>NW_026989840.1:0-300000 GCF_036321535.1 Camelus dromedarius
ACAGTCGAGCGCTGCGTAGGTACTAGCTCCAACTCGGTTTGACAGTGAAAACTGCAGGAACTTCAAACCGGCACTAGGAAACAGACTGAGAAAGCAGAGAAAAAGTGTCTCCTGCAACCCGTTCCCTTGGTGCTAGATGAACGAACGTCTCTCCACTTGCTCAGTTCTGAGAGATAAGTGTGTGTGAAAGCCGTCCTTCACCTAGCTTGTTGGGAACACAAAGTTTCTTTTCAGTTGCAAACTCCATTCCATACATATATATGGGGAGGTACTAGCTCCAAATCGGTTTGACAGTGAAAACTGCAGGAACTTCCAACCGGAACTAGGAAACAGACTGAGAAAGCAGAGAAAAAGTGTCTCCTGCAACCCGTTCCCTTGGTGCTAGATGAACGAACGTCTCTCCACTTGCTCAGTTCTGAGAGATAAGTGTGTGTGAAAGCCGTCCTTCACCTAGCTTGTTGGGAACACAAAGTTTCTTTTCAGTTGCAAACTCCATTCCATACATATATATGGGGAGGTACTAGCTCCAAATCGGTTTTGACAGTGAAAACTGCAGGAACTTCCAACCGGAACTAGGAAACAGACTGAGAAAGCAGAGAAAAAGTGTCTCCTGCAACCCGTTCCCTTGGTGCTAGATGAACGAACGTCTCTCCACTTGCTCAGTTCTGAGAGATAAGTGTGTGTGAAAGCCGTCCTTCACCTAGCTTGTTGGGAACACAAAGTTTCTTTTCAGTTGCAAACTCCATTCCATACATATATATGGGGAGGTACTAGCTCCAACTCGGTTTGACAGTGAAAACTGCAGGAACTTCAAACCGGCACTAGGAAACAGACTGAGAAAGCAGAGAAAAAGTGTCTCCTGCAACCCGTTCCCTTGGTGCTAGATGAACGAACGTCTCTCCACTTGCTCAGTTCTGAGAGATAAGTGTGTGTGAAAGCCGTCCTTCACCTAGCTTGTTGGGAACACAAAGTTTCTTTTCAGTTGCAAACTCCATTCCATACATATATATGGGGAGGTACTAGCTCCAAATCGGTTTGACAGTGAAAACTGCAGGAACTTCCAACCGGAACTAGGAAACAGACTGAGAAAGCAGAGAAAAAGTGTCTCCTGCAACCCGTTCCCTTGGTGCTAGATGAACGAACGTCTCTCCACTTGCTCAGTTCTGAGAGATAAGTGTGTGTGAAAGCCGTCCTTCACCTAGCTTGTTGGGAACACAAAGTTTCTTTTCAGTTGCAAACTCCATTCCATACATATATATGGGGAGGTACTAGCTCCAACTCGGTTTGACAGTGAAAACTGCAGGAACTTCAAACCGGCACTAGGAAACAGACTGAGAAAGCAGAGAAAAAGTGTCTCCTGCAACCCGTTCCCTTGGTGCTAGATGAACGAACGTCTCTCCACTTGCTCAGTTCTGAGAAATAAGTGTGTGTGAAAGCCGTCCTTCACCTAGCTTGTTGGGAACACAAAGTTTCTTTTCAGTTGCAAACTCCCATTCCATACATATATATGGGGAGGTACTAGCTCCAACTCGGTTTGACAGTGAAAACTGCAGGAACTTCAAACCGGCACTAGGAAACAGACTGAGAAAGCAGAGAAAAAGTGTCTCCTGCAACCCGTTCCCTTGGTGCTAGATGAACGAACGTCTCTCCACTTGCTCAGTTTTGAGAGATAAGTGTGTGTGAAAGCCGTCCTTCACCTAGCTTGTTGGGAACACAAAGTTTCTTTTCAGTTGCAAACTACATTCCATACATTTATATGGGGAGGTACTAGCTCCAAATCGGTTTGACAGTGAAAACTGCAGGAACTTCCAACCGGAACTAGGAAACAGACTGAGAAAGCAGAGAAAAAGTGTCTCCTGCAACCCGTTCCCTTGGTGCTAGATGAACGAACGTCTCTCCACTTGCTCAGTTCTGAGAGATAAGTGTGTGTGAAAGCCGTCCTTCACCTAGCTTGTTGGGAACACAAAGTTTCTTTTCAGTTGCAAACTCCATTCCATACATATATATGGGGAGGTACTAGCTCCAACTCGGTTTGACAGTGAAAACTGCAGGAACTTCAAACCGGCACTAGGAAACAGACTGAGAAAGCAGAGAAAAAGTGTCTCCTGCAACCCGTTCCCTTGGTGCTAGATGAACGAACGTCTCTCCACTTGCTCAGTTCTGAGAGATAAGTGTGTGTGAAAGCCGTCCTTCACCTAGCTTGTTGGGAACACAAAGTTTCTTTTCAGTTGCAAACTCCATTCCATACATATATATGGGGAAGGTACTAGCTCCAAATCGGTTTGACAGTGAAAACTGCAGGAACTTCCAACCGGAACTAGGAAACAGACTGAGAAAGCAGAGAAAAAGTGTCTCCTGCAACCCGTTCCCTTGGTGCTAGATGAACGAACGTCTCTCCACTTGCTCAGTTCTGAGAGATAAGTGTGTGTGAAAGCCGTCCTTCACCTAGCTTGTTGGGAACACAAAGTTTCTTTTCAGTTGCAAACTCCATTCCATACATATATATGGGGAGGTACTAGCTCCAACTCGGTTTGACAGTGAAAACTGCAGGAACTTCAAACCGGCACTAGGAAACAGACTGAGAAAGCAGAGAAAAAGTGTCTCCTGCAACCCGTTCCCTTGGTGCTAGATGAACGAACGTCTCTCCACTTGCTCAGTTCTGAGAAATAAGTGTGTGTGAAAGCCGTCCTTCACCTAGCTTGTTGGGAACACAAAGTTTCTTTTCAGTTGCAAACTCCATTCCATACATATATATGGGGAGGTACTAGCTCCAACTCGGTTTGACAGTGAAAACTGCAGGAACTTCAAACCGGCACTAGGAAACAGACTGAGAAAGCAGAGAAAAAGTGTCTCCTGCAACCCGTTCCCTTGGTGCTAGATGAACGAACGTCTCTCCACTTGCTCAGTTTTGAGAGATAAGTGTGTGTGAAAGCCGTCCTTCACCTAGCTTGTTGGGAACACAAAGTTTCTTTTCAGTTGCAAACTACATTCCATACATTTATATGGGGAGGTACTAGCTCCAAATCGGTTTGACAGTGAAAACTGCAGGAACTTCCAACCGGAACTAGGAAACAGACTGAGAAAGCAGAGAAAAAGTGTCTCCTGCAACCCGTTCCCTTGGTGCTAGATGAACGAACGTCTCTCCACTTGCTCAGTTCTGAGAGATAAGTGTGTGTGAAAGCCGTCCTTCACCTAGGTTGTTGGGAACACAAAGTTTCTTTTCAGTTGCAAACTCCATTCCATACATATATATGGGGAAGGTACTAGCTCCAACTCGGTTTGACAGTGAAAACTGCAGGAACTTCAAACCGGCACTAGGAAACAGACTGAGAAAGCAGAGAAAAAGTGTCTCCTGCAACCCGTTCCCTTGGTGCTAGATGAACGAACGTCTCTCCACTTGCTCAGTTCTGAGAGATAAGTGTGTGTGAAAGCCGTCCTTCACCTAGCTTGTTGGGAACACAAAGTTTCTTTTCAGTTGCAAACTCCATTCCATACATATATATGGGGAGGTACTAGCTCCAAATCGGTTTGACAGTGAAAACTGCAGGAACTTCCAACCGGAACTAGGAAACAGACTGAGAAAGCAGAGAAAAAGTGTCTCCTGCAACCCGTTCCCTTGGTGCTAGATGAACGAACGTCTCTCCACTTGCTCAGTTCTGAGAGATAAGTGTGTGTGAAAGCCGTCCTTCACCTAGCTTGTTGGGAACACAAAGTTTCTTTTCAGTTGCAAACTCCATTCCATACATATATATGGGGAGGTACTAGCTCCAAATCGGTTTGACAGTGAAAACTGCAGGAACTTCCAACCGGAACTAGGAAACAGACTGAGAAAGCAGAGAAAAAGTGTCTCCTGCAACCCGTTCCCTTGGTGCTAGATGAACGAACGTCTCTCCACTTGCTCAGTTCTGAGAGATAAGTGTGTGTGAAAGCCGTCCTTCACCTAGCTTGTTGGGAACACAAAGTTTCTTTTCAGTTGCAAACTCCATTCCATACATATATATGGGGAGGTACTAGCTCCAACTCGGTTTGACAGTGAAAACTGCAGGAACTTCAAACCGGCACTAGGAAACAGACTGAGAAAGCAGAGAAAAAGTGTCTCCTGCAACCCGTTCCCTTGGTGCTAGATGAACGAACGTCTCTCCACTTGCTCAGTTCTGAGAGATAAGTGTGTGTGAAAGCCGTCCTTCACCTAGCTTGTTGGGAACACAAAGTTTCTTTTCAGTTGCAAACTCCATTCCATACATATATATGGGGAGGTACTAGCTCCAAATCGGTTTGACAGTGAAAACTGCAGGAACTTCCAACCGGAACTAGGAAACAGACTGAGAAAGCAGAGAAAAAGTGTCTCCTGCAACCCGTTCCCCTTGGTGCTAGATGAACGAACGTCTCTCCACTTGCTCAGTTCTGAGAGATAAGTGTGTGTGAAAGCCGTCCTTCACCTAGCTTGTTGGGAACACAAAGTTTCTTTTCAGTTGCAAACTCCATTCCATACATATATATGGGGAGGTACTAGCTCCAACTCGGTTTGACAGTGAAAACTGCAGGAACTTCAAACCGGCACTAGGAAACAGACTGAGAAAGCAGAGAAAAAGTGTCTCCTGCAACCCGTTCCCTTGGTGCTAGATGAACGAACGTCTCTCCACTTGCTCAGTTCTGAGAAATAAGTGTGTGTGAAAGCCGTCCTTCACCTAGCTTGTTGGGAACACAAAGTTTCTTTTCAGTTGCAAACTCCATTCCATACATATATATGGGGAGGTACTAGCTCCAACTCGGTTTGACAGTGAAAACTGCAGGAACTTCAAACCGGCACTAGGAAACAGACTGAGAAAGCAGAGAAAAAGTGTCTCCTGCAACCCGTTCCCTTGGTGCTAGATGAACGAACGTCTCTCCACTTGCTCAGTTTGAGAGATAAGTGTGTGTGAAAGCCGTCCTTCACCTAGCTTGTTGGGAACACAAAGTTTCTTTTCAGTTGCAAACTACATTCCATACATTTATATGGGGAGGTACTAGCTCCAACTCGGTTTGACAGTGAAAACTGCAGGAACTTCAAACCGGCACTAGGAAACAGACTGAGAAAGCACAGAAAAAGTGTCTCCTGCAACCCGTTCCCTTGGTGCTAGATGAACGAACGTCTCTCCACTTGCTCAGTTCTGAGAGATAAGTGTGTGTGAAAGCCGTCCTTCACCTAGCTTGTTGGGAACACAAAGTTTCTTTTCAGTTGCAAACTCCATTCCATACATATATATGGGGAGGTACTAGCTCCAACTCGGTTTTACAGTGAAAACTGCAGGAACTTCCAACCGGCACTAGGAAACAGACTGAGAAAGCAGAGAAAAAGTGTCTCCTGCAACCCGTTCCCTTGGTGCTAGATGAACGAACGTCTCTCCACTTGCTCAGTTCTGAGAGATAAGTGTGTGTGAAAGCCGTCCTTCAACTAGCTTGTTGGGAACACAAAGTTTCTTTTCAGTTGCAAACTCCATTCCATACATATATATGGGGAGGATCTAGCTCCAACTCGGTTTGACAGTGAAAACTGCAGGAACTTCAAACCGGCACTAGGTAACAGACTGAGAAAGCAGAGAAAAAGTGTCTCCTGCAACCCGTTCCCTTGGTGCTAGATGAACGAACGTCTCTCCACTTGCTCAGTTCTGAGAGATAAGTGTGTGTGAAAGCCGTCCTTCACCTAGCTTGTTGGGAACACAAAGTTTCTTTTCAGTTGCAAACTCCATTCCATACATATATATGGGGAGGTACTAGCTCCAACTCGGTTTTAAAGTGAAAACTGCAGGAACTTCAAACCGGCACTAGGTATCAGACTGAGAAAGCAGAGAAAAAGTGTCTCCTGCAACCCGTTCCCTTGGTGCTAGATGAACGAACGTCTCTCCACTTGCTCAGTTCTGAGAGATAAGTGTGTGTGAAAGCCGTAATTCACATAGCTTGTTGGGAACACAAAGTTTCTTTTCAGTTGCAAACTCCATTCCATACATATATATGGGGAGGTACTAGCTCCAAATCGGTTTGACAGTGAAAACTGCAGGAACTTCCAACCGGAACTAGGAAACAGACTGAGAAAGCAGAGAAAAAGTGTCTCCTGCAACCCGTTCCCTTGGTGCTAGATGAACGAACGTCTCTCCACTTGCTCAGTTCTGAGAGATAAGTGTGTGTGAAAGCCGTCCTTCACCTAGCTTGTTGGGAACACAAAGTTTCTTTTCAGTTGCAAACTCCATTCCATACATATATATGGGGAGGTACTAGCTCCAACTCGGTTTGACAGTGAAAACTGCAGGAACTTCAAACCGGCACTAGGAAACAGACTGAGAAAGCAGAGAAAAAGTGTCTCCTGCAACCCGTTCCCTTGGTGCTAGATGAACGAACGTCTCTCCACTTGCTCAGTTCTGAGAAATAAGTGTGTGTGAAAGCCGTCCTTCACCTAGCTTGTTGGGAACACAAAGTTTCTTTTCAGTTGCAAACTCCATTCCATACATATATATGGGGAGGTACTAGCTCCAACTCGGTTTGACAGTGAAAACTGCAGGAACTTCAAACCGGCACTAGGAAACAGACTGAGAAAGCAGAGAAAAAGTGTCTCCTGCAACCCGTTCCCTTGGTGCTAGATGAACGAACGTCTCTCCACTTGCTCAGTTTTGAGAGATAAGTGTGTGTGAAAGCCGTCCTTCACCTAGCTTGTTGGGAACACAAAGTTTCTTTTCAGTTGCAAACTACATTCCATACATTTATATGGGGAGGTACTAGCTCCAACTCGGTTTGACAGTGAAAACTGCAGGAACTTCAAACCGGCACTAGGAAACAGACTGAGAAAGCACAGAAAAAGTGTCTCCTGCAACCCGTTCCCTTGGTGCTAGATGAACGAACGTCTCTCCACTTGCTCAGTTCTGAGAGATAAGTGTGTGTGAAAGCCGTCCTTCACCTAGCTTGTTGGGAACACAAAGTTTCTTTTCAGTTGCAAACTCCATTCCATACATATATATGGGGAGGATCTAGCTACAACTCGGTTTGACAGTGAAAACTGCAGGAACTTCAAACCGGCACTAGGTAACAGACTGAGAAAGCAGAGAAAAAGTGTCTCCTGCAACCCGTTCCCTTGGTGCTAGATGAACGAACGTCTCTCCACTTGCTCAGTTCTGAGAGATAAGTGTGTGTGAAAGCCGTCCTTCACCTAGCTTGTTGGGAACACAAAGTTTCTTTTCAGTTGCAAACTCCATTCCATACATATATATGGGGAAGGTACTAGCTCCAACTCGGTTTTAAAGTGAAAACTGCAGGAACTTCAAACCGGCACTAGGTATCAGACTGAGAAAGCAGAGAAAAAGTTTCTCCTGCAACCCGTTCCCTTGGTGCTAGATGAACGAACGTCTCTCCACTTGCTCAGTTCTGAGAGATAAGTGTGTGTGAAAGCCGTCCTTCACCTAGCTTGTTGGGAACACAAAGTTTCTTTTCAGTTGCAAACTCCATTCCATACATATATATGGGGAGGTACTAGCTCCAACTCGGTTTGACAGTGAAAACTGCAGGAACTTCAAACCGGCACTAGGAAACAGACTGAGAAAGCAGAGAAAAAGTGTCTCCTGCAACCCGTTCCCTTGTTGCTAGATGAACGAACGTCTCTCCACTTGCTCAGTTCTGAGAGATAAGTGTGTGTGAAAGCCGTCCTTCACATAGCTTGTTGGGAACACAAAGTTTCTTTTCAGTTGCAAACTCCATTCCATACATATATATAGGGAGGTACTAGCTCCAAATCGGTTTGACAGTGAAAACTGCAGGAACTTCCAACCGGAACTAGGAAACAGACTGAGAAAGCAGAGAAAAAGTGTCTCCTGCAACCCGTTCCCTTGGTGCTAGATGAACGAACGTCTCTCCACTTGCTCAGTTCTGAGAGATAAGTGTGTGTGAAAGCCGTCCTTCACCTAGCTTGTTGGGAACACAAAGTTTCTTTTCAGTTGCAAACTCCATTCCATACATATATATGGGGAGGTACTAGCTCCAACTCGGTTTGACAGTGAAAACTGCAGGAACTTCAAACCGGCACTAGGAAACAGACTGAGAAAGCAGAGAAAAAGTGTCTCCTGCAACCCGTTCCCTTGGTGCTAGATGAACGAACGTCTCTCCACTTGCTCAGTTTTGAGAGATAAGTGTGTGTGAAAGCCGTCCTTCACCTAGCTTGTTGGGAACACAAAGTTTCTTTTCAGTTGCAAACTCCATTCCATACATATATATGGGGAGGTACTAGCTCCAACTCGGTTTTAAAGTGAAAACTGCAGGAACTTCAAACCGGCACTAGGTATCAGACTGAGAAAGCAGAGAAAAAGTGTCTCCTGCAACCCGTTCCCTTGGTGCTAGATGAACGAACGTCTCTCCACTTGCTCAGTTCTGAGAGATAAGTGTGTGTGAAAGCCGTCCTTCACATAGCTTGTTGGGAACACAAAGTTTCTTTTCAGTTGCAAACTCCATTCCATACATATATATGGGGAGGTACTAGCTCCAAATCGGTTTGACAGTGAAAACTGCAGGAACTTCCAACCGGAACTAGGAAACAGACTGAGAAAGCAGAGAAAAAGTGTCTCCTGCAACCCGTTCCCTTGGTGCTAGATGAACGAACGTCTCTCCACTTGCTCAGTTCTGAGAGATAAGTGTGTGTGAAAGCCGTCCTTCACCTAGCTTGTTGGGAACACAAAGTTTCTTTTCAGTTGCAAACTCCATTCCATACATATATATGGGGAGGTACTAGCTCCAACTCGGTTTGACAGTGAAAACTGCAGGAACTTCAAACCGGCACTAGGAAACAGACTGAGAAAGCAGAGAAAAAGTGTCTCCTGCAACCCGTTCCCTTGGTGCTAGATGAACGAACGTCTCTCCACTTGCTCAGTTTTGAGAGATAAGTGTGTGTGAAAGCCGTCCTTCACCTAGCTTGTTGGGAACACAAAGTTTCTTTTCAGTTGCAAACTACATTCCATACATTTATATGGGGAGGTACTAGCTCCAACTCGGTTTGACAGTGAAAACTGCAGGAACTTCAAACCGGCACTAGGAAACAGACTGAGAAAGCAGAGAAAAAGTGTCTCCTGCAACCCGTTCCCTTGGTGCTAGATGAACGAACGTCTCTCCACTTGCTCAGTTCTGAGAGATAAGTGTGTGTGAAAGCCGTCCTTCACCTAGCTTGTTGGGAACACAAAGTTTCTTTTCAGTTGCAAACTCCATTCCATACATATATATGGGGTGGTACTAGCTCCAAATCTGTTTGACAGTGAAAACTGCAGGAACTTCCAACCGGAACTAGGAAACAGACTGAGAAAGCAGAGAAAAAGTGTCTCCTGCAACCCGTTCCCTTGGTGCTAGATGAACGAACGTCTCTCCACTTGCTCAGTTCTGAGAGATAAGTGTGTGTGAAAGCCGTCCTTCAACTAGCTTGTTGGGAACACAAAGTTTCTTTTCAGTTGCAAACTCCATTCCATACATATATATGGGGAGGATCTAGCTCCAAATCGGTTTGACAGTGAAAACTGCAGGAACTTCAAACCGGCACTAGGAAACAGACTGAGAAAGCAGAGAAAAAGTGTCTCCTGCAACCCGTTCCCTTGGTGCTAGATGAACGAACGTCTCTCCACTTGCTCAGTTCTGAGAGATAAGTGTGTGTGAAAGCCGTCCTTCACCTAGCTTGTTGGGAACACAAAGTTTCTTTTCAGTTGCAAACTCCAATCCATACATATATATGGGGAGGTACTAGCTCGAACTCGGTTTGACAGTGAAAACTGCAGGAACTTCAAACCGGCACTAGGTATCAGACTGAGAAAGCAGAGAAAAAGTGTCTCCTGCAACCCGTTCCCTTGGTGCTAGATGAACGTACGTCTCTCCACTTGCTCAGTTCTGAGAGATAAGTGTGTGTGAAAGCCGTCCTTCACCTAGCTTGTTGGGAACACAAAGTTTCTTTTCAGTTGCAAACTCCATTCCATACATATATATGGGGAGGTACTAGCTCCAACTCGGTTTGACAGTGAAAACTGCAGGAACTTCAAACCGGCACTAGGAAACAGACTGAGAAAGCAGAGAATAAGTGTCTCCTGCAACCCGTTCCCTTGGTGCTAGATGAACGAACGTCTCTCCACTTGCTCAGTTCTGAGAGATAAGTGTGTGTGAAAGCCGTCCTTCACATAGCTTGTTGGGAACACAAAGTTTCTTTTCAGTTGCAAACTCCATTCCATACATATATATGGGGAGGTACTAGCTCCAAATCGGTTTGACAGTGAAAACTGCAGGAACTTCCAACCGGAACTAGGAAACAGACTGAGAAAGCAGAGAAAAAGTGTCTCCTGCAACCCGTTCCCTTGGTGCTAGATGAACGAACGTCTCTCCACTTGCTCAGTTCTGAGAGATAAGTGTGTGTGAAAGCCGTCCTTCACCTAGCTTGTTGGGAACACAAAGTTTCTTTTCAGTTGCAAACTCCATTCCATACATATATATGGGGAAGTACTAGCTCCAAATCGGTTTGACAGTGAAAACTGCAGGAACTTCCAACCGGAACTAGGAAACAGACTGAGAAAGCAGAGAAAAAGTGTCTCCTGCAACCCGTTCCCTTGGTGCTAGATGAACGAACGTCTCTCCACTTGCTCAGTTCTGAGAGATAAGTGTGTGTGAAAGCCGTCCTTCACCTAGCTTGTTGGGAACACAAAGTTTCTTTTCAGTTGCAAACTCCATTCCATACCTATATATGGGGAGGTAGAAGCTCCAACTCGGTTTTACAGTGAAAACTGCAGGAACTTCAAACTGGCACTAGGAATCAGACTGAGAAAGCAGAGAAAAAGTGTCTCCTGCAACCCGTTCCCTTGGTGCTAGATGAACGAACGTCTCTCCACTTGCTCAGTTCTGAGAGATAAGTGTGTGTGAAAGCCGTCCTTCACCTAGCTTGTTGGGAACACAAAGTTTCTTTTCAGTTGCAAACTACATTCCATACATTTATATGGGGAGGTACTAGCTTCAACTCGGTTTGACAGTGAAAACTGCAGGAACTTCAAACCGGCACTAGGAAACAGACTGAGAAAGCAGAGAAAAAGTGTCTCCTGCAACCCGTTCCCTTGGTGCTAGATGAACGAACGTCTCTCCACTTGCTCAGTTCTGAGAGATAAGTGTGTGTGAAAGCCGTCCTTCACCTAGCTTGTTGGGAACACAAAGTTTCTTTTCAGTTGCAAACTCCATTCCATACATATATATGGGGAGGATCTAGCTCGAACTCGGTTTGACAGTGAAAACTGCAGGAACTTCAAACCGGCACTAGGTATCAGACTGAGAAAGCAGAGAAAAAGTGTCTCCTGCAACCCGTTCCCTTGGTGCTAGATGAACGAACGTCTCTCCACTTGCTCAGTTCTGAGAGATAAGTGTGTGTGAAAGCCGTCCTTCACCTAGCTTGTTGGGAACACAAAGTTTCTTTTCAGTTGCAAACTCCATTCCATACATATATATGGGGAGGTACTAGCTCCAACTCGGTTTGACAGTGAAAACTGCAGGAACTTCAAACCGGCACTAGGAAACAGACTGAGAAAGCAGAGAATAAGTGTCTCCTGCAACCCGTTCCCTTGGTGCTAGATGAACGAACGTCTCTCCACTTGCTCAGTTCTGAGAGATAAGTGTGTGTGAAAGCCGTCCTTCACATAGCTTGTTGGGAACACAAAGTTTCTTTTCAGTTGCAAACTCCATTCCATACATATATATGGGGAGGTACTAGCTCCAAATCGGTTTGACAGTGAAAACTGCAGGAACTTCCAACCGGAACTAGGAAACAGACTGAGAAAGCAGAGAAAAAGTGTCTCCTGCAACCCGTTCCCTTGGTGCTAGATGAACGAACGTCTCTCCACTTGCTCAGTTCTGAGAGATAAGTGTGTGTGAAAGCCGTCCTTCACCTAGCTTGTTGGGAACACAAAGTTTCTTTTCAGTTGCAAACTCCATTCCATACCTATATATGGGGAGGTAGAAGCTCCAACTCGGTTTTACAGTGAAAACTGCAGGAACTTCAAACTGGCACTAGGAATCAGACTGAGAAAGCAGAGAAAAAGTGTCTCCTGCAACCCGTTCCCTTGGTGCTAGATGAACGAACGTCTCTCCACTTGCTCAGTTCTGAGAGATAAGTGTGTGTGAAAGCCGTCCTTCACCTAGCTTGTTGGGAACACAAAGTTTCTTTTCAGTTGCAAACTACATTCCATACATTTATATGGGGAGGTACTAGCTTCAACTCGGTTTGACAGTGAAAACTGCAGGAACTTCAAACCGGCACTAGGAAACAGACTGAGAAAGCAGAGAAAAAGTGTCTCCTGCAACCCGTTCCCTTGGTGCTAGATGAACGAAAGTCTCTCCACTTGCTCAGTTCTGAGAGATAAGTGTGTGTGAAAGCCGTCCTTCACCTAGCTTGTTGGGAACACAAAGTTTCTTTTCAGTTGCAAACTCCATTCCATACATATATATGGGGAGGTACTAGCTCCAACTCGGTTTTACACTGAAAACTGCAGGAACTTCAAACCGGCACTAGGAAACAGACTGAGAAAGCAGAGAAAAAGTGTCTCCTGCAACCCGTTCCCTTGGTGCTAGATGAACGAACGTCTCTCCACTTGCTCAGTTCTGAGAGATAAGTGTGTGTGAAAGCCGTCCTTCACCTAGCTTGTTGGGAACACAAAGTTTCTTTTCAGTTGCAAACTCCATTCCATACATATATATGGGGAGGTACTAGCTCCAACTCGGTTTGACAGTGAAAACTACAGGAACTTCCTACCGGCACTAGGAAACAGACTGAGAAAGCAGAGAAAAAGTGTCTCCTGCAACCCGTTCCCTTGGTGCTAGTTGAACGAACGTCTCTCCACTTGCTCAGTTCTGAGAGATAAGTGTGTGTGAAAGCCGTCCTTCACCTAGCTTGTTGGGAACACAAAGTTTCTTTTCAGTTGCAAACTCCATTCCATACATATATATGGGGAGGTACTAGCTCCAACTCGGTTTGACAGTGAAAACTGCAGGAACTTCAAACCGGCACTAGGTAACAGACTGAGAAAGCAGAGAAAAAGTGTCTCCTGCAACCCGTTCCCTTGGTGCTAGATGAACGAACGTCTCTCCACTTGCTCAGTTCTGAGAGATAAGTGTGTGTGAAAGCCGTCCTTCACCTAGCTTGTTGGGAACACAAAGTTTCTTTTCAGTTGCAAACTCCATTCCATACATATATATGGGGAGGTACTAGCTCCAACTCGGTTTGACAGTGAAAACTGCAGGAACTTCAAACCGGCACTAGGAAACAGACTGAGAAAGCAGAGAAAAAGTGTCTCCTGCAACCCGTTCCCTTGGTGCTAGATGAACGAACGTCTCTCCACTTGCTCAGTTTTGAGAGATAAGTGTGTGTGAAAGCCGTCCTTCACCTAGCTTGTTGGGAACACAAAGTTTCTTTTCAGTTGCAAACTACATTCCATACATTTATATGGGGAGGTACTAGCTCCAACTCGGTTTGACAGTGAAAACTGCAGGAACTTCAAACCGGCACTAGGAAACAGACTGAGAAAGCACAGAAAAAGTGTCTCCTGCAACCCGTTCCCTTGGTGCTAGATGAACGAACGTCTCTCCACTTGCTCAGTTCTGAGAGATAAGTGTGTGTGAAAGCCGTCCTTCACCTAGCTTGTTGGGAACACAAAGTTTCTTTTCAGTTGCAAACTCCATTCCATACATATATATGGGGAGGTACTAGCTCCAACTCGGTTTTACAGTGAAAACTGCAGGAACTTCAAACCGGCACTAGGAAACAGACTGAGAAAGCAGAGAAAAAGTTTCTCCTGCAACCCGTTCCCTTGGTGCTAGATGAACGAACGTCTCTCCACTTGCTCAGTTCTGAGAGATAAGTGTGTGTGAAAGCCGTCCTTCAACTAGCTTGTTGGGAACACAAAGTTTCTTTTCAGTTGCAAACTCCATTCCATACATATATATGGGGAGGATCTAGCTCCAACTCGGTTTGACAGTGAAAACTGCAGGAACTTCAAACCGGCACTAGGTAACAGACTGAGAAAGCAGAGAAAAAGTGTCTCCTGCAACCCGTTCCCTTGGTGCTAGATGAACGAACGTCTCTCCACTTGCTCAGTTCTGAGAGATAAGTGTGTGTGAAAGCCGTCCTTCACCTAGCTTGTTGGGAACACAAAGTTTCTTTTCAGTTCCAAACTCCATTCCATACATATATATGGGGAGGTACTAGCTCCAACTCGGTTTTAAAGTGAAAACGGCAGGAACTTCAAACCGGCACTAGGTATCAGACTGAGAAAGCAGAGAAAAAGTGTCTCCTGCAACCCGTTCCCTTGGTGCTAGATGAACGAACGTCTCTCCACTTGCTCAGTTCTGAGAGATAAGTGTGTGTGAAAGCCGTCCTTCAACTAGCTTGTTGGGAACACAAAGTTTCTTTTCAGTTGCAAACTCCATTCCATACATATATATGGGGAGGAACTAGCTCCAACTCGGTTTGACAGTGAAAACTGCAGGAACTTCAAACCGGCACTAGGTAACAGACTGAGAAAGCAGAGAAAAAGTTTCTCCTGCAACCCGTTCCCTTGGTGCTAGATGAACGAACGTCTCTCCACTTGCTCAGTTCTGAGAGATAAGTGTGTGTGAAAGCCGTCCTTCACCTAGCTTGTTGGGAACACAAAGTTTCTTTTCAGTTGCAAACTCCATTCCATACATATATATGGGGAGGTACTAGCTCCAACTCGGTTTTACAGTGAAAACTGCAGGAACTTCAAACCGGCACTAGGAAACAGACTGAGAAAGCAGAGAAAAAGTGTCTCCTGCAACCCGTTCCCTTGGTGCTAGATGAACGAACGTCTCTCCACTTGCTCAGTTCTGAGAGATAAGTGTGTGTGAAAGCCGTCCTTCACCTAGCTTGTTGGGAACACAAAGTTTCTTTTCAGTTGCAAACTCCATTCCATACATATATATGGGGAGGTACTAGCTCCAACTCGGTTTTACAGTGAAAACTGCAGGAACTTCAAACCGGCACTAGGAAACAGACTGAGAAAGCAGAGAAAAAGTGTCTCCTGCAACCCGTTCCCTTGGTGCTAGATGAACGAACGTCTCTCCCCTTGCTCAGTTTTGAGAGATAAGTGTGTGTGAAAGCCGTCCTTCACCTAGCTTGTTGGGAACACAAAGTTTCTTTTCAGTTGCAAACTCCATTCCATACATATATATGGGGAGGTTCTAGCTCAAACTCGGTTTGACAGTGAAAACTGCAGGAACTTCAAACCGGCACTAGGAAACAGACTGAGAAAGCAGAGAAAAAGTGTCTCCTGCAACCCGTTCCCTTGGTGCTAGATGAACGAACGTCTCTCCACTTGCTCAGTTCTGAGAGATAAGTGTGTGTGAAAGCCGTCCTTCAACTAGCTTGTTGGGAACACAAAGTTTCTTTTCAGTTGCAAACTCCATTCCATACATATATATGGGGAGGATCTAGCTCCAACTCGGTTTGACAGTGAAAACTGCAGGAACTTCAAACCGGCACTAGGAAACAGACTGAGAAAGCAGAGAAAAAGTGTCTCCTGCAACCCGTTCCCTTGGTGCTAGATGAACGAACGTCTCTCCACTTGCTCAGTTCTGAGAGATAAGTGTGTGTGAAAGCCGTCCTTCAACTAGCTTGTTGGGAACACAAAGTTTCTTTTCAGTTGCAAACTCCATTCCATACATATATATGGGGAGGTACTAGCTCCAACTCGGTTTGACAGTGAAAACTGCAGGAACTTCAAACCGGCACTAGGAAACAGACTGAGAAAGCAGAGAAAAAGTGTCTCCTGCAACCCGTTCCCTTGGTGCTAGATGAACGAACGTCTCTCCACTTGCTCAGTTCTGAGAGATAAGTGTGTGTGAAAGCCGTCCTTCACATAGCTTGTTGGGAACACAAAGTTTCTTTTCAGTTGCAAACTCCATTCAATACATATATATGGGGAGGTACTAGCTCCAACTCGGTTTGACAGTGAAAACTGCAGGAACTTCAAACCGGCACTAGGAAACAGACTGAGAAAGCAGAGAAAAAGTGTCTCCTGCAACCCGTTCCCTTGGTGCTAGATGAACGAACGTCTCTCCACTTGCTCAGTTCTGAGAGATAAGTGTGTGTGAAAGCCGTCCTTCACCTAGCTTGTTGGGAACACAAAGTTTCTTTTCAGTTGCAAACTCCATTCCATACATATATAT
The DNA here is from genome assembly GCF_036321535.1 of Camelus dromedarius. Classification (NCBI taxonomy): domain Eukaryota; kingdom Metazoa; phylum Chordata; class Mammalia; order Artiodactyla; family Camelidae; genus Camelus; species Camelus dromedarius. The sequence goes on from NW_026989840.1 coordinate 16,204, forward strand.
GGGGAGGTACTAGCTCCAACTCGGTTTGACAGTGAAAACTGCAGGAACTTCAAACCGGCACTAGGAAACAGACTGAGAAAGCAGAGAAAAAGTGTCTCCTGCAACCCGTTCCCTTGGTGCTAGATGAACGAACGTCTCTCCACTTGCTCAGTTCTGAGAGATAAGTGTGTGTGAAAGCCGTCCTTCAACTAGCTTGTTGGGAACACAAAGTTTCTTTTCAGTTGCAAACTCCATTCCATACATATATATGGGGAGGTACTAGCTCCAACTCGGTTTGACAGTGAAAACTGCAGGAACTTCAAACCGGCACTAGGAAACAGACTGAGAAAGCAGAGAAAAAGTGTCTCCTGCAACCCGTTCCCTTGGTGCTAGATGAACGAACGTCTCTCCACTTGCTCAGTTCTGAGAGATAAGTGTGTGTGAAAGCCGTCCTTCAACTAGCTTGTTGGGAACACAAAGTTTCTTTTCAGTTGCAAACTCCATTCCATACATATATATGGGGAGGTACTAGCTCCAACTCGGTTTGACAGTGAAAACTGCAGGAACTTCAAACCGGCACTAGGAAACAGACTGAGAAAGCAGAGAAAAAGTGTCTCCTGCAACCCGTTCCCTTGGTGCTAGATGAACGAACGTCTCTCCACTTGCTCAGTTCTGAGAGATAAGTGTGTGTGAAAGCCGTCCTTCACCTAGCTTGTTGGGAACACAAAGTTTCTTTTCAGTAGCAAACTCCATTCCATACATATATATGGGGAGGTACTAGCTCCAACTCGGTTTGACAGTGAAAACTGCAGGAACTTCAAACCGGCACTAGGAAACAGACTGAGAAAGCAGAGAAAAATTGTCTCCTGCAACCCGTTCCCTTGGTGCTAGATGAACGAACGTCTCTCCACTTGCTCAGTTCTGAGAGATAAGTGTGTGTGAAAGCCGTCCTTCAGATATCTTGTTGGGAACACAAAGTTTCTTTTCAGTTGCAAACTACATTCCATACATATATATGGGGAGGTACTAGCTCCAAATCGGTTTGACAGTGAAAACTGCAGGAACTTCCAACCGGAACTAGGAAACAGACTGAGAAAGCAGAGAAAAAGTGTCTCCTGCAACCCGTTCCCTTGGTGCTAGATGAACGAACGTCTCTCCACTTGCTCAGTTCTGAGAGATAAGTGTGTGTGAAAGCCGTCCTTCACCTAGCTTCTTGGGAACACAAAGTTTCTTTTCAGTTGCAAACTCCATTCCATACATATATATGGGGAGGTACTAGCTCCAACTCGGTTTGACAGTGAAAACTGCAGGAACTTCAAACCGGCACTAGGAAACAGACTGAGAAAGCAGAGAAAAAGTGTCTCCTGCAACCCGTTCCCTTGGTGCTAGATGAACGAACGTCTCTCCACTTGCTCAGTTCTGAGAGATAAGTGTGTGTGAAAGCCGTCCTTCAACTAGCTTGTTGGGAACACAAAGTTTCTTTTCTGTTGCAAACTCCATTCCATACATATATATGGGGAGGTACTAGCTCCAACTCGGTTTGACAGTGAAAACTGCAGGAACTTCAAACCGGCACTAGGAAACAGACTGAGAAAGCAGAGAAAAAGTGTCTCCTGCAACCCGTTCCCTTGGTGCTAGATGAACGAACGTCTCTCCACTTGCTCAGTTCTGAGAGATAAGTGTGTGTGAAAGCCGTCCTTCAACTAGCTTGTTGGGAACACAAAGTTTCTTTTCAGTTGCAAACTCCATTCCATACATATATATGGGGAGGTACTAGCTCCAACTCGGTTTGACAGTGAAAACTGCAGGAACTTCAAACCGGCACTAGGAAACAGACTGAGAAAGCAGAGAAAAAGTGTCTCCTGCAACCCGTTCCCTTGGTGCTAGATGAACGAACGTCTCTCCACTTGCTCAGTTCTGAGAGATAAGTGTGTGTGAAAGCCGTCCTTCAACTAGCTTGTTGGGAACACAAAGTTTCTTTTCAGTTGCAAACTCCATTCCATACATATATATGGGGAGGTACTAGCTCCAACTCGGTTTGACAGTGAAAACTGCAGGAACTTCAAACCGGCACTAGGAAACAGACTGAGAAAGCAGAGAAAAAGTGTCTCCTGCAACCCGTTCCCTTGGTGCTAGATGAACGAACGTCTCTCCACTTGCTCAGTTCTGAGAGATAAGTGTGTGTGAAAGCCGTCCTTCACCTAGCTTGTTGGGAATACAAAGTTTCTTTTCAGTTGCAAACTCCATTCCATACATATATATGGGGAGGTACTAGCTCCAACTCGGTTTGACAGTGAAAACTGCAGGAACTTCAAACCGGCACTAGGAAACAGACTGAGAAAGCAGAGAAAAAGTGTCTCCTGCAACCCGTTCCCTTGGTGCTAGATGAACGAACGTCTCTCCACTTGCTCAGTTCTGAGAGATAAGTGTGTGTGAAAGCCGTCCTTCAGATAGCTTGTTGGGAACACAAAGTTTCTTTTCAGTTGCAAACTACATTCCATACATATATATGGGGAGGTACTAGCTCCAAATCGGTTTGACAGTGAAAACTGCAGGAACTTCCAACCGGAACTAGGAAACAGACTGAGAAAGCAGAGAAAAATTGTCTCCTGCAACCCGTTCCCTTGGTGCTAGATGAACGAACGTCTCTCCACTTGCTCAGTTCTGAGAGATAAGTGTGTGTGAAAGCCGTCCTTCACCTAGCTTGTTGGGAACACAAAGTTTCTTTTCAGTTGCAAACTCCATTCCATACATATATATGGGGAGGTACTAGCTCCAACTCGGTTTGACAGTGAAAACTGCAGGAACTTCAAACCGGCACTAGGAAACAGACTGAGAAAGCAGAGAAAAAGTGTCTCCTGCAAACCGTTCCCTTGGTGCTAGATGAACGAACGTCTCTCCACTTGCTCAGTTCTGAGAGATAAGTGTGTGTGAAAGCCGTCCTTCAACTAGCTTGTTGGGAACACAAAGTTTCTTTTCAGTTGCAAACTCCATTCCATACATATATATGGGGAGGATCTAGCTCCAACTCGGTTTGACAGTGAAAACTGCAGGAACTTCAAACCGGCACTAGGAAACAGACTGAGAAAGCAGAGAAAAAGTGTCTCCTGCAACCCGTTCCCTTGGTGCTAGATGAACGAACGTCTCTCCACTTGCTCAGTTCTGAGAGATAAGTGTGTGTGAAAGCCGTCCTTCAACTAGCTTGTTGGGAACACAAAGTTTCTTTTCAGTTGCAAACTCCATTCCATACATATATATGGGGAGGTACTAGCTCCAACTCGGTTTGACAGTGAAAACTGCAGGAACTTCAAACCGGCACTAGGAAACAGACTGAGAAAGCAGAGAAAAAGTGTCTCCTGCAACCCGTTCCCTTGGTGCTAGATGAACGAACGTCTCCCCACTTGCTCAGTTCTGAGAGATAAGTGTCTGTGAAAGCCGTCCTTCACATAGCTTGTTGGGAACACAAAGTTTCTTTTCAGTTGCAAACTCCATTCCATACATATATATGGGGAGGTACTAGCTCCAAATCGGTTTGACAGTGAAAACTGCAGGAACTTCCAACCGGAACTAGGAAACAGACTGAGAAAGCAGAGAAAAAGTGTCTCCTGCAACCCGTTCCCTTGGTGCTAGATGAAAGAAAGTCTCTCCACTTCTTCAGTTCTGAGAGATAAGTGTGTGTGAAAGCCGTCCTTCACCTAGCTTGTTGGGAACACAAAGTTTCTTTTCAGTTGCAAACTCCATTCCATACATATATATGGGTAGGTACTAGCTCCAACTCGGTTTGACAGTGAAAACTGCAGGAACTTCAAACCGGCACTAGGAAACAGACTGAGAAAGCAGAGAAAAAGTGTCTCCTGCAACCCGTTCCCTTGGTGCTAGATGAACGAAAGTCTCTCCACTTGCTCAGTTTTGAGAGATAAGTGTGTGTGAAAGCCGTCCTTCACCTAGCTTGTTGGGAACACAAAGTTTCTTTTCAGTTGCAAACTACATTCCATACATTTATATGGGGAGGTACTAGCTCCAACTCGGTTTGACAGTGAAAACTGCAGGAACTTCAAACCGGCACTAGGAAACAGACTGAGAAAGCAGAGAAATAGTGTCTCCTGCAACCCGTTCCCTTGGTGCTAGATGAACGAACGTCTCTCCACTTGCTCAGTTCTGAGAGATAAGTGTGTGTGAAAGCCGTCCTTCACCTAGCTTGTTGGGAACACAAAGTTTCTTTTCAGTTGCAAACTCCATTCCATACATATATATGGGGAGGTACTAGCTCCAAATCGGTTTGACAGTGAAAACTGCAGGAACTTCCAACCGGAACTAGGAAACAGACTGAGAAAGCAGAGAAAAAGTGTCTCCTGCAACCCGTTCCCTTGGTGCTAGATGAACGAACGTCTCTCCACTTGCTCAGTTCTGAGAGATAAGTGTGTGTGAAAGCCGTCCTTCAACTAGCTTGTTGGGAACACAAAGTTTCTTTTCAGTTGCAAACTCCATTCCATACATATATATGGGGAGGATCTAGCTCCAACTCGGTTTGACAGTGAAAACTGCAGGAACTTCAAACCGGCACTAGGTAACAGACTGAGAAAGCAGAGAAAAAGTGTCTCCTGCAACCCGTTCCCTTGGTGCTAGATGAACGAACGTCTCTCCACTTGCTCAGTTCTGAGAGATAAGTGTGTGTGAAAGCCGTCCTTCACCTAGCTTGTTGGGAACACAAAGTTTCTTTTCAGTTGCAAACTCCATTCCATACATATATATGGGGAGGTACTAGCTCCAAATCGGTTTTAAAGTGAAAACTGCAGGAACTTCAAACCGGCACTAGGTATCAGACTGAGAAAGCAGAGAAAAAGTGTCTCCTGCAACCCGTTCCCTTGGTGCTAGATGAACGAACGTCTCTCCACTTGCTCAGTTCTGAGAGATAAGTGTGTGTGAAAGCCGTCCTTCACCTAGCTTGTTGGGAACACAAAGTTTCTTTTCAGTTGCAAACTCCATTCCATACATATATATGGGGAGGTACTAGCTCCAACTCGGTTTGACAGTGAAAACTGCAGGAACTTCAAACCGGCACTAGGAAACAGACTGAGAAAGCAGAGAAAAAGTGTCTCCTGCAACCCGTTCCCTTGGTGCTAGATGAACGAACGTCTCTCCACTTGCTCAGTTCTGAGAGATAAGTGTGTGTGAAAGCCGTCCTTCACATAGCTTGTTGGGAACACAAAGTTTCTTTTCAGTTGCAAACTCCATTCCATACATATATATGGGGAGGTACTAGCTCCAAATCGGTTTGACAGTGAAAACTGCAGGAACTTCCAACCGGAACTAGGAAACAGACTGAGAAAGCAGAGAAAAAGTGTCTCCTGCAACCCGTTCCCTTGGTGCTAGATGAACGAACGTCTCTCCACTTGCTCAGTTCTGAGAGATAAGTGTGTGTGAAAGCCGTCCTTCAACTAGCTTGTTGGGAACACAAAGTTTCTTTTCAGTTGCAAACTCCATTCCATACATATATATGGGGAGGATCTAGCTCCAACTCGGTTTGACAGTGAAAACTGCAGGAACTTCAAACCGGCACTAGGTAACAGACTGAGAAAGCAGAGAAAAAGTGTCTCCTGCAACCCGTTCCCTTGGTGCTAGATGAACGAACGTCTCTCCACTTGCTCAGTTCTGAGAGATAAGTGTGTGTGAAAGCCGTCCTTCACCTAGCTTGTTGGGAACACAAAGTTTCTTTTCAGTTGCAAACTCCATTCCATACATATATATGGGGAGGTACTAGCTCCAAATCGGTTTTAAAGTGAAAACTGCAGGAACTTCAAACCGGCACTAGGTATCAGACTGAGAAAGCAGAGAAAAAGTGTCTCCTGCAACCCGTTCCCTTGGTGCTAGATGAACGAACGTCTCTCCACTTGCTCAGTTCTGAGAGATAAGTGTGTGTGAAAGCCGTCCTTCACCTAGCTTGTTGGGAACACAAAGTTTCTTTTCAGTTGCAAACTCCATTCCATACATATATATGGGGAGGTACTAGCTCCAACTCGGTTTGACAGTGAAAACTGCAGGAACTTCAAACCGGCACTAGGAAACAGACTGAGAAAGCAGAGAAAAAGTGTCTCCTGCAACCCGTTCCCTTGGTGCTAGATGAACGAACGTCTCTCCACTTGCTCAGTTCTGAGAGATAAGTGTGTGTGAAAGCCGTCCTTCACATAGCTTGTTGGGAACACAAAGTTTCTTTTCAGTTGCAAACTCCATTCCATACATATATATGGGGAGGTACTAGCTCCAAATCGGTTTGACAGTGAAAACTGCAGGAACTTCCAACCGGAACTAGGAAACAGACTGAGAAAGCAGAGAAAAAGTGTCTCCTGCAACCCGTTCCCTTGGTGCTAGATGAACGAACGTCTCTCCACTTGCTCAGTTCTGAGAGATAAGTGTGTGTGAAAGCCGTCCTTCAACTAGCTTGTTGGGAACACAAAGTTTCTTTTCAGTTGCAAACTCCATTCCATACATATATATGGGGAGGTACTAGCTCCAACTCGGTTTGACAGTGAAAACTGCAGGAACTTCAAACCGGCACTAGGAAACAGACTGAGAAAGCAGAGAAAAAGTGTCTCCTGCAACCCGTTCCCTTGGTGCTAGATGAACGAACGTCTCTCCACTTGCTCAGTTCTGAGAGATAAGTGTGTGTGAAAGCCGTCCTTCACCTAGCTTGTTGGGAACACAAAGTTTCTTTTCAGTTGCAAACTCCATTCCATACATATATATGGGGAGGTACTAGCTCCAAATCGGTTTGACAGTGAAAACTGCAGGAACTTCCAACCGGAACTAGGAAACAGACTGAGAAAGCAGAGAAAAAGTGTCTCCTGCAACCCGTTCCCTTGGTGCTAGATGAACGAACGTCTCTCCACTTGCTCAGTTCTGAGAGATAAGTGTGTGTGAAAGCCGTCCTTCAACTAGCTTGTTGGGAACACAAAGTTTCTTTTCAGTTGCAAACTCCATTCCATACATATATATGGGGAGGATCTAGCTCCAACTCGGTTTGACAGTGAAAACTGCAGGAACTTCAAACCGGCACTAGGTAACAGACTGAGAAAGCAGAGAAAAAGTGTCTCCTGCAACCCGTTCCCTTGGTGCTAGATGAACGAACGTCTCTCCACTTGCTCAGTTCTGAGAGATAAGTGTGTGTGAAAGCCGTCCTTCACCTAGGTTGTTGGGAACACAAAGTTTCTTTTCAGTTGCAAACTCCATTCCATACATATATATGGGGAGGAACTAGCTCCAACTCGGTTTGACAGTGAAAACTGCAGGAACTTCAAACCGGCACTAGGAAACAGACTGAGAAAGCAGAGAAAAAGTGTCTCCTGCAACCCGTTCCCTTGGTGCTAGATGAACGAACGTCTCTCCACTTGCTCAGTTCTGAGAGATAAGTGTGTGTGAAAGCCGTCCTTCACCTAGCTTGTTGGGAACACAAAGTTTCTTTTCAGTTGCAAACTCCATTCCATACATATATATGGGGAGGTACTAGCTCCAAATCGGTTTGACAGTGAAAACTGCAGGAACTTCCAACCGGAACTAGGAAACAGACTGAGAAAGCAGAGAAAAAGTGTCTCCTGCAACCCGTTCCCTTGGTGCTAGATGAACGAACGTCTCTCCACTTGCTCAGTTCTGAGAGATAAGTGTGTGTGAAAGCCGTCCTTCACCTAGCTTGTTGGGAACACAAAGTTTCTTTTCAGTTGCAAACTCCATTCCATACATATATATGGGGAGGTACTAGCTCCAACTCGGTTTGACAGTGAAAACTGCAGGAACTTCAAACCGGCACTAGGAAACAGACTGAGAAAGCAGAGAAAAAGTGTCTCCTGCAACCCGTTCCCTTGGTGCTAGATGAACGAACGTCTCTCCACTTGCTCAGTTCTGAGAAATAAGTGTGTGTGAAAGCCGTCCTTCACCTAGCTTGTTGGGAACACAAAGTTTCTTTTCAGTTGCAAACTCCATTCCATACATATATATGGGGAGGTACTAGCTCCAACTCGGTTTGACAGTGAAAACTGCAGGAACTTCAAACCGGCACTAGGAAACAGACTGAGAAAGCAGAGAAAAAGTGTCTCCTGCAACCCGTTCCCTTGGTGCTAGATGAACGAACGTCTCTCCACTTGCTCAGTTTTGAGAGATAAGTGTGTGTGAAAGCCGTCCTTCACCTAGCTTGTTGGGAACACAAAGTTTCTTTTCAGTTGCAAACTACATTCCATACATTTATATGGGGAGGTACTAGCTCCAACTCGGTTTGACAGTGAAAACTGCAGGAACTTCAAACCGGCACTAGGAAACAGACTGAGAAAGCACAGAAAATGTGTCTCCTGCAACCCGTTCCCTTGGTGCTAGATGAACGAACGTCTCTCCACTTGCTCAGTTCTGAGAGATAAGTGTGTGTGAAAGCCGTCCTTCACCTAGCTTGTTGGGAACACAAAGTTTCTTTTCAGTTGCAAACTCCATTCCATACATATATATGGGGAGGTACTAGCTCCAACTCGGTTTTACAGTGAAAACTGCAGGAACTTCCAACCGGCACTAGGAAACAGACTGAGAAAGCAGAGAAAAAGTGTCTCCTGCAACCCGTTCCCTTGGTGCTAGATGAACGAACGTCTCTCCACTTGCTCAGTTCTGAGAGATAAGTGTGTGTGAAAGCCGTCCTTCAACTAGCTTGTTGGGAACACAAAGTTTCTTTTCAGTTGCAAACTCCATTCCATACATATATATGGGGAGGATCTAGCTCCAACTCGGTTTGACAGTGAAAACTGCAGGAACTTCAAACCGGCACTAGGTAACAGACTGAGAAAGCAGAGAAAAAGTGTCTCCTGCAACCCGTTCCCTTGGTGCTAGATGAACGAACGTCTCTCCACTTGCTCAGTTCTGAGAGATAAGTGTGTGTGAAAGCCGTCCTTCACCTAGCTTGTTGGGAACACAAAGTTTCTTTTCAGTTGCAAACTCCATTCCATACATATATATGGGGAGGTACTAGCTCCAACTCGGTTTTAAAGTGAAAACTGCAGGAACTTCAAACCGGCACTAGGTATCAGACTGAGAAAGCAGAGAAAAAGTGTCTCCTGCAACCCGTTCCCTTGGTGCTAGATGAACGAACGTCTCTCCACTTGCTCAGTTCTGAGAGATAAGTGTGTGTGAAAGCCGTAATTCACATAGCTTGTTGGGAACACAAAGTTTCTTTTCAGTTGCAAACTCCATTCCATACATATATATGGGGAGGTACTAGCTCCAAATCGGTTTGACAGTGAAAACTGCAGGAACTTCCAAACGGAACTAGGAAACAGACTGAGAAAGCAGAGAAAAAGTGTCTCCTGCAACCCGTTCCCTTGGTGCTAGATGAACGAACGTCTCTCCACTTGCTCAGTTCTGAGAGATAAGTGTGTGTGAAAGCCGTCCTTCACCTAGCTTGTTGGGAACACAAAGTTTCTTTTCAGTTGCAAACTCCATTCCATACATATATATGGGGAGGTACTAGCTCCAACTCGGTTTGACAGTGAAAACTGCAGGAACTTCAAACCGGCACTAGGAAACAGACTGAGAAAGCAGAGAAAAAGTGTCTCCTGCAACCCGTTCCCTTGGTGCTAGATGAACGAACGTCTCTCCACTTGCTCAGTTCTGAGAAATAAGTGTGTGTGAAAGCCGTCCTTCACCTAGCTTGTTGGGAACACAAAGTTTCTTTTCAGTTGCAAACTCCATTCCATACATATATATGGGGAGGTACTAGCTCCAACTCGGTTTGACAGTGAAAACTGCAGGAACTTCAAACCGGCACTAGGAAACAGACTGAGAAAGCAGAGAAAAAGTGTCTCCTGCAACCCGTTCCCTTGGTGCTAGATGAACGAACGTCTCTCCACTTGCTCAGTTTTGAGAGATAAGTGTGTGTGAAAGCCGTCCTTCACCTAGCTTGTTGGGAACACAAAGTTTCTTTTCAGTTGCAAACTACATTCCATACATTTATATGGGGAGGTACTAGCTCCAACTCGTTTTGACAGTGAAAACTGCAGGAACTTCAAACCGGCACTAGGAAACAGACTGAGAAAGCACAGAAAAAGTGTCTCCTGCAACCCGTTCCCTTGGTGCTAGATGAACGAACGTCTCTCCACTTGCTCAGTTCTGAGAGATAAGTGTGTGTGAAAGCCGTCCTTCACCTAGCTTGTTGGGAACACAAAGTTTCTTTTCAGTTGCAAACTCCATTCCATACATATATATGGGGAGGTACTAGCTCCAACTCGGTTTTACAGTGAAAACTGCAGGAACTTCAAACCGGCACTAGGAAACAGACTGAGAAAGCAGAGAAAAAGTGTCTCCTGCAACCCGTTCCCTTGGTGCTAGATGAACGAACGTCTCTCCACTTGCTCAGTTCTGAGAGATAAGTGTGTGTGAAAGCCGTCCTTCAACTAGCTTGTTGGGAACACAAAGTTTCTTTTCAGTTGCAAACTCCATTCCATACATATATATGGGGAGGATCTAGCTCCAACTCGGTTTGACAGTGAAAACTGCAGGAACTTCAAACCGGCACTAGGTAACAGACTGAGAAAGCAGAGAAAAAGTGTCTCCTGCAACCCGTTCCCTTGGTGCTAGATGAACGAACGTCTCTCCACTTGCTCAGTTCTGAGAGATAAGTGTGTGTGAAAGCCGTCCTTCACCTAGCTTGTTGGGAACACAAAGTTTCTTTTCAGTTGCAAACTCCATTCCATACATATATATGGGGAGGTACTAGCTCCAACTCGGTTTTAAAGTGAAAACTGCAGGAACTTCAAACCGGCACTAGGTATCAGACTGAGAAAGCAGAGAAAAAGTGTCTCCTGCAACCCGTTCCCTTGGTGCTAGATGAACGAACGTCTCTCCACTTGCTCAGTTCTGAGAGATAAGTGTGTGTGAAAGCCGTCCTTCACCTATCTTGTTGGGAACACAAAGTTTCTTTTCAGTTGCAAACTCCATTCCATACATATATATGGGGAGGTACTAGCTCCAACTCGGTTTGACAGTGAAAACTGCAGGAACTTCAAACCGGCACTAGGAAACAGACTGAGAAAGCAGAGAAAAAGTGTCTCCTGCAATCCGTTCCCTTGGTGCTAGATGAACGAACGTCTCTCCACTTGCTCAGTTCTGAGAGATAAGTGTGTGTGAAAGCCGTCCTTCACATAGCTTGTTGGGAACACAAAGTTTCTTTTCAGTTGCAAACTCCATTCCATACATATATATAGGGAGGTACTAGCTCCAAATCGGTTTGACAGTGAAAACTGCAGGAACTTCCAACCGGAACTAGGAAACAGACTGAGAAAGCAGAGAAAAAGTGTCTCCTGCAACCCGTTCCCTTGGTGCTAGATGAACGAACGTCTCTCCACTTGCTCAGTTCTGAGAGATAAGTGTGTGTGAAAGCCGTCCTTCACCTAGCTTGTTGGGAACACAAAGTTTCTTTTCAGTTGCAAACTCCATTCCATACATATATATGGGGAGGTACTAGCTCCAACTCGGTTTGACAGTGAAAACTGCAGGAACTTCAAACCGGCACTAGGAAACAGACTGAGAAAGCAGAGAAAAAGTGTCTCCTGCAACCCGTTCCCTTGGTGCTAGATGAACGAACGTCTCTCCACTTGCTCAGTTTTGAGAGATAAGTGTGTGTGAAAGCCGTCCTTCACCTAGCTTGTTGGGAACACAAAGTTTCTTTTCAGTTGCAAACTCCATTCCATACATATATATGGGGAGGTACTAGCTCCAACTCGGTTTTAAAGTGAAAACTGCAGGAACTTCAAACCGGCACTAGGTATCAGACTGAGAAAGCAGAGAAAAAGTGTCTCCTGCAACCCGTTCCCTTGGTGCTAGATGAACGAACGTCTCTCCACTTGCTCAGTTCTGAGAGATAAGTGTGTGTGAAAGCCGTCCTTCACATAGCTTGTTGGGAACACAAAGTTTCTTTTCAGTTGCAAACTCCATTCCATACATATATATGGGGAGGTACTAGCTCCAAATCGGTTTGACAGTGAAAACTGCAGGAACTTCCAACCGGAACTAGGAAACAGACTGAGAAAGCAGAGAAAAAGTGTCTCCTGCAACCCGTTCCCTTGGTGCTAGATGAACGAACGTCTCTCCACTTGCTCAGTTCTGAGAGATAAGTGTGTGTGAAAGCCGTCCTTCACCTAGCTTGTTGGGAACACAAAGTTTCTTTTCAGTTGCAAACTCCATTCCATACATATATATGGGGAGGTACTAGCTCCAACTCGGTTTGACAGTGAAAACTGCAGGAACTTCAAACCGGCACTAGGAAACAGACTGAGAAAGCAGAGAAAAAGTGTCTCCTGCAACCCGTTCCCTTGGTGCTAGATGAACGAACGTCTCTCCACTTGCTCAGTTTTGAGAGATAAGTGTGTGTGAAAGCCGTCCTTCACCTAGCTTGTTGGGAACACAAAGTTTCTTTTCAGTTGCAAACTCCATTCCATACATTTATATGGGGAGGTACTAGCTCCAACTCGGTTTGACAGTGAAAACTGCAGGAACTTCAAACCGGCACTAGGAAACAGACTGAGAAAGCAGAGAAAAAGTGTCTCCTGCAACCCGTTCCCTTGGTGCTAGATGAACGAACGTCTCTCCACTTGCTCAGTTCTGAGAGATAAGTGTGTGTGAAAGCCGTCCTTCACCTAGCTTGTTGGGAACACAAAGTTTCTTTTCAGTTGCAAACTCCATTCCATACATATATATGGGGAGGTACTAGCTCCAAATCTGTTTGACAGTGAAAACTGCAGGAACTTCCAACCGGAACTAGGAAACAGACTGAGAAAGCAGAGAAAAAGTGTCTCCTGCAACCCGTTCCCTTGGTGCTAGATGAACGAACGTCTCTCCACTTGCTCAGTTCTGAGAGATAAGTGTGTGTGAAAGCCGTCCTTCAACTAGCTTGTTGGGAACACAAAGTTTCTTTTCAGTTGCAAACTCCATTCCATACATATATATGGGGAGGATCTAGCTCCAACTCGGTTTGACAGTGAAAACTGCAGGAACTTCAAACCGGCACTAGGAAACAGACTGAGAAAGCAGAGAAAAAGTGTCTCCTGCAACCCGTTCCCTTGGTGCTAGATGAACGAACGTCTCTCCACTTGCTCAGTTCTGAGAGATAAGTGTGTGTGAAAGCCGTCCTTCACCTAGCTTGTTGGGAACACAAAGTTTCTTTTCAGTTGCAAACTCCAATCCATACATATATATGGGGAGGTACTAGCTCGAACTCGGTTTGACAGTGAAAACTGCAGGAACTTCAAACCGGCACTAGGTATCAGACTGAGAAAGCAGAGAAAAAGTGTCTCCTGCAACCCGTTCCCTTGGTGCTAGATGAACGAACGTCTCTCCACTTGCTCAGTTCTGAGAGATAAGTGTGTGTGAAAGCCGTCCTTCACCTAGCTTGTTGGGAACACAAAGTTTCTTTTCAGTTGCAAACTCCATTCCATACATATATATGGGGAGGTACTAGCTCCAACTCGGTTTGACAGTGAAAACTGCAGGAACTTCAAACCGGCACTAGGAAACAGACTGAGAAAGCAGAGAATAAGTGTCTCCTGCAACCCGTTCCCTTGGTGCTAGATGAACGAACGTCTCTCCACTTGCTCAGTTCTGAGAGATAAGTGTGTGTGAAAGCCGTCCTTCACATAGCTTGTTGGGAACACAAAGTTTCTTTTCAGTTGCAAACTCCATTCCATACATATATATGGGGAGGTACTAGCTCCAAATCGGTTTGACAGTGAAAACTGCAGGAACTTCCAACCGGAACTAGGAAACAGACTGAGAAAGCAGAGAAAAAGTGTCTCCTGCAACCCGTTCCCTTGGTGCTAGATGAACGAACGTCTCTCCACTTGCTCAGTTCTGAGAGATAAGTGTGTGTGAAAGCCGTCCTTCACCTAGCTTGTTGGGAACACAAAGTTTCTTTTCAGTTGCAAACTCCATTCCATACATATATATGGGGAAGTACTAGCTCCAAATCGGTTTGACAGTGAAAACTGCAGGAACTTCCAACCGGAACTAGGAAACAGACTGAGAAAGCAGAGAAAAAGTGTCTCCTGCAACCCGTTCCCTTGGTGCTAGATGAACGAACGTCTCTCCACTTGCTCAGTTCTGAGAGATAAGTGTGTGTGAAAGCCGTCCTTCACCTAGCTTGTTGGGAACACAAAGTTTCTTTTCAGTTGCAAACTCCATTCCATACCTATATATGGGGAGGTAGAAGCTCCAACTCGGTTTTACAGTGAAAACTGCAGGAACTTCAAACTGGCACTAGGAATCAGACTGAGAAAGCAGAGAAAAAGTGTCTCCTGCAACCCGTTCCCTTGGTGCTAGATGAACGAACGTCTCTCCACTTGCTCATTTCTGAGAGATAAGTGTGTGTGAAAGCCGTCCTTCACCTAGCTTGTTGGGAACACAAAGTTTCTTTTCAGTTGCAAACTACATTCCATACATTTATATGGGGAGGTACTAGCTTCAACTCGGTTTGACAGTGAAAACTGCAGGAACTTCAAACCGGCACTAGGAAACAGACTGAGAAAGCAGAGAAAAAGTGTCTCCTGCAACCCGTTCCCTTTGTGCTAGATGAACGAACGTCTCTCCACTTGCTCAGTTCTGAGAGATAAGTGTGTGTGAAAGCCGTCCTTCACCTAGCTTGTTGGGAACACAAAGTTTCTTTTCAGTTGCAAACTCCATTCCATACATATATATGGGGAGGTACTAGCTCCAACTCGGTTTTACACTGAAAACTGCAGGAACTTCAAACCGGCACTAGGAAACAGACTGAGAAAGCAGAGAAAAAGTGTCTCCTGCAACCCGTTCCCTTGGTGCTAGATGAACGAACGTCTCTCCACTTGCTCAGTTCTGAGAGATAAGTGTGTGTGAAAGCCGTCCTTCACCTAGCTTGTTGGGAACACAAAGTTTCTTTTCAGTTGCAAACTCCATTCCATACATATATATGGGGAGGTACTAGCTCCAACTCGGTTTGACAGTGAAAACTACAGGAACTTCCTACCGGCACTAGGAAACAGACTGAGAAAGCAGAGAAAAAGTGTCTCCTGCAACCCGTTCCCTTGGTGCTAGATGAACGAACGTCTCTCCACTTGCTCAGTTCTGAGAGATAAGTGTGTGTGAAAGCCGTCCTTCACCTAGCTTGTTGGGAACACAAAGTTTCTTTTCAGTTGCAAACTCCATTCCATACATATATATGGGGAGGTACTAGCTCCAACTCGGTTTGACAGTGAAAACTGCAGGAACTTCAAACCGGCACTAGGTAACAGACTGAGAAAGCAGAGAAAAAGTGTCTCCTGCAACCCGTTCCCTTGGTGCTAGATGAACGAACGTCTCTCCACTTGCTCAGTTCTGAGAGATAAGTGTGTGTGAAAGCCGTCCTTCACCTAGCTTGTTGGGAACACAAAGTTTCTTTTCAGTTGCAAACTCCATTCCATACATATATATGGGGAGGTACTAGCTCCAACTCGGTTTGACAGTGAAAACTGCAGGAACTTCAAACCGGCACTAGGAAACAGACTGAGAAAGCAGAGAAAAAGTGTCTCCTGCAACCCGTTCCCTTGGTGCTAGATGAACGAACGTCTCTCCACTTGCTCAGTTTTGAGAGATAAGTGTGTGTGAAAGCCGTCCTTCACCTAGCTTGTTGGGAACACAAAGTTTCTTTTCAGTTGCAAACTACATTCCATACATTTATATGGGGAGGTACTAGCTCCAACTCGGTTTGACAGTGAAAACTGCAGGAACTTCAAACCGGCACTAGGAAACAGACTGAGAAAGCACAGAAAAAGTGTCTCCTGCAACCCGTTCCCTTGGTGCTAGATGAACGAACGTCTCTCCACTTGCTCAGTTCTGAGAGATAAGTGTGTGTGAAAGCCGTCCTTCACCTAGCTTGTTGGGAACACAAAGTTTCTTTTCAGTTGCAAACTCCATTCCATACATATATATGGGGAGGTACTAGCTCCAACTCGGTTTTACAGTGAAAACTGCAGGAACTTCAAACCGGCACTAGGAAACAGACTGAGAAAGCAGAGAAAAAGTTTCTCCTGCAACCCGTTCCCTTGGTGCTAGATGAACGAACGTCTCTCCACTTGCTCAGTTCTGAGAGATAAGTGTGTGTGAAAGCCGTCCTTCAACTAGCTTGTTGGGAACACAAAGTTTCTTTTCAGTTGCAAACTCCATTCCATACATATATATGGGGAGGATCTAGCTCCAACTCGGTTTGACAGTGAAAACTGCAGGAACTTCAAACCGGCACTAGGTAACAGACTGAGAAAGCAGAGAAAAAGTGTCTCCTGCAACCCGTTCCCTTGGTGCTAGATGAACGAACGTCTCTCCACTTGCTCAGTTCTGAGAGATAAGTGTGTGTGAAAGCCGTCCTTCACCTAGCTTGTTGGGAACACAAAGTTTCTTTTCAGTTCCAAACTCCATTCCATACATATATATGGGGAGGTACTAGCTCCAACTCGGTTTTAATGTGAAAACGGCAGGAACTTCAAACCGGCACTAGGTATCAGACTGAGAAAGCAGAGAAAAAGTGTCTCCTGCAACCAGTTCCCTTGGTGCTAGATGAACGAACGTCTCTCCACTTGCTCAGTTCTGAGAGATAAGTGTGTGTGAAAGCCGTCCTTCACCTAACTTGTTGGGAACACAAAGTTTCTTTTCAGTTGCAAACTCCATTCCATACCTATATATGGGGAGGTAGAAGCTCCAACTCGGTTTTACAGTGAAAACTGCAGGAACTTCAAACTGGCACTAGGAATCAGACTGAGAAAGCAGAGAAAAAGTGTCTCCTGCAACCCGTTCCCTTGGTGCTAGATGAACGAACGTCTCTCCACTTGCTCAGTTCTGAGAGATAAGTGTGTGTGAAAGCCGTCCTTCACCTAGCTTGTTGGGAACACAAAGTTTCTTTTCAGTTGCAAACTACATTCCATACATTTATCTGGGGAGGTACTAGCTTCAACTCGGTTTGACAGTGAAAACTGCAGGAACTTCAAACCGGCACTAGGAAACAGACTGAGAAAGCAGAGAAAAAGTGTCTCCTGCAACCCGTTCCCTTGGTGCTAGATGAACGAACGTCTCTCCACTTGCTCAGTTCTGAGAGATAAGTGTGTGTGAAAGCCGTCCTTCACCTAGCTTGTTGGGAACACAAAGTTTCTTTTCAGTTGCAAACTCCATTCAATACATATATATGGGGAGGTACTAGCTCCAACTCGGTTTTACAGTGAGAACTGCAGGAACTTCAAACCGGCACTAGGAAACAGACTGAGAAAGCAGAGAAAAAGTGTCTCCTGCAACCCGTTCCCTTGGTGCTAGATGAACGAACGTCTCTCCACTTGCTCAGTTCTGAGAGATAAGTGTGTGTGAAAGCCGTCCTTCACCTAGCTTGTTGGGAACACAAAGTTTCTTTTCAGTTGCAAACTCCATTCCATACATATATATGGGGAGGTACTAGCTCCAACTCGGTTTGACAGTGAAAACTGCAGGAACTTCAAACCGGCACTAGGAAACAGACTGAGAAAGCAGAGAAAAAGTTTCTCCTGCAACCCGTTCCCTTGGTGCTAGATGAACGAACGTCTCTCCACTTGCTCAGTTCTGAGAGATAAGTGTGTGTGAAAGCCGTCCTTCAACTAGCTTGTTGGGAACACAAAGTTTCTTTTCAGTTGCAAACTCCATTCCATACATATATATGGGGAGGATCTAGCTCCAACTCGGTTTGACAGTGAAAACTGCAGGAACTTCAAACCGGCACTAGGTAACAGACTGAGAAAGCAGAGAAAAAGTGTCTCCTGCAACCCGTTCCCTTGGTGCTAGATGAACGAACGTCTCTCCACTTGCTCAGTTCTGAGAGATAAGTGTGTGTGAAAGCCGTCCTTCACCTAGCTTGTTGGGAACACAAAGTTTCTTTTCAGTTCCAAACTCCATTCCATACATATATATGGGGAGGTACTAGCTCCAACTCGGTTTTAATGTGAAAACGGCAGGAACTTCAAACCGGCACTAGGTATCAGACTGAGAAAGCAGAGAAAAAGTGTCTCCTGCAACCAGTTCCCTTGGTGCTAGATGAACGAACGTCTCTCCACTTGCTCAGTTCTGAGAGATAAGTGTGTGTGAAAGCCGTCCTTCACCTAACTTGTTGGGAACACAAAGTTTCTTTTCAGTTGCAAACTCCATTCCATACCTATATATGGGGAGGTAGAAGCTCCAACTCGGTTTTACAGTGAAAACTGCAGGAACTTCAAACTGGCACTAGGAATCAGACTGAGAAAGCAGAGAAAAAGTGTCTCCTGCAACCCGTTCCCTTGGTGCTAGATGAACGAACGTCTCTCCACTTGCTCAGTTCTGAGAGATAAGTGTGTGTGAAAGCCGTCCTTCACCTAGCTTGTTGGGAACACAAAGTTTCTTTTCAGTTGCAAACTACATTCCATACATTTATCTGGGGAGGTACTAGCTTCAACTCGGTTTGACAGTGAAAACTGCAGGAACTTCAAACCGGCACTAGGAAACAGACTGAGAAAGCAGAGAAAAAGTGTCTCCTGCAACCCGTTCCCTTGGTGCTAGATGAACGAACGTCTCTCCACTTGCTCAGTTCTGAGAGATAAGTGTGTGTGAAAGCCGTCCTTCACCTAGCTTGTTGGGAACACAAAGTTTCTTTTCAGTTGCAAACTCCATTCAATACATATATATGGGGAGGTACTAGCTCCAACTCGGTTTTACAGTGAGAACTGCAGGAACTTCAAACCGGCACTAGGAAACAGACTGAGAAAGCAGAGAAAAAGTGTCTCCTGCAACCCGTTCCCTTGGTGCTAGATGAACGAACGTCTCTCCACTTGCTCAGTTCTGAGAGATAAGTGTGTGTGAAAGCCGTCCTTCACCTAGCTTGTTGGGAACACAAAGTTTCTTTTCAGTTGCAAACTCCATTCCATACATATATATGGGGAGGTACTAGCTCCAACTCGGTTTGACAGTGAAAACTACAGGAACTTCCTACCGGCACTAGGAAACAGACTGAGAAAGCAGAGAAAAATTGTCTCCTGCAACCCGTTCCCTTGGTGCTAGATGAACGAACGTCTCTCCACTTGCTCAGTTCTGAGAGATAAGTGTGTGTGAAAGCCGTCCTTCACCTAGCTTGTTGGGAACACAAAGTTTCTTTTCAGTTGCAAACTCCATTCCATACATATATATGGGGACGAACTAGCTCCAACTCGGTTTGACAGTGAAAACTGCAGGAACTTCAAACCGGCACTAGGTAACAGACTGAGAAAGCAGAGAAAAAGTGTCTCCTGCAACCCGTTCCCTTGGTGCTAGATGAACGAACGTCTCTCCACTTGCTCAGTTCTCAGAGATAAGTGTGTGTGAAAGCCGTCCTTCACCTAGCTTGTTGGGAACACAAAGTTTCTTTTCAGTTGCAAACTCCATTCCATACATATATATGGGGAGGTACTAGCTCCAACTCGGTTTGACAGTGAAAACTGCAGGAACTTCAAACCGGCACTAGGAAACAGACTGAGAAAGCAGAGAAAAAGTGTCTCCTGCAACCCGTTCCCTTGGTGCTAGATGAACGAACGTCTCTCCACTTGCTCAGTTTTGAGAGATAAGTGTGTGTGAAAGCCGTCCTTCACCTAGCTTGTTGGGAACACAAAGTTTCTTTTCAGTTGCAAACTACATTCCATACATTTATATGGGGAGGTACTAGCTCCAACTCGGTTTGACAGTGAAAACTGCAGGAACTTCAAACCGGCACTAGGAAACAGACTGAGAAAGCACAGAAAAAGTGTCTCCTGCAACCCGTTCCCTTGGTGCTAGATGAACGAACGTCTCTCCACTTGCTCAGTTCTGAGAGATAAGTGTGTGTGAAAGCCGTCCTTCACCTAGCTTGTTGGGAACACAAAGTTTCTTTTCAGTTGCAAACTCCATTCCATACATATATATGGGGAGGTACTAGCTCCAACTCGGTTTTACAGTGAAAACTGCAGGAACTTCAAACCGGCACTAGGAAACAGACTGAGAAAGCAGAGAAAAAGTTTCTCCTGCAACCCGTTCCCTTGGTGCTAGATGAACGAACGTCTCTCCACTTGCTCAGTTCTGAGAGATAAGTGTGTGTGAAAGCCGTCCTTCAACTAGCTTGTTGGGAACACAAAGTTTCTTTTCAGTTGCAAACTCCATTCCATACATATATATGGGGAGGATATAGCTCCAACTCGTTTTGACAGTGAAAACTGCAGGAACTTCAAACCGGCACTAGGTAACAGACTGAGAAAGCAGAGAAAAAGTGTCTCCTGCAACCCGTTCCCTTGGTGCTAGATGAACGAACGTCTCTCCACTTGCTCAGTTCTGAGAGATAAGTGTGTGTGAAAGCCGTCCTTCACCTAGCTTGTTGGGAACACAAAGTTTCTTTTCAGTTGCAAACTCCATTCCATACATATATATGGGGAGGTACTAGCTCCAACTCGGTTTTAAAGTGAAAACGGCAGGAACTTCAAACCGGCACTAGGTATCAGACTGAGAAAGCAGAGAAAAAGTGTCTCCTGCAACCAGTTCCCTTGGTGCTAGATGAACGAACGTCTCTCCACTTGCTCAGTTCTGAGAGATAAGTGTGTGTGAAAGCCGTCCTTCACCTAGCTTGTTGGGAACACAAAGTTTCTTTTCAGTTGCAAACTCCATTCCATACATATATATGGGGAGGTACTAGCTCCAACTCGGTTTGACAGTGAAAACTGCAGGAACTTCAAACCGGCACTAGGAAACAGACTGAGAAAGCAGAGAAAAAGTGTCTCCTGCAACCCGTTCCCTTGGTGCTAGATGAACGAACGTCTCTCCACTTGCTCAGTTTTGAGAGATAAGTGTGTGTGAAAGCCGTCCTTCACATAGCTTGTTGGGAACACAAAGTTTCTTTTCAGTTGCAAACTCCATTCCATACATATATATGGGGAAGGTACTAGCTCCAACTCGGTTTGACAGTGAAAACTGCAGGAACTTCAAACCGGAACTAGGAAACAGACTGAGAAAGCAGAGAAAAAGTGTCTCCTGCAACCCGTTCCCTTGGTGCTAGATGAACGAACGTCTCTCCACTTGCTCAGTTCTGAGAGATAAGTGTGTGTGAAAGCCGTCCTTCACCTAGCTTGTTGGGAACACAAAGTTTCTTTTCAGTTGCAAACTCCATTCCATACCTATATATGGGGAGGTAGAAGCTCCAACTCGGTTTTACAGTGAAAACTGCAGGAACTTCAAACTGGCACTAGGAATCAGACTGAGAAAGCAGAGGAAAAGTGTCTCCTGCAACCCGTTCCCTTGGTGCTAGATGAACGAACGTCTCTCCACTTGCTCAGTTCTGAGAGATAAGTGTGTGTGAAAGCCGTCCTTCACCTAGCTTGTTGGGAACACAAAGTTTCTTTTCAGTTGCAAACTACATTCCATACATTTATATGGGGAGGTACTAGCTTCAACTCGGTTTGACAGTGAAAACTGCAGGAACTTCAAACCGGCACTAGGAAACAGACTGAGAAAGCAGAGAAAAAGTGTCTCCTGCAACCCGTTCCCTTGGTGCTAGATGAACGAACGTCTCTCCACTTGCTCAGTTCTGAGAGATAAGTGTGTGTGAAAGCCGTCCTTCACCTAGCTTGTTGGGAACACAAAGTTTCTTTTCAGTTGCAAACTCCATTCCATACATATATATGGGGAGGTACTAGCTCCAACTCGGTTTGACAGTGAAAACTGCAGGAACTTCAAACCGGCACTAGGAAACAGACTGAGAAAGCAGAGAAAAAGTGTCTCCTGCAACCCGTTCCCTTGGTGCTAGATGAACGAACGTCTCTCCACTTGCTCAGTTCTGAGAGATAAGTGTGTGTGAAAGCCGTCCTTCAACTAGCTTGTTGGGAACACAAAGTTTCTTTTCAGTTGCAAACTCCATTCCATACATATATATGGGGAGGAACTAGCTCCAACTCTGTTTGACAGTGAAAACTGCAGGAACTTCAAACCGGCACTAGGTAACAGACTGAGAAAGGAGAGAAAAAGTTTCTCCTGCAACCCGTTCCCTTGGTTCTAGATGAACGAACGTCTCTCCACTTGCTCAGTTCTGAGAGATAAGTGTGTGTGAAAGCCGTCCTTCACCTAGCTTGTTGGGAACACAAAGTTTCTTTTCAGTTGCAAACTCCATTCCATACATATATATGGGGAGGTACTAGCTCCAACTCGGTTTTACAGTGAAAACTGCAGGAACTTCAAACCGGCACTAGGAAACAGACTGAGAAAGCAGAGAAAAAGTGTCTCCTGCAACCCGTTCCATTGGTGCTAGATGAACGAACGTCTCTCCACTTGCTCAGTTCTGAGAGATAAGTGTGTGTGAAAGCCGTCCTTCACCTAGCTTGTTGGGAACACAAAGTTTCTTTTCAGTTGCAAACTCCATTCCATACATATATATGGGGAGGTACTAGCTCCAACTCGGTTTGACAGTGAAAACTGCAGGAACTTCAAACCGGCACTAGGAAACAGACTGAGAAAGCAGAGAAAAAGTGTCTCCTGCAACCCGTTCCCTTGGTGCTAGATGAACGAACGTCTCTCCACTTGCTCAGTTTTGAGAGATAAGTGTGTGTGAAAGCCGTCCTTCACCTAGCTTGTTGGGAACACAAAGTTTCTTTTCAGTTGCAAACTACATTCCATACATTTATATGGGGAGGTACTAGCTCCAACTCGGTTTGACAGTGAAAACTGCAGGAACTTCAAACCGGCACTAGGAAACAGACTGAGAAAGCAGAGAAAAAGTGTCTCCTGCAACCCGTTCCCTTGGTGCTAGATGAACGAACGTCTCTCCACTTGCTCAGTTCTGAGAGATAAGTGTGTGTGAAAGCCGTCCTTCACCTAGCTTGTTGGGAACACAAAGTTTCTTTTCAGTTGCAAACTCCATTCCATACATATATATGGGGAGGTACTAGCTCCAACTCGGTTTGACAGTGAAAACTGCAGGAACTTCAAACCGGCACTAGGAAACAGACTGAGAAAGCAGAGAAAAAGTTTCTCCTGCAACCCGTTCCCTTGGTGCTAGATGAACGAACGTCTCTCCACTTGCTCAGTTCTGAGAGATAAGTGTGTGTGAAAGCCGTCCTTCACCTAGCTTGTTGGGAACACAAAGTTTCTTTTCAGTTGCAAACTCCATTCCATACATATATATGGGGAGGTACTAGCTCCAACTCGGTTTTACAGTGAAAACTGCAGGAACTTCAAACCGGCACTAGGAAACAGACTGAGAAAGCAGAGAAAAAGTTTCTCCTGCAACCCGTTCCCTTGGTGCTAGATGAACGAACGTCTCTCCACTTGCTCAGTTCTGAGAGATAATTGTGTGTGAAAGCCGTCCTTCAACTAGCTTGTTGGGAACACAAAGTTTCTTTTCAGTTGCAAACTCCATTCCATACATATATATGGGGAGGATCTAGCTCCAACTCGGTTTGACAGTGAAAACTGCAGGAACTTCAAACCGGCACTAGGTAACAGACTGAGAAAGCAGAGAAAAAGTGTCTCCTGCAACCCGTTCCCTTGGTGCTAGATGAACGAACGTCTCTCCACTTGCTCAGTTCTGAGAGATATGTGTGTGTGAAAGCCGTCCTTCACCTAGCTTGTTGGGAACACAAAGTTTCTTTTCAGTTGCAAACTCCATTCCATACATATATATGGGGAGGTACTAGCTCCAACCCGGTTTTAAAGTGAAAACGGCAGGAACTTCAAACCGGCACTAGGTATCAGACTGAGAAAGCAGAGAAAAAGTGTCTCCTGCAACCAGTTCCCTTGGTGCTAGATGAACGAACGTCTCTCCACTTGCTCAGTTCTGAGAGATAAGTGTGTGTGAAAGCCGTCCTTCACCTAGCTTGTTGGGAACACAAAGATTCTTTTCAGTTGCAAACTCCATTCCATACATATATATGGGGAGGTACTAGCTCCAACTCGGTTTGACAGTGAAAACTGCAGGAACTTCAAACCGGCACTAGGAAACAGACTGAGAAAGCAGAGAAAAAGTGTCTCCTGCAACCCGTTCCCTTGGTGCTAGATGAACGAACGTCTCTCCACTTGCTCAGTTCTGAGAGATAAGTGTGTGTGAAAGCCGTCCTTCACATAGCTTGTTGGGAACACAAAGTTTCTTTTCAGTTGCAAACTCCATTCCATACATATATATGGGGAGGTACTAGCTCCAAATCGGTTTGACAGTGAAAACTGCAGGAACTTCCAACCGGAACTAGGAAACAGACTGAGAAAGCAGAGAAAAAGTGTCTCCTGCAACCCGTTCCCTTGGTGCTAGATGAACGAACGTCTCTCCACTTGCTCAGTTCTGAGAGATAAGTGTGTGTGAAAGCCGTCCTTCACCTAGCTTGTTGGGAACACAAAGTTTCTTTTCAGTTGCAAACTCCATTCCATACCTATATATGGGGAGGTAGAAGCTCCAACTCGGTTTTACAGTGAAAACTGCAGGAACTTCAAACTGGCACTAGGAATCAGACTGAGAAAGCAGAGAAAAAGTGTCTCCTGCAACCCGTTCCCTTGGTGCTAGATGAACGAACGTCTCTCCACTTGCTCAGTTCTGAGAGATAAGTGTGTGTGAAAGCCGTCCTTCACCTAGCTTGTTGGGAACACAAAGTTTCTTTTCAGTTGCAAACTACATTCCATACATTTATATGGGGAGGATCTAGCTCCAACTCGGTTTGACAGTGAAAACTGCAGGAACTTCAAACCGGCACTAGGTAACAGACTGAGAAAGCAGAGAAAAAGTGTCTCCTGCAACCCGTTCCCTTGGTGCTAGATGAACGAACGTCTCTCCACTTGCTCAGTTCTGAGAGATAAGTGTGTGTGAAAGCCGTCCTTCACCTAGCTTGTTGGGAACACAAAGTTTCTTTTCAGTTCCAAACTCCATTCCATACATATATATGGGGAGGTACTAGCTCCAACTCGGTTTTAATGTGAAAACGGCAGGAACTTCAAACCGGCACTAGGTATCAGACTGAGAAAGCAGAGAAAAAGTGTCTCCTGCAACCAGTTCCCTTGGTGCTAGATGAACGAACGTCTCTCCACTTGCTCAGTTCTGAGAGATAAGTGTGTGTGAAAGCCGTCCTTCACCTAACTTGTTGGGAACACAAAGTTTCTTTTCAGTTGCAAACTCCATTCCATACCTATATATGGGGAGGTAGAAGCTCCAACTCGGTTTTACAGTGAAAACTGCAGGAACTTCAAACTGGCACTAGGAATCAGACTGAGAAAGCAGAGAAAAAGTGTCTCCTGCAACCCGTTCCCTTGGTGCTAGATGAACGAACGTCTCTCCACTTGCTCAGTTCTGAGAGATAAGTGTGTGTGAAAGCCGTCCTTCACCTAGCTTGTTGGGAACACAAAGTTTCTTTTCAGTTGCAAACTACATTCCATACATTTATCTGGGGAGGTACTAGCTTCAACTCGGTTTGACAGTGAAAACTGCAGGAACTTCAAACCGGCACTAGGAAACAGACTGAGAAAGCAGAGAAAAAGTGTCTCCTGCAACCCGTTCCCTTGGTGCTAGATGAACGAACGTCTCTCCACTTGCTCAGTTCTGAGAGATAAGTGTGTGTGAAAGCCGTCCTTCACCTAGCTTGTTGGGAACACAAAGTTTCTTTTCAGTTGCAAACTCCATTCAATACATATATATGGGGAGGTACTAGCTCCAACTCGGTTTTACAGTGAGAACTGCAGGAACTTCAAACCGGCACTAGGAAACAGACTGAGAAAGCAGAGAAAAAGTGTCTCCTGCAACCCGTTCCCTTGGTGCTAGATGAACGAACGTCTCTCCACTTGCTCAGTTCTGAGAGATAAGTGTGTGTGAAAGCCGTCCTTCACCTAGCTTGTTGGGAACACAAAGTTTCTTTTCAGTTGCAAACTCCATTCCATACATATATATGGGGAGGTACTAGCTCCAACTCGGTTTGACAGTGAAAACTACAGGAACTTCCTACCGGCACTAGGAAACAGACTGAGAAAGCAGAGAAAAATTGTCTCCTGCAACCCGTTCCCTTGGTGCTAGATGAACGAACGTCTCTCCACTTGCTCAGTTCTGAGAGATAAGTGTGTGTGAAAGCCGTCCTTCACCTAGCTTGTTGGGAACACAAAGTTTCTTTTCAGTTGCAAACTCCATTCCATACATATATATGGGGACGAACTAGCTCCAACTCGGTTTGACAGTGAAAACTGCAGGAACTTCAAACCGGCACTAGGTAACAGACTGAGAAAGCAGAGAAAAAGTGTCTCCTGCAACCCGTTCCCTTGGTGCTAGATGAACGAACGTCTCTCCACTTGCTCAGTTCTCAGAGATAAGTGTGTGTGAAAGCCGTCCTTCACCTAGCTTGTTGGGAACACAAAGTTTCTTTTCAGTTGCAAACTCCATTCCATACATATATATGGGGAGGTACTAGCTCCAACTCGGTTTGACAGTGAAAACTGCAGGAACTTCAAACCGGCACTAGGAAACAGACTGAGAAAGCAGAGAAAAAGTGTCTCCTGCAACCCGTTCCCTTGGTGCTAGATGAACGAACGTCTCTCCACTTGCTCAGTTTTGAGAGATAAGTGTGTGTGAAAGCCGTCCTTCACCTAGCTTGTTGGGAACACAAAGTTTCTTTTCAGTTGCAAACTACATTCCATACATTTATATGGGGAGGTACTAGCTCCAACTCGGTTTGACAGTGAAAACTGCAGGAACTTCAAACCGGCACTAGGAAACAGACTGAGAAAGCACAGAAAAAGTGTCTCCTGCAACCCGTTCCCTTGGTGCTAGATGAACGAACGTCTCTCCACTTGCTCAGTTCTGAGAGATAAGTGTGTGTGAAAGCCGTCCTTCACCTAGCTTGTTGGGAACACAAAGTTTCTTTTCAGTTGCAAACTCCATTCCATACATATATATGGGGAGGTACTAGCTCCAACTCGGTTTTACAGTGAAAACTGCAGGAACTTCAAACCGGCACTAGGAAACAGACTGAGAAAGCAGAGAAAAAGTTTCTCCTGCAACCCGTTCCCTTGGTGCTAGATGAACGAACGTCTCTCCACTTGCTCAGTTCTGAGAGATAAGTGTGTGTGAAAGCCGTCCTTCAACTAGCTTGTTGGGAACACAAAGTTTCTTTTCAGTTGCAAACTCCATTCCATACATATATATGGGGAGGATATAGCTCCAACTCGTTTTGACAGTGAAAACTGCAGGAACTTCAAACCGGCACTAGGTAACAGACTGAGAAAGCAGAGAAAAAGTGTCTCCTGCAACCCGTTCCCTTGGTGCTAGATGAACGAACGTCTCTCCACTTGCTCAGTTCTGAGAGATAAGTGTGTGTGAAAGCCGTCCTTCACCTAGCTTGTTGGGAACACAAAGTTTCTTTTCAGTTGCAAACTCCATTCCATACATATATATGGGGAGGTACTAGCTCCAACTCGGTTTTAAAGTGAAAACGGCAGGAACTTCAAACCGGCACTAGGTATCAGACTGAGAAAGCAGAGAAAAAGTGTCTCCTGCAACCAGTTCCCTTGGTGCTAGATGAACGAACGTCTCTCCACTTGCTCAGTTCTGAGAGATAAGTGTGTGTGAAAGCCGTCCTTCACCTAGCTTGTTGGGAACACAAAGTTTCTTTTCAGTTGCAAACTCCATTCCATACATATATATGGGGAGGTACTAGCTCCAACTCGGTTTGACAGTGAAAACTGCAGGAACTTCAAACCGGCACTAGGAAACAGACTGAGAAAGCAGAGAAAAAGTGTCTCCTGCAACCCGTTCCCTTGGTGCTAGATGAACGAACGTCTCTCCACTTGCTCAGTTCTGAGAGATAAGTGTGTGTGAAAGCCGTCCTTCACATAGCTTGTTGGGAACACAAAGTTTCTTTTCAGTTGCAAACTCCATTCCATACATATATATGGGGAGGTACTAGCTCCAACTCGGTTTGACAGTGAAAACTGCAGGAACTTCAAACCGGAACTAGGAAACAGACTGAGAAAGCAGAGAAAAAGTGTCTCCTGCAACCCGTTCCCTTGGTGCTAGATGAACGAACGTCTCTCCACTTGCTCAGTTCTGAGAGATAAGTGTGTGTGAAAGCCGTCCTTCACCTAGCTTGTTGGGAACACAAAGTTTCTTTTCAGTTGCAAACTCCATTCCATACCTATATATGGGGAGGTAGAAGCTCCAACTCGGTTTTACAGTGAAAACTGCAGGAACTTCAAACTGGCACTAGGAATCAGACTGAGAAAGCAGAGGAAAAGTGTCTCCTGCAACCCGTTCCCTTGGTGCTAGATGAACGAACGTCTCTCCACTTGCTCAGTTCTGAGAGATAAGTGTGTGTGAAAGCCGTCCTTCACCTAGCTTGTTGGGAACACAAAGTTTCTTTTCAGTTGCAAACTACATTCCATACATTTATATGGGGAGGTACTAGCTTCAACTCGGTTTGACAGTGAAAACTGCAGGAACTTCAAACCGGCACTAGGAAACAGACTGAGAAAGCAGAGAAAAAGTGTCTCCTGCAACCCGTTCCCTTGGTGCTAGATGAACGAACGTCTCTCCACTTGCTCAGTTCTGAGAGATAAGTGTGTGTGAAAGCCGTCCTTCACCTAGCTTGTTGGGAACACAAAGTTTCTTTTCAGTTGCAAACTCCATTCCATACATATATATGGGGAGGTACTAGCTCCAACTCGGTTTGACAGTGAAAACTGCAGGAACTTCAAACCGGCACTAGGAAACAGACTGAGAAAGCAGAGAAAAAGTGTCTCCTGCAACCCGTTCCCTTGGTGCTAGATGAACGAACGTCTCTCCACTTGCTCAGTTCTGAGAGATAAGTGTGTGTGAAAGCCGTCCTTCAACTAGCTTGTTGGGAACACAAAGTTTCTTTTCAGTTGCAAACTCCATTCCATACATATATATGGGGAGGAACTAGCTCCAACTCTGTTTGACAGTGAAAACTGCAGGAACTTCAAACCGGCACTAGGTAACAGACTGAGAAAGGAGAGAAAAAGTTTCTCCTGCAACCCGTTCCCTTGGTTCTAGATGAACGAACGTCTCTCCACTTGCTCAGTTCTGAGAGATAAGTGTGTGTGAAAGCCGTCCTTCACCTAGCTTGTTGGGAACACAAAGTTTCTTTTCAGTTGCAAACTCCATTCCATACATATATATGGGGAGGTACTAGCTCCAACTCGGTTTTACAGTGAAAACTGCAGGAACTTCAAACCGGCACTAGGAAACAGACTGAGAAAGCAGAGAAAAAGTGTCTCCTGCAACCCGTTCCATTGGTGCTAGATGAACGAACGTCTCTCCACTTGCTCAGTTCTGAGAGATAAGTGTGTGTGAAAGCCGTCCTTCACCTAGCTTGTTGGGAACACAAAGTTTCTTTTCAGTTGCAAACTCCATTCCATACATATATATGGGGAGGTACTAGCTCCAACTCGGTTTGACAGTGAAAACTGCAGGAACTTCAAACCGGCACTAGGAAACAGACTGAGAAAGCAGAGAAAAAGTGTCTCCTGCAACCCGTTCCCTTGGTGCTAGATGAACGAACGTCTCTCCACTTGCTCAGTTTTGAGAGATAAGTGTGTGTGAAAGCCGTCCTTCACCTAGCTTGTTGGGAACACAAAGTTTCTTTTCAGTTGCAAACTACATTCCATACATTTATATGGGGAGGTACTAGCTCCAACTCGGTTTGACAGTGAAAACTGCAGGAACTTCAAACCGGCACTAGGAAACAGACTGAGAAAGCAGAGAAAAAGTGTCTCCTGCAACCCGTTCCCTTGGTGCTAGATGAACGAACGTCTCTCCACTTGCTCAGTTCTGAGAGATAAGTGTGTGTGAAAGCCGTCCTTCACCTAGCTTGTTGGGAACACAAAGTTTCTTTTCAGTTGCAAACTCCATTCCATACATATATATGGGGAGGTACTAGCTCCAACTCGGTTTGACAGTGAAAACTGCAGGAACTTCAAACCGGCACTAGGAAACAGACTGAGAAAGCAGAGAAAAAGTTTCTCCTGCAACCCGTTCCCTTGGTGCTAGATGAACGAACGTCTCTCCACTTGCTCAGTTCTGAGAGATAAGTGTGTGTGAAAGCCGTCCTTCACCTAGCTTGTTGGGAACACAAAGTTTCTTTTCAGTTGCAAACTCCATTCCATACATATATATGGGGAGGTACTAGCTCCAACTCGGTTTTACAGTGAAAACTGCAGGAACTTCAAACCGGCACTAGGAAACAGACTGAGAAAGCAGAGAAAAAGTTTCTCCTGCAACCCGTTCCCTTGGTGCTAGATGAACGAACGTCTCTCCACTTGCTCAGTTCTGAGAGATAATTGTGTGTGAAAGCCGTCCTTCAACTAGCTTGTTGGGAACACAAAGTTTCTTTTCAGTTGCAAACTCCATTCCATACATATATATGGGGAGGATCTAGCTCCAACTCGGTTTGACAGTGAAAACTGCAGGAACTTCAAACCGGCACTAGGTAACAGACTGAGAAAGCAGAGAAAAAGTGTCTCCTGCAACCCGTTCCCTTGGTGCTAGATGAACGAACGTCTCTCCACTTGCTCAGTTCTGAGAGATATGTGTGTGTGAAAGCCGTCCTTCACCTAGCTTGTTGGGAACACAAAGTTTCTTTTCAGTTGCAAACTCCATTCCATACATATATATGGGGAGGTACTAGCTCCAACCCGGTTTTAAAGTGAAAACGGCAGGAACTTCAAACCGGCACTAGGTATCAGACTGAGAAAGCAGAGAAAAAGTGTCTCCTGCAACCAGTTCCCTTGGTGCTAGATGAACGAACGTCTCTCCACTTGCTCAGTTCTGAGAGATAAGTGTGTGTGAAAGCCGTCCTTCACCTAGCTTGTTGGGAACACAAAGATTCTTTTCAGTTGCAAACTCCATTCCATACATATATATGGGGAGGTACTAGCTCCAACTCGGTTTGACAGTGAAAACTGCAGGAACTTCAAACCGGCACTAGGAAACAGACTGAGAAAGCAGAGAAAAAGTGTCTCCTGCAACCCGTTCCCTTGGTGCTAGATGAACGAACGTCTCTCCACTTGCTCAGTTCTGAGAGATAAGTGTGTGTGAAAGCCGTCCTTCACATAGCTTGTTGGGAACACAAAGTTTCTTTTCAGTTGCAAACTCCATTCCATACATATATATGGGGAGGTACTAGCTCCAAATCGGTTTGACAGTGAAAACTGCAGGAACTTCCAACCGGAACTAGGAAACAGACTGAGAAAGCAGAGAAAAAGTGTCTCCTGCAACCCGTTCCCTTGGTGCTAGATGAACGAACGTCTCTCCACTTGCTCAGTTCTGAGAGATAAGTGTGTGTGAAAGCCGTCCTTCACCTAGCTTGTTGGGAACACAAAGTTTCTTTTCAGTTGCAAACTCCATTCCATACCTATATATGGGGAGGTAGAAGCTCCAACTCGGTTTTACAGTGAAAACTGCAGGAACTTCAAACTGGCACTAGGAATCAGACTGAGAAAGCAGAGAAAAAGTGTCTCCTGCAACCCGTTCCCTTGGTGCTAGATGAACGAACGTCTCTCCACTTGCTCAGTTCTGAGAGATAAGTGTGTGTGAAAGCCGTCCTTCACCTAGCTTGTTGGGAACACAAAGTTTCTTTTCAGTTGCAAACTACATTCCATACATTTATATGGGGAGGTACTAGCTCCAACTCGGTTTGACAGTGAAAACTGCAGGAACTTCAAACCGGCACTAGGAAACAGACTGAGAAAGCACAGAAAAAGTGTCTCCTGCAACCCGTTCCCTTGGTGCTAGATGAACGAACGTCTCTCCACTTGCTCAGTTCTGAGAGATAAGTGTGTGTGAAAGCCGTCCTTCACCTAGCTTGTTGGGAACACAAAGTTTCTTTTCAGTTGCAAACTCCATTCCATACATATATATGGGGAGGTACTAGCTCCAACTCGGTTTGACAGTGAAAACTGCAGGAACTTCAAACCGGCACTAGGAAACAGACTGAGAAAGCAGAGAAAAAGTTTCTCCTGCAACCCGTTCCCTTGGTGCTAGATGAACGAACGTCTCTCCACTTGCTCAGTTCTGAGAGATAAGTGTGTGTGAAAGCCGTCCTTCACCTAGCTTGTTGGGAACACAAAGTTTCTTTTCAGTTGCAAACTCCATTCCATACATATATATGGGGAGGTACTAGCTCCAACTCGGTTTTACAGTGAAAACTGCAGGAACTTCAAACCGGCACTAGGAAACAGACTGAGAAAGCAGAGAAAAAGTTTCTCCTGCAACCCGTTCCCTTGGTGCTAGATGAACGAACGTCTCTCCACTTGCTCAGTTCTGAGAGATAAGTGTGTGTGAAAGCCGTCCTTCACATAGCTTGTTGGGAACACAAAGTTTCTTTTCAGTTGCAAACTCCATTCCATACATATATATGGGGAGGTACTAGCTCCAAATCGGTTTGACAGTGAAAACTGCAGGAACTTCCAACCGGAACTAGGAAACAGACTGAGAAAGCAGAGAAAAAGTGTCTCCTGCAACCCGTTCCCTTGGTGCTAGATGAACGAACGTCTCTCCACTTGCTCAGTTCTGAGAGATAAGTGTGTGTGAAAGCCGTCCTTCACCTAGCTTGTTGGGAACACAAAGTTTCTTTTCAGTTGCAAACTCCATTCCATACATATATATGGGGAGGTACTAGCTCCAACTCGGTTTGACAGTGAAAACTGCAGGAACTTCAAACCGGCACTAGGAAACAGACTGAGAAAGCAGAGAAAAAGTGTCTCCTGCAACCCGTTCCCTTGGTGCTAGATGAACGAACGTCTCTCCACTTGCTCAGTTTTGAGAGATAAGTGTGTGTGAAAGCCGTCCTTCACCTAGCTTGTTGGGAACACAAAGTTTCTTTTCAGTTGCAAACTACATTCCATACATTTATATGGGGAGGTACTAGCTCCAACTCGGTTTGACAGTGAAAACTGCAGGAACTTCAAACCGGCACTAGGAAACAGACTGAGAAAGCAGAGAAAAAGTGTCTCCTGCAACCCGTTCCCTTGGTGCTAGATGAACGAACGTCTCTCCACTTGCTCAGTTCTGAGAGATAAGTGTGTGTGAAAGCCGTCCTTCACCTAGCTTGTTGGGAACACAAAGTTTCTTTTCAGTTGCAAACTCCATTCCATACATATATATGGGGAGGTACTAGCTCCAAATCTGTTTGACAGTGAAAACTGCAGGAACTTCCAACCGGAACTAGGAAACAGACTGAGAAAGCAGAGAAAAAGTGTCTCCTGCAACCCGTTCCCTTGGTGCTAGATGAACGAACGTCTCTCCACTTGCTCAGTTCTGAGAGATAAGTGTGTGTGAAAGCCGTCCTTCAACTAGCTTGTTGGGAACACAAAGTTTCTTTTCAGTTGCAAACTCCATTCCATACATATATATGGGGAGGATCTAGCTCCAACTCGGTTTGACAGTGAAAACTGCAGGAACTTCAAACCGGCACTAGGAAACAGACTGAGAAAGCAGAGAAAAAGTGTCTCCTGCAACCCGTTCCCTTGGTGCTAGATGAACGAACGTCTCTCCACTTGCTCAGTTCTGAGAGATAAGTGTGTGTGAAAGCCGTCCTTCACCTAGCTTGTTGGGAACACAAAGTTTCTTTTCAGTTGCAAACTCCAATCCATACATATATATGGGGAGGTACTAGCTCGAACTCGGTTTGACAGTGAAAACTGCAGGAACTTCAAACCGGCACTAGGTATCAGACTGAGAAAGCAGAGAAAAAGTGTCTCCTGCAACCCGTTCCCTTGGTGCTAGATGAACGAACGTCTCTCCACTTGCTCAGTTCTGAGAGATAAGTGTGTGTGAAAGCCGTCCTTCACCTAGCTTGTTGGGAACACAAAGTTTCTTTTCAGTTGCAAACTCCATTCCATACATATATATGGGGAGGTACTAGCTCCAACTCGGTTTGACAGTGAAAACTGCAGGAACTTCAAACCGGCACTAGGAAACAGACTGAGAAAGCAGAGAATAAGTGTCTCCTGCAACCCGTTCCCTTGGTGCTAGATGAACGAACGTCTCTCCACTTGCTCAGTTCTGAGAGATAAGTGTGTGTGAAAGCCGTCCTTCACATAGCTTGTTGGGAACACAAAGTTTCTTTTCAGTTGCAAACTCCATTCCATACATATATATGGGGAGGTACTAGCTCCAAATCGGTTTGACAGTGAAAACTGCAGGAACTTCCAACCGGAACTAGGAAACAGACTGAGAAAGCAGAGAAAAAGTGTCTCCTGCAACCCGTTCCCTTGGTGCTAGATGAACGAACGTCTCTCCACTTGCTCAGTTCTGAGAGATAAGTGTGTGTGAAAGCCGTCCTTCACCTAGCTTGTTGGGAACACAAAGTTTCTTTTCAGTTGCAAACTCCATTCCATACATATATATGGGGAAGTACTAGCTCCAAATCGGTTTGACAGTGAAAACTGCAGGAACTTCCAACCGGAACTAGGAAACAGACTGAGAAAGCAGAGAAAAAGTGTCTCCTGCAACCCGTTCCCTTGGTGCTAGATGAACGAACGTCTCTCCACTTGCTCAGTTCTGAGAGATAAGTGTGTGTGAAAGCCGTCCTTCACCTAGCTTGTTGGGAACACAAAGTTTCTTTTCAGTTGCAAACTCCATTCCATACATATATATGGGGAGGTACTAGCTCCAACCCGGTTTTAAAGTGAAAACGGCAGGAACTTCAAACCGGCACTAGGTATCAGACTGAGAAAGCAGAGAAAAAGTGTCTCCTGCAACCAGTTCCCTTGGTGCTAGATGAACGAACGTCTCTCCACTTGCTCAGTTCTGAGAGATAAGTGTGTGTGAAAGCCGTCCTTCACCTAGCTTGTTGGGAACACAAAGATTCTTTTCAGTTGCAAACTCCATTCCATACATATATATGGGGAGGTACTAGCTCCAACTCGGTTTGACAGTGAAAACTGCAGGAACTTCAAACCGGCACTAGGAAACAGACTGAGAAAGCAGAGAAAAAGTGTCTCCTGCAACCCGTTCCCTTGGTGCTAGATGAACGAACGTCTCTCCACTTGCTCAGTTCTGAGAGATAAGTGTGTGTGAAAGCCGTCCTTCACATAGCTTGTTGGGAACACAAAGTTTCTTTTCAGTTGCAAACTCCATTCCATACATATATATGGGGAGGTACTAGCTCCAAATCGGTTTGACAGTGAAAACTGCAGGAACTTCCAACCGGAACTAGGAAACAGACTGAGAAAGCAGAGAAAAAGTGTCTCCTGCAACCCGTTCCCTTGGTGCTAGATGAACGAACGTCTCTCCACTTGCTCAGTTCTGAGAGATAAGTGTGTGTGAAAGCCGTCCTTCACCTAGCTTGTTGGGAACACAAAGTTTCTTTTCAGTTGCAAACTCCATTCCATACCTATATATGGGGAGGTAGAAGCTCCAACTCGGTTTTACAGTGAAAACTGCAGGAACTTCAAACTGGCACTAGGAATCAGACTGAGAAAGCAGAGAAAAAGTGTCTCCTGCAACCCGTTCCCTTGGTGCTAGATGAACGAACGTCTCTCCACTTGCTCAGTTCTGAGAGATAAGTGTGTGTGAAAGCCGTCCTTCACCTAGCTTGTTGGGAACACAAAGTTTCTTTTCAGTTGCAAACTACATTCCATACATTTATATGGGGAGGTACTAGCTCCAACTCGGTTTGACAGTGAAAACTGCAGGAACTTCAAACCGGCACTAGGAAACAGACTGAGAAAGCACAGAAAAAGTGTCTCCTGCAACCCGTTCCCTTGGTGCTAGATGAACGAACGTCTCTCCACTTGCTCAGTTCTGAGAGATAAGTGTGTGTGAAAGCCGTCCTTCACCTAGCTTGTTGGGAACACAAAGTTTCTTTTCAGTTGCAAACTCCATTCCATACATATATATGGGGAGGTACTAGCTCCAACTCGGTTTGACAGTGAAAACTGCAGGAACTTCAAACCGGCACTAGGAAACAGACTGAGAAAGCAGAGAAAAAGTTTCTCCTGCAACCCGTTCCCTTGGTGCTAGATGAACGAACGTCTCTCCACTTGCTCAGTTCTGAGAGATAAGTGTGTGTGAAAGCCGTCCTTCACCTAGCTTGTTGGGAACACAAAGTTTCTTTTCAGTTGCAAACTCCATTCCATACATATATATGGGGAGGTACTAGCTCCAACTCGGTTTTACAGTGAAAACTGCAGGAACTTCAAACCGGCACTAGGAAACAGACTGAGAAAGCAGAGAAAAAGTTTCTCCTGCAACCCGTTCCCTTGGTGCTAGATGAACGAACGTCTCTCCACTTGCTCAGTTCTGAGAGATAAGTGTGTGTGAAAGCCGTCCTTCACATAGCTTGTTGGGAACACAAAGTTTCTTTTCAGTTGCAAACTCCATTCCATACATATATATGGGGAGGTACTAGCTCCAAATCGGTTTGACAGTGAAAACTGCAGGAACTTCCAACCGGAACTAGGAAACAGACTGAGAAAGCAGAGAAAAAGTGTCTCCTGCAACCCGTTCCCTTGGTGCTAGATGAACGAACGTCTCTCCACTTGCTCAGTTCTGAGAGATAAGTGTGTGTGAAAGCCGTCCTTCACCTAGCTTGTTGGGAACACAAAGTTTCTTTTCAGTTGCAAACTCCATTCCATACATATATATGGGGAGGTACTAGCTCCAACTCGGTTTGACAGTGAAAACTGCAGGAACTTCAAACCGGCACTAGGAAACAGACTGAGAAAGCAGAGAAAAAG
Organism: Camelus dromedarius; assembly: GCF_036321535.1. Lineage (NCBI taxonomy): Eukaryota > Metazoa > Chordata > Mammalia > Artiodactyla > Camelidae > Camelus > Camelus dromedarius. The sequence goes on from NW_026989840.1 coordinate 52,900, forward strand.
TGTCTCCTGCAACCCGTTCCCTTGGTGCTAGATGAACGAACGTCTCTCCACTTGCTCAGTTTTGAGAGATAAGTGTGTGTGAAAGCCGTCCTTCACCTAGCTTGTTGGGAACACAAAGTTTCTTTTCAGTTGCAAACTACATTCCATACATTTATATGGGGAGGTACTAGCTCCAACTCGGTTTGACAGTGAAAACTGCAGGAACTTCAAACCGGCACTAGGAAACAGACTGAGAAAGCAGAGAAAAAGTGTCTCCTGCAACCCGTTCCCTTGGTGCTAGATGAACGAACGTCTCTCCACTTGCTCAGTTCTGAGAGATAAGTGTGTGTGAAAGCCGTCCTTCACATAGCTTGTTGGGAACACAAAGTTTCTTTTCAGTTGCAAACTCCATTCCATACATATATATGGGGAGGTACTAGCTCCAAATCGGTTTGACAGTGAAAACTGCAGGAACTTCCAACCGGAACTAGGAAACAGACTGAGAAAGCAGAGAAAAAGTGTCTCCTGCAACCCGTTCCCTTGGTGCTAGATGAACGAACGTCTCTCCACTTGCTCAGTTCTGAGAGATAAGTGTGTGTGAAAGCCGTCCTTCAACTAGCTTGTTGGGAACACAAAGTTTCTTTTCAGTTGCAAACTCCATTCCATACATATATATGGGGAGGATCTAGCTCCAACTCGGTTTGACAGTGAAAACTGCAGGAACTTCAAACCGGCACTAGGAAACAGACTGAGAAAGCAGAGAAAAAGTGTCTCCTGCAACCCGTTCCCTTGGTGCTAGATGAACGAACGTCTCTCCACTTGCTCAGTTCTGAGAGATAAGTGTGTGTGAAAGCCGTCCTTCACCTAGCTTGTTGGGAACACAAAGTTTCTTTTCAGTTGCAAACTCCAATCCATACATATATATGGGGAGGTACTAGCTCGAACTCGGTTTGACAGTGAAAACTGCAGGAACTTCAAACCGGCACTAGGTATCAGACTGAGAAAGCAGAGAAAAAGTGTCTCCTGCAACCCGTTCCCTTGGTGCTAGATGAACGAACGTCTCTCCACTTGCTCAGTTCTGAGAGATAAGTGTGTGTGAAAGCCGTCCTTCACCTAGCTTGTTGGGAACACAAAGTTTCTTTTCAGTTGCAAACTCCATTCCATACATATATATGGGGAGGTACTAGCTCCAACTCGGTTTGACAGTGAAAACTGCAGGAACTTCAAACCGGCACTAGGAAACAGACTGAGAAAGCAGAGAATAAGTGTCTCCTGCAACCCGTTCCCTTGGTGCTAGATGAACGAACGTCTCTCCACTTGCTCAGTTCTGAGAGATAAGTGTGTGTGAAAGCCGTCCTTCACATAGCTTGTTGGGAACACAAAGTTTCTTTTCAGTTGCAAACTCCATTCCATACATATATATGGGGAGGTACTAGCTCCAAATCGGTTTGACAGTGAAAACTGCAGGAACTTCCAACCGGAACTAGGAAACAGACTGAGAAAGCAGAGAAAAAGTGTCTCCTGCAACCCGTTCCCTTGGTGCTAGATGAACGAACGTCTCTCCACTTGCTCAGTTCTGAGAGATAAGTGTGTGTGAAAGCCGTCCTTCACCTAGCTTGTTGGGAACACAAAGTTTCTTTTCAGTTGCAAACTCCATTCCATACATATATATGGGGAAGTACTAGCTCCAAATCGGTTTGACAGTGAAAACTGCAGGAACTTCCAACCGGAACTAGGAAACAGACTGAGAAAGCAGAGAAAAAGTGTCTCCTGCAACCCGTTCCCTTGGTGCTAGATGAACGAACGTCTCTCCACTTGCTCAGTTCTGAGAGATAAGTGTGTGTGAAAGCCGTCCTTCACCTAGCTTGTTGGGAACACAAAGTTTCTTTTCAGTTGCAAACTCCATTCCATACCTATATATGGGGAGGTAGAAGCTCCAACTCGGTTTTACAGTGAAAACTGCAGGAACTTCAAACTGGCACTAGGAATCAGACTGAGAAAGCAGAGAAAAAGTGTCTCCTGCAACCCGTTCCCTTGGTGCTAGATGAACGAACGTCTCTCCACTTGCTCATTTCTGAGAGATAAGTGTGTGTGAAAGCCGTCCTTCACCTAGCTTGTTGGGAACACAAAGTTTCTTTTCAGTTGCAAACTACATTCCATACATTTATATGGGGAGGTACTAGCTTCAACTCGGTTTGACAGTGAAAACTGCAGGAACTTCAAACCGGCACTAGGAAACAGACTGAGAAAGCAGAGAAAAAGTGTCTCCTGCAACCCGTTCCCTTTGTGCTAGATGAACGAACGTCTCTCCACTTGCTCAGTTCTGAGAGATAAGTGTGTGTGAAAGCCGTCCTTCACCTAGCTTGTTGGGAACACAAAGTTTCTTTTCAGTTGCAAACTCCATTCCATACATATATATGGGGAGGTACTAGCTCCAACTCGGTTTTACACTGAAAACTGCAGGAACTTCAAACCGGCACTAGGAAACAGACTGAGAAAGGAGAGAAAAAGTGTCTCCTGCAACCCGTTCCCTTGGTGCTAGATGAACGAACGTCTCTCCACTTGCTCAGTTCTGAGAGATAAGTGTGTGTGAAAGCCGTCCTTCACCTAGCTTGTTGGGAACACAAAGTTTCTTTTCAGTTGCAAACTCCATTCCATACATATATATGGGGAGGTACTAGCTCCAACTCGGTTTGACAGTGAAAACTACAGGAACTTCCTACCGGCACTAGGAAACAGACTGAGAAAGCAGAGAAAAAGTGTCTCCTGCAACCCGTTCCCTTGGTGCTAGATGAACGAACGTCTCTCCACTTGCTCAGTTCTGAGAGATAAGTGTGTGTGAAAGCCGTCCTTCACCTAGCTTGTTGGGAACACAAAGTTTCTTTTCAGTTGCAAACTCCATTCCATACATATATATGGGGAGGTACTAGCTCCAACTCGGTTTGACAGTGAAAACTGCAGGAACTTCAAACCGGCACTAGGTAACAGACTGAGAAAGCAGAGAAAAAGTGTCTCCTGCAACCCGTTCCCTTGGTGCTAGATGAACGAACGTCTCTCCACTTGCTCAGTTCTGAGAGATAAGTGTGTGTGAAAGCCGTCCTTCACCTAGCTTGTTGGGAACACAAAGTTTCTTTTCAGTTGCAAACTCCATTCCATACATATATATGGGGAGGTACTAGCTCCAACTCGGTTTGACAGTGAAAACTGCAGGAACTTCAAACCGGCACTAGGAAACAGACTGAGAAAGCAGAGAAAAAGTGTCTCCTGCAACCCGTTCCCTTGGTGCTAGATGAACGAACGTCTCTCCACTTGCTCAGTTTTGAGAGATAAGTGTGTGTGAAAGCCGTCCTTCACCTAGCTTGTTGGGAACACAAAGTTTCTTTTCAGTTGCAAACTACATTCCATACATTTATATGGGGAGGTACTAGCTCCAACTCGGTTTGACAGTGAAAACTGCAGGAACTTCAAACCGGCACTAGGAAACAGACTGAGAAAGCACAGAAAAAGTGTCTCCTGCAACCCGTTCCCTTGGTGCTAGATGAACGAACGTCTCTCCACTTGCTCAGTTCTGAGAGATAAGTGTGTGTGAAAGCCGTCCTTCACCTAGCTTGTTGGGAACACAAAGTTTCTTTTCAGTTGCAAACTCCATTCCATACATATATATGGGGAGGTACTAGCTCCAACTCGGTTTTACAGTGAAAACTGCAGGAACTTCAAACCGGCACTAGGAAACAGACTGAGAAAGCAGAGAAAAAGTTTCTCCTGCAACCCGTTCCCTTGGTGCTAGATGAACGAACGTCTCTCCACTTGCTCAGTTCTGAGAGATAAGTGTGTGTGAAAGCCGTCCTTCAACTAGCTTGTTGGGAACACAAAGTTTCTTTTCAGTTGCAAACTCCATTCCATACATATATATGGGGAGGATCTAGCTCCAACTCGGTTTGACAGTGAAAACTGCAGGAACTTCAAACCGGCACTAGGTAACAGACTGAGAAAGCAGAGAAAAAGTGTCTCCTGCAACCCGTTCCCTTGGTGCTAGATGAACGAACGTCTCTCCACTTGCTCAGTTCTGAGAGATAAGTGTGTGTGAAAGCCGTCCTTCACCTAGCTTGTTGGGAACACAAAGTTTCTTTTCAGTTCCAAACTCCATTCCATACATATATATGGGGAGGTACTAGCTCCAACTCGGTTTTAATGTGAAAACGGCAGGAACTTCAAACCGGCACTAGGTATCAGACTGAGAAAGCAGAGAAAAAGTGTCTCCTGCAACCAGTTCCCTTGGTGCTAGATGAACGAACGTCTCTCCACTTGCTCAGTTCTGAGAGATAAGTGTGTGTGAAAGCCGTCCTTCACCTAACTTGTTGGGAACACAAAGTTTCTTTTCAGTTGCAAACTCCATTCCATACCTATATATGGGGAGGTAGAAGCTCCAACTCGGTTTTACAGTGAAAACTGCAGGAACTTCAAACTGGCACTAGGAATCAGACTGAGAAAGCAGAGAAAAAGTGTCTCCTGCAACCCGTTCCCTTGGTGCTAGATGAACGAACGTCTCTCCACTTGCTCAGTTCTGAGAGATAAGTGTGTGTGAAAGCCGTCCTTCACCTAGCTTGTTGGGAACACAAAGTTTCTTTTCAGTTGCAAACTACATTCCATACATTTATCTGGGGAGGTACTAGCTTCAACTCGGTTTGACAGTGAAAACTGCAGGAACTTCAAACCGGCACTAGGAAACAGACTGAGAAAGCAGAGAAAAAGTGTCTCCTGCAACCCGTTCCCTTGGTGCTAGATGAACGAACGTCTCTCCACTTGCTCAGTTCTGAGAGATAAGTGTGTGTGAAAGCCGTCCTTCACCTAGCTTGTTGGGAACACAAAGTTTCTTTTCAGTTGCAAACTCCATTCAATACATATATATGGGGAGGTACTAGCTCCAACTCTGTTTTACAGTGAGAACTGCAGGAACTTCAAACCGGCACTAGGAAACAGACTGAGAAAGCAGAGAAAAAGTGTCTCCTGCAACCCGTTCCCTTGGTGCTAGATGAACGAACGTCTCTCCACTTGCTCAGTTCTGAGAGATAAGTGTGTGTGAAAGCCGTCCTTCACCTAGCTTGTTGGGAACACAAAGTTTCTTTTCAGTTGCAAACTCCATTCCATACATATATATGGGGAGGTACTAGCTCCAACTCGGTTTGACAGTGAAAACTGCAGGAACTTCAAACCGGCACTAGGAAACAGACTGAGAAAGCAGAGAAAAAGTTTCTCCTGCAACCCGTTCCCTTGGTGCTAGATGAACGAACGTCTCTCCACTTGCTCAGTTCTGAGAGATAAGTGTGTGTGAAAGCCGTCCTTCAACTAGCTTGTTGGGAACACAAAGTTTCTTTTCAGTTGCAAACTCCATTCCATACATATATATGGGGAGGATCTAGCTCCAACTCGGTTTGACAGTGAAAACTGCAGGAACTTCAAACCGGCACTAGGTAACAGACTGAGAAAGCAGAGAAAAAGTGTCTCCTGCAACCCGTTCCCTTGGTGCTAGATGAACGAACGTCTCTCCACTTGCTCAGTTCTGAGAGATAAGTGTGTGTGAAAGCCGTCCTTCACCTAGCTTGTTGGGAACACAAAGTTTCTTTTCAGTTCCAAACTCCATTCCATACATATATATGGGGAGGTACTAGCTCCAACTCGGTTTTAATGTGAAAACGGCAGGAACTTCAAACCGGCACTAGGTATCAGACTGAGAAAGCAGAGAAAAAGTGTCTCCTGCAACCAGTTCCCTTGGTGCTAGATGAACGAACGTCTCTCCACTTGCTCAGTTCTGAGAGATAAGTGTGTGTGAAAGCCGTCCTTCACCTAACTTGTTGGGAACACAAAGTTTCTTTTCAGTTGCAAACTCCATTCCATACCTATATATGGGGAGGTAGAAGCTCCAACTCGGTTTTACAGTGAAAACTGCAGGAACTTCAAACTGGCACTAGGAATCAGACTGAGAAAGCAGAGAAAAAGTGTCTCCTGCAACCCGTTCCCTTGGTGCTAGATGAACGAACGTCTCTCCACTTGCTCAGTTCTGAGAGATAAGTGTGTGTGAAAGCCGTCCTTCACCTAGCTTGTTGGGAACACAAAGTTTCTTTTCAGTTGCAAACTACATTCCATACATTTATCTGGGGAGGTACTAGCTTCAACTCGGTTTGACAGTGAAAACTGCAGGAACTTCAAACCGGCACTAGGAAACAGACTGAGAAAGCAGAGAAAAAGTGTCTCCTGCAACCCGTTCCCTTGGTGCTAGATGAACGAACGTCTCTCCACTTGCTCAGTTCTGAGAGATAAGTGTGTGTGAAAGCCGTCCTTCACCTAGCTTGTTGGGAACACAAAGTTTCTTTTCAGTTGCAAACTCCATTCAATACATATATATGGGGAGGTACTAGCTCCAACTCGGTTTTACAGTGAGAACTGCAGGAACTTCAAACCGGCACTAGGAAACAGACTGAGAAAGCAGAGAAAAAGTGTCTCCTGCAACCCGTTCCCTTGGTGCTAGATGAACGAACGTCTCTCCACTTGCTCAGTTCTGAGAGATAAGTGTGTGTGAAAGCCGTCCTTCACCTAGCTTGTTGGGAACACAAAGTTTCTTTTCAGTTGCAAACTCCATTCCATACATATATATGGGGAGGTACTAGCTCCAACTCGGTTTGACAGTGAAAACTACAGGAACTTCCTACCGGCACTAGGAAACAGACTGAGAAAGCAGAGAAAAATTGTCTCCTGCAACCCGTTCCCTTGGTGCTAGATGAACGAACGTCTCTCCACTTGCTCAGTTCTGAGAGATAAGTGTGTGTGAAAGCCGTCCTTCACCTAGCTTGTTGGGAACACAAAGTTTCTTTTCAGTTGCAAACTCCATTCCATACATATATATGGGGACGAACTAGCTCCAACTCGGTTTGACAGTGAAAACTGCAGGAACTTCAAACCGGCACTAGGTAACAGACTGAGAAAGCAGAGAAAAAGTGTCTCCTGCAACCCGTTCCCTTGGTGCTAGATGAACGAACGTCTCTCCACTTGCTCAGTTCTCAGAGATAAGTGTGTGTGAAAGCCGTCCTTCACCTAGCTTGTTGGGAACACAAAGTTTCTTTTCAGTTGCAAACTCCATTCCATACATATATATGGGGAGGTACTAGCTCCAACTCGGTTTGACAGTGAAAACTGCAGGAACTTCAAACCGGCACTAGGAAACAGACTGAGAAAGCAGAGAAAAAGTGTCTCCTGCAACCCGTTCCCTTGGTGCTAGATGAACGAACGTCTCTCCACTTGCTCAGTTTTGAGAGATAAGTGTGTGTGAAAGCCGTCCTTCACCTAGCTTGTTGGGAACACAAAGTTTCTTTTCAGTTGCAAACTACATTCCATACATTTATATGGGGAGGTACTAGCTCCAACTCGGTTTGACAGTGAAAACTGCAGGAACTTCAAACCGGCACTAGGAAACAGACTGAGAAAGCACAGAAAAAGTGTCTCCTGCAACCCGTTCCCTTGGTGCTAGATGAACGAACGTCTCTCCACTTGCTCAGTTCTGAGAGATAAGTGTGTGTGAAAGCCGTCCTTCACCTAGCTTGTTGGGAACACAAAGTTTCTTTTCAGTTGCAAACTCCATTCCATACATATATATGGGGAGGTACTAGCTCCAACTCGGTTTTACAGTGAAAACTGCAGGAACTTCAAACCGGCACTAGGAAACAGACTGAGAAAGCAGAGAAAAAGTTTCTCCTGCAACCCGTTCCCTTGGTGCTAGATGAACGAACGTCTCTCCACTTGCTCAGTTCTGAGAGATAAGTGTGTGTGAAAGCCGTCCTTCAACTAGCTTGTTGGGAACACAAAGTTTCTTTTCAGTTGCAAACTCCATTCCATACATATATATGGGGAGGATATAGCTCCAACTCGGTTTGACAGTGAAAACTGCAGGAACTTCAAACCGGCACTATGTATCAGACTGAGAAAGCAGAGAAAAAGTGTCTCCTGCAACCAGTTCCCTTGGTGCTAGATGAACGAACGTCTCTCCACTTGCTCAGTTCTGAGAGATAAGTGTGTGTGAAAGCCGTCCTTCACCTAGCTTGTTGGGAACACAAAGTTTCTTTTCAGTTGCAAACTCCATTCCATACATATATATGGGGAGGTACTAGCTCCAACTCGGTTTGACAGTGAAAACTGCAGGAACTTCAAACCGGCACTAGGAAACAGACTGAGAAAGCAGAGAAAAAGTGTCTCCTGCAACCCGTTCCCTTGGTGCTAGATGAACGAACGTCTCTCCACTTGCTCAGTTCTGAGAGATAAGTGTGTGTGAAAGCCGTCCTTCACATAGCTTGTTGGGAACACAAAGTTTCTTTTCAGTTGCAAACTCCATTCCATACATATATATGGGGAGGTACTAGCTCCAACTCGGTTTGACAGTGAAAACTGCAGGAACTTCAAACCGGAACTAGGAAACAGACTGAGAAAGCAGAGAAAAAGTGTCTCCTGCAACCCGTTCCCTTGGTGCTAGATGAACGAACGTCTCTCCACTTGCTCAGTTCTGAGAGATAAGTGTGTGTGAAAGCCGTCCTTCACCTAGCTTGTTGGGAACACAAAGTTTCTTTTCAGTTGCAAACTCCATTCCATACCTATATATGGGGAGGTAGAAGCTCCAACTCGGTTTTACAGTGAAAACTGCAGGAACTTCAAACTGGCACTAGGAATCAGACTGAGAAAGCAGAGAAAAAGTGTCTCCTGCAACCCGTTCCCTTGGTGCTAGATGAACGAACGTCTCTCCACTTGCTCAGTTCTGAGAGATAAGTGTGTGTGAAAGCCGTCCTTCACCTAGCTTGTTGGGAACACAAAGTTTCTTTTCAGTTGCAAACTACATTCCATACATTTATATGGGGAGGTACTAGCTTCAACTCGGTTTGACAGTGAAAACTGCAGGAACTTCAAACCGGCACTAGGAAACAGACTGAGAAAGCAGAGAAAAAGTGTCTCCTGCAACCCGTTCCCTTGGTGCTAGATGAACGAACGTCTCTCCACTTGCTCAGTTCTGAGAGATAAGTGTGTGTGAAAGCCGTCCTTCACCTAGCTTGTTGGGAACACAAAGTTTCTTTTCAGTTGCAAACTCCATTCCATACATATATATGGGGAGGTACTAGCTCCAACTCGGTTTGACAGTGAAAACTGCAGGAACTTCAAACCGGCACTAGGAAACAGACTGAGAAAGCAGAGAAAAAGTGTCTCCTGCAACCCGTTCCCTTGGTGCTAGATGAACGAACGTCTCTCCACTTGCTCAGTTCTGAGAGATAAGTGTGTGTGAAAGCCGTCCTTCAACTAGCTTGTTGGGAACACAAAGTTTCTTTTCAGTTGCAAACTCCATTCCATACATATATATGGGGAGGAACTAGCTCCAACTCTGTTTGACAGTGAAAACTGCAGGAACTTCAAACGGCACTAGGTAACAGACTGAGAAAGGAGAGAAAAAGTTTCTCCTGCAACCCGTTCCCTTGGTTCTAGATGAACGAACGTCTCTCCACTTGCTCAGTTCTGAGAGATAAGTGTGTGTGAAAGCCGTCCTTCACCTAGCTTGTTGGGAACACAAAGTTTCTTTTCAGTTGCAAACTCCATTCCATACATATATATGGGGAGGTACTAGCTCCAACTCGGTTTTACAGTGAAAACTGCAGGAACTTCAAACCGGCACTAGGAAACAGACTGAGAAAGCAGAGAAAAAGTGTCTCCTGCAACCCGTTCCATTGGTGCTAGATGAACGAACGTCTCTCCACTTGCTCAGTTCTGAGAGATAAGTGTGTGTGAAAGCCGTCCTTCACCTAGCTTGTTGGGAACACAAAGTTTCTTTTCAGTTGCAAACTCCATTCCATACATATATATGGGGAGGTACTAGCTCCAACTCGGTTTGACAGTGAAAACTGCAGGAACTTCAAACCGGCACTAGGAAACAGACTGAGAAAGCAGAGAAAAAGTGTCTCCTGCAACCAGTTCCCTTGGTGCTAGATGAACGAACGTCTCTCCACTTGCTCAGTTTTGAGAGATAAGTGTGTGTGAAAGCCGTCCTTCACCTAGCTTGTTGGGAACACAAAGTTTCTTTTCAGTTGCAAACTACATTCCATACATTTATATGGGGAGGTACTAGCTCCAACTCGGTTTGACAGTGAAAACTGCAGGAACTTCAAACCGGCACTAGGAAACAGACTGAGAAAGCACAGAAAAAGTGTCTCCTGCAACCCGTTCCCTTGGTGCTAGATGAACGAACGTCTCTCCACTTGCTCAGTTCTGAGAGATAAGTGTGTGTGAAAGCCGTCCTTCACCTAGCTTGTTGGGAACACAAAGTTTCTTTTCAGTTGCAAACTCCATTCCATACATATATATGGGGAGGTACTAGCTCCAACTCGGTTTGACAGTGAAAACTGCAGGAACTTCAAACCGGCACTAGGAAACAGACTGAGAAAGCAGAGAAAAAGTTTCTCCTGCAACCCGTTCCCTTGGTGCTAGATGAACGAACGTCTCTCCACTTGCTCAGTTCTGAGAGATAAGTGTGTGTGAAAGCCGTCCTTCACCTAGCTTGTTGGGAACACAAAGTTTCTTTTCAGTTGCAAACTCCATTCCATACATATATATGGGGAGGTACTAGCTCCAACTCGGTTTTACAGTGAAAACTGCAGGAACTTCAAACCGGCACTAGGAAACAGACTGAGAAAGCAGAGAAAAAGTTTCTCCTGCAACCCGTTCCCTTGGTGCTAGATGAACGAACGTCTCTCCACTTGCTCAGTTCTGAGAGATAATTGTGTGTGAAAGCCGTCCTTCAACTAGCTTGTTGGGAACACAAAGTTTCTTTTCAGTTGCAAACTCCATTCCATACATATATATGGGGAGGATCTAGCTCCAACTCGGTTTGACAGTGAAAACTGCAGGAACTTCAAACCGGCACTAGGTAACAGACTGAGAAAGCAGAGAAAAAGTGTCTCCTGCAACCCGTTCCCTTGGTGCTAGATGAACGAACGTCTCTCCACTTGCTCAGTTCTGAGAGATATGTGTGTGTGAAAGCCGTCCTTCACCTAGCTTGTTGGGAACACAAAGTTTCTTTTCAGTTGCAAACTCCATTCCATACATATATATGGGGAGGTACTAGCTCCAACCCGGTTTTAAAGTGAAAACGGCAGGAACTTCAAACCGGCACTAGGTATCAGACTGAGAAAGCAGAGAAAAAGTGTCTCCTGCAACCAGTTCCCTTGGTGCTAGATGAACGAACGTCTCTCCACTTGCTCAGTTCTGAGAGATAAGTGTGTGTGAAAGCCGTCCTTCACCTAGCTTGTTGGGAACACAAAGATTCTTTTCAGTTGCAAACTCCATTCCATACATATATATGGGGAGGTACTAGCTCCAACTCGGTTTGACAGTGAAAACTGCAGGAACTTCAAACCGGCACTAGGAAACAGACTGAGAAAGCAGAGAAAAAGTGTCTCCTGCAACCCGTTCCCTTGGTGCTAGATGAACGAACGTCTCTCCACTTGCTCAGTTCTGAGAGATAAGTGTGTGTGAAAGCCGTCCTTCACATAGCTTGTTGGGAACACAAAGTTTCTTTTCAGTTGCAAACTCCATTCCATACATATATATGGGGAGGTACTAGCTCCAAATCGGTTTGACAGTGAAAACTGCAGGAACTTCCAACCGGAACTAGGAAACAGACTGAGAAAGCAGAGAAAAAGTGTCTCCTGCAACCCGTTCCCTTGGTGCTAGATGAACGAACGTCTCTCCACTTGCTCAGTTCTGAGAGATAAGTGTGTGTGAAAGCCGTCCTTCACCTAGCTTGTTGGGAACACAAAGTTTCTTTTCAGTTGCAAACTCCATTCCATACCTATATATGGGGAGGTAGAAGCTCCAACTCGGTTTTACAGTGAAAACTGCAGGAACTTCAAACTGGCACTAGGAATCAGACTGAGAAAGCAGAGAAAAAGTGTCTCCTGCAACCCGTTCCCTTGGTGCTAGATGAACGAACGTCTCTCCACTTGCTCAGTTCTGAGAGATAAGTGTGTGTGAAAGCCGTCCTTCACCTAGCTTGTTGGGAACACAAAGTTTCTTTTCAGTTGCAAACTACATTCCATACATTTATATGGGGAGGTACTAGCTCCAACTCGGTTTGACAGTGAAAACTGCAGGAACTTCAAACCGGCACTAGGAAACAGACTGAGAAAGCACAGAAAAAGTGTCTCCTGCAACCCGTTCCCTTGGTGCTAGATGAACGAACGTCTCTCCACTTGCTCAGTTCTGAGAGATAAGTGTGTGTGAAAGCCGTCCTTCACCTAGCTTGTTGGGAACACAAAGTTTCTTTTCAGTTGCAAACTCCATTCCATACATATATATGGGGAGGTACTAGCTCCAACTCGGTTTGACAGTGAAAACTGCAGGAACTTCAAACCGGCACTAGGAAACAGACTGAGAAAGCAGAGAAAAAGTTTCTCCTGCAACCCGTTCCCTTGGTGCTAGATGAACGAACGTCTCTCCACTTGCTCAGTTCTGAGAGATAAGTGTGTGTGAAAGCCGTCCTTCACCTAGCTTGTTGGGAACACAAAGTTTCTTTTCAGTTGCAAACTCCATTCCATACATATATATGGGGAGGTACTAGCTCCAACTCGGTTTTACAGTGAAAACTGCAGGAACTTCAAACCGGCACTAGGAAACAGACTGAGAAAGCAGAGAAAAAGTTTCTCCTGCAACCCGTTCCCTTGGTGCTAGATGAACGAACGTCTCTCCACTTGCTCAGTTCTGAGAGATAATTGTGTGTGAAAGCCGTCCTTCAACTAGCTTGTTGGGAACACAAAGTTTCTTTTCAGTTGCAAACTCCATTCCATACATATATATGGGGAGGATCTAGCTCCAACTCGGTTTGACAGTGAAAACTGCAGGAACTTCAAACCGGCACTAGGTAACAGACTGAGAAAGCAGAGAAAAAGTGTCTCCTGCAACCCGTTCCCTTGGTGCTAGATGAACGAACGTCTCTCCACTTGCTCAGTTCTGAGAGATATGTGTGTGTGAAAGCCGTCCTTCACCTAGCTTGTTGGGAACACAAAGTTTCTTTTCAGTTGCAAACTCCATTCCATACATATATATGGGGAGGTACTAGCTCCAACCCGGTTTTAAAGTGAAAACGGCAGGAACTTCAAACCGGCACTAGGTATCAGACTGAGAAAGCAGAGAAAAAGTGTCTCCTGCAACCAGTTCCCTTGGTGCTAGATGAACGAACGTCTCTCCACTTGCTCAGTTCTGAGAGATAAGTGTGTGTGAAAGCCGTCCTTCACCAAGCTTGTTGGGAACACAAAGATTCTTTTCAGTTGCAAACTCCATTCCATACATATATATGGGGAGGTACTAGCTCCAACTCGGTTTGACAGTGAAAACTGCAGGAACTTCAAACCGGCACTAGGAAACAGACTGAGAAAGCAGAGAAAAAGTGTCTCCTGCAACCCGTTCCCTTGGTGCTAGATGAACGAACGTCTCTCCACTTGCTCAGTTCTGAGAGATAAGTGTGTGTGAAAGCCGTCCTTCACATAGCTTGTTGGGAACACAAAGTTTCTTTTCAGTTGCAAACTCCATTCCATACATATATATGGGGAGGTACTAGCTCCAAATCGGTTTGACAGTGAAAACTGCAGGAACTTCCAACCGGAACTAGGAAACAGACTGAGAAAGCAGAGAAAAAGTGTCTCCTGCAACCCGTTCCCTTGGTGCTAGATGAACGAACGTCTCTCCACTTGCTCAGTTCTGAGAGATAAGTGTGTGTGAAAGCCGTCCTTCACCTAGCTTGTTGGGAACACAAAGTTTCTTTTCAGTTGCAAACTCCATTCCATACCTATATATGGGGAGGTAGAAGCTCCAACTCGGTTTTACAGTGAAAACTGCAGGAACTTCAAACTGGCACTAGGAATCAGACTGAGAAAGCAGAGAAAAAGTGTCTCCTGCAACCCGTTCCCTTGGTGCTAGATGAACGAACGTCTCTCCACTTGCTCAGTTCTGAGAGATAAGTGTGTGTGAAAGCCGTCCTTCACCTAGCTTGTTGGGAACACAAAGTTTCTTTTCAGTTGCAAACTACATTCCATACATTTATATGGGGAGGTACTAGCTTCAACTCGGTTTGACAGTGAAAACTGCAGGAACTTCAAACCGGCACTAGGAAACAGACTGAGAAAGCAGAGAAAAAGTGTCTCCTGCAACCCGTTCCCTTGGTGCTAGATGAACGAACGTCTCTCCACTTGCTCAGTTCTGAGAGATAAGTGTGTGTGAAAGCCGTCCTTCACATAGCTTGTTGGGAACACAAAGTTTCTTTTCAGTTGCAAACTCCATTCCATACATATATATGGGGAGGTACTAGCTCCAAATCGGTTTGACAGTGAAAACTGCAGGAACTTCCAACCGGAACTAGGAAACAGACTGAGAAAGCAGAGAAAAAGTGTCTCCTGCAACCCGTTCCCTTGGTGCTAGATGAACGAACGTCTCTCCACTTGCTCAGTTCTGAGAGATAAGTGTGTGTGAAAGCCGTCCTTCACCTAGCTTGTTGGGAACACAAAGTTTCTTTTCAGTTGCAAACTCCATTCCATACATATATATGGGGAGGTACTAGCTCCAACTCGGTTTGACAGTGAAAACTGCAGGAACTTCCAACCGGCACTAGGAAACAGACTGAGAAAGCAGAGAAAAAGTGTCTCCTGCAACCCGTTCCCTTGGTGCTAGATGAACGAACGTCTCTCCACTTGCTCAGTTCTGAGAGATAAGTGTGTGTGAAAGCCGTCCTTCAACTAGCTTGTTGGGAACACAAAGTTTCTTTTCAGTTGCAAACTCCATTCCATACATATATATGGGGAGGAACTAGCTCCAACTCGGTTTGACAGTGAAAACTGCAGGAACTTCAAACCGGCACTAGGTAACAGACTGAGAAAGCAGAGAAAAAGTTTCTCCTGCAACCCGTTCCCTTGGTGCTAGATGAACGAACGTCTCTCCACTTGCTCAGTTCTGAGAGATAAGTGTGTGTGAAAGCCGTCCTTCACCTAGCTTGTTGGGAACACAAAGTTTCTTTTCAGTTGCAAACTCCATTCCATACATATATATGGGGAGGTACTAGCTCCAACTCGGTTTTACAGTGAAAACTGCAGGAACTTCAAACCGGCACTAGGAAACAGACTGAGAAAGCAGAGAAAAAGTGTCTCCTGCAACCCGTTCCATTGGTGCTAGATGAACGAACGTCTCTCCACTTGCTCAGTTCTGAGAGATAAGTGTGTGTGAAAGCCGTCCTTCACCTAGCTTGTTGGGAACACAAAGTTTCTTTTCAGTTGCAAACTCCATTCCATACATATATATGGGGAGGTACTAGCTCCAACTCGGTTTGACAGTGAAAACTGCAGGAACTTCAAACCGGCACTAGGAAACAGACTGAGAAAGCAGAGAAAAAGTGTCTCCTGCAACCCGTTCCCTTGGTGCTAGATGAACGAACGTCTTTCCACTTGCTCAGTTTTGAGAGATAAGTGTGTGTGAAAGCCGTCCTTCACCTAGCTTGTTGGGAACACAAAGTTTCTTTTCAGTTGCAAACTACATTCCATACATTTATATGGGGAGGTACTAGCTCCAACTCGGTTTGACAGTGAAAACTGCAGGAACTTCAAACCGGCACTAGGAAACAGACTGAGAAAGCACAGAAAAAGTGTCTCCTGCAACCCGTTCCCTTGGTGCTAGATGAACGAACGTCTCTCCACTTGCTCAGTTCTGAGAGATAAGTGTGTGTGAAAGCCGTCCTTCAACTAGCTTGTTGGGAACACAAAGTTTCTTTTCAGTTGCAAACTCCATTCCATACATATATATGGGGAGGTACTAGCTCCAACTCGGTTTGACAGTGAAAACTGCAGGAACTTCAAACCGGCACTAGGAAACAGACTGAGAAAGCAGAGAAAAAGTTTCTCCTGCAACCCGTTCCCTTGGTGCTAGATGAACGAACGTCTCTCCACTTGCTCAGTTCTGAGAGATAAGTGTGTGTGAAAGCCGTCCTTCAACTAGCTTGTTGGGAACACAAAGTTTCTTTTCAGTTGCAAACTCCATTCCATACATATATATGGGGAGGATCTAGCTCCAACTCGGTTTGACAGTGAAAACTGCAGGAACTTCAAACCGGCACTAGGTAACAGACTGAGAAAGCAGAGAAAAAGTGTCTCCTGCAACCCGTTCCCTTGGTGCTAGATGAACGAACGTCTCTCCACTTGCTCAGTTCTGAGAGATAAGTGTGTGTGAAAGCCGTCCTTCACCTAGCTTGTTGGGAACACAAAGTTTCTTTTCAGTTGCAAACTCCATTCCATACATATATATGGGGAGGTACTAGCTCCAACTCGGTTTTAAAGTGAAAACGGCAGGAACTTCAAACCGGCACTAGGTATCAGACTGAGAAAGCAGAGAAAAAGTGTCTCCTGCAACCAGTTCCCTTGGTGCTAGATGAACGAACGTCTCTCCACTTGCTCAGTTCTGAGAGATAAGTGTGTGTGAAAGCCGTCCTTCACCTAGCTTGTTGGGAACACAAAGTTTCTTTTCAGTTGCAAACTCCATTCCATACATATATATGGGGAGGTACTAGCTCCAACTCGGTTTGACAGTGAAAACTGCAGGAACTTCAAACCGGCACTAGGAAACAGACTGAGAAAGCAGAGAAAAAGTGTCTCCTGCAACCCGTTCCCTTGGTGCTAGATGAACGAACGTCTCTCCACTTGCTCAGTTCTGAGAGATAAGTGTGTGTGAAAGCCGTCCTTCACATAGCTTGTTGGGAACACAAAGTTTCTTTTCAGTTGCAAACTCCATTCCATACATATATATGGGGAGGTACTAGCTCCAAATCGGTTTGACAGTGAAAACTGCAGGAACTTCCAACCGGAACTAGGAAACAGACTGAGAAAGCAGAGAAAAAGTGTCTCCTGCAACCCGTTCCCTTGGTGCTAGATGAACGAACGTCTCTCCACTTGCTCAGTTCTGAGAGATAAGTGTGTGTGAAAGCCGTCCTTCACCTAGCTTGTTGGGAACACAAAGTTTCTTTTCAGTTGCAAACTCCATTCCATACATATATATGGGGAGGTACTAGCTCCAACTCGGTTTTACAGTGAAAACTGCAGGAACTTCAAACCGGCACTAGGAAACAGACTGAGAAAGCAGAGAAAAAGTTTCTCCTGCAACCCGTTCGCTTGGTGCTAGATGAACGAACGTCTCTCCACTTGCTCAGTTCTGAGAGATAATTGTGTGTGAAAGCCGTCCTTCAACTAGCTTGTTGGGAACACAAAGTTTCTTTTCAGTTGCAAACTCCATTCCATACATATATATGGGGAGGATCTAGCTCCAACTCGGTTTGACAGTGAAAACTGCAGGAACTTCAAACCGGCACTAGGTAACAGACTGAGAAAGCAGAGAAAAAGTGTCTCCTGCAACCCGTTCCCTTGGTGCTAGATGAACGAACGTCTCTCCACTTGCTCAGTTCTGAGAGATAAGTGTGTGTGAAAGCCGTCCTTCACCTAGCTTGTTGGCAACACAAAGTTTCTTTTCAGTTGCAAACTCCATTCCATACATATAGATGGGGAGGTACTAGCTCCAACCCGGTTTTAAAGTGAAAACGGCAGGAACTTCAAACCGGCACTAGGTATCAGACTGAGAAAGCAGAGAAAAAGTGTCTCCTGCAACCAGTTCCCTTGGTGCTAGATGAACGAACGTCTCTCCACTTGCTCAGTTCTGAGAGATAAGTGTGTGTGAAAGCCGTCCTTCACCTAGCTTGTTGGGAACACAAAGTTTCTTTTCAGTTGCAAACTCCATTCCATACCTATATATGGGGAGGTAGAAGCTCCAACTCGGTTTGACAGTGAAAACTGCAGGAACTTCAAACCGGCACTAGGAAACAGACTGAGAAAGCAGAGAAAAAGTGTCTCCTGCAACCCGTTCCCTTGGTGCTAGATGAACGAACGTCTCTCCACTTGCTCAGTTCTGAGAGATAAGTGTGTGTGAAAGCCGTCCTTCACTTAGCTTGTTGGGAACACAAAGTTTCTTTTCAGTTGCAAACTCCATTCCATACATATATATGGGGAGGTACTAGCTCCAAATCGGTTTGACAGTGAAAACTGCAGGAACTTCCAACCGGAACTAGGAAACAGACTGAGAAAGCAGAGAAAAAGTGTCTCCTGCAACCCGTTCCCTTGGTGCTAGATGAACGAACGTCTCTCCACTTGCTCAGTTCTGAGAGATAAGTGTGTGTGAAAGCCGTCCTTCACCTAGCTTGTTGGGAACACAAAGTTTCTTTTCAGTTGCAAACTCCATTCCATACCTATATATGGGGAGGTAGAAGCTCCAACTCGGTTTTACAGTGAAAACTGCAGGAACTTCAAACTGGCACTAGGAATCAGACTGAGAAAGCAGAGAAAAAGTGTCTCCTGCAACCCGTTCCCTTGGTGCTAGATGAACGAACGTCTCTCCACTTGCTCAGTTCTGAGAGATAAGTGTGTGTGAAAGCCGTCCTTCACCTAGCTTGTTGGGAACACAAAGTTTCTTTTCAGTTGCAAACTAAATTCCATACATTTATATGGGGAGGTACTAGCTTCAACTCGGTTTGACAGTGAAAACTGCAGGAACTTCAAACCGGCACTAGGAAACAGACTGAGAAAGCAGAGAAAAAGTGTCTCCTGCAACCCGTTCCCTTGGTGCTAGATGAACGAACGTCTCTCCACTTGCTCAGTTCTGAGAGATAAGTGTGTGTGAAAGCCGTCCTTCACATAGCTTGTTGGGAACACAAAGTTTCTTTTCAGTTGCAAACTCCATTCCATACATATATATGGGGAGGTACTAGCTCCAAATCGGTTTGACAGTGAAAACTGCAGGAACTTCCAACCGGAACTAGGAAACAGACTGAGAAAGCAGAGAAAAAGTGTCTCCTGCAACCCGTTCCCTTGGTGCTAGATGAACGAACGTCTCTCCACTTGCTCAGTTCTGAGAGATAAGTGTGTGTGAAAGCCGTCCTTCACCTAGCTTGTTGGGAACACAAAGTTTCTTTTCAGTTGCAAACTCCATTCCATACATATATATGGGGAGGTACTAGCTCCAACTCGGTTTGACAGTGAAAACTGCAGGAACTTCCAACCGGCACTAGGAAACAGACTGAGAAAGCAGAGAAAAAGTGTCTCCTGCAACCCGTTCCCTTGGTGCTAGATGAACGAACGTCTCTCCACTTGCTCAGTTCTGAGAGATAAGTGTGTGTGAAAGCCGTCCTTCAACTAGCTTGTTGGGAACACAAAGTTTCTTTTCAGTTGCAAACTCCATTCCATACATATATATGGGGAGGAACTAGCTCCAACTCGGTTTGACAGTGAAAACTGCAGGAACTTCAAACCGGCACTAGGTAACAGACTGAGAAAGCAGAGAAAAAGTTTCTCCTGCAACCCGTTCCCTTGGTGCTAGATGAACGAACGTCTCTCCACTTGCTCAGTTCTGAGAGATAAGTGTGTGTGAAAGCCGTCCTTCACCTAGCTTGTTGGGAACACAAAGTTTCTTTTCAGTTGCAAACTCCATTCCATACATATATATGGGGAGGTACTAGCTCCAACTCGGTTTTACAGTGAAAACTGCAGGAACTTCAAACCGGCACTAGGAAACAGACTGAGAAAGCAGAGAAAAAGTGTCTCCTGCAACCCGTTCCCTTGGTGCTAGATGAACGAAAGTCTCTCCACTTGCTCAATTTTGAGAGATAAGTGTGTGTGAAAGCCGTCCTTCACCTAGCTTGTTGGGAACACAAAGTTTCTTTTCAGTTGCAAACTACATTCCATACATATATATGGGGAGGTACTAGCTCCAACTCGGTTTGACAGTGAAAACTGCAGGAACTTCAAACCGGCACTAGGAAACAGACTGAGAAAGCACAGAAAAAGTGTCTCCTGCAACCCGTTCCCTTGGTGCTACATGAACGAACGTCTCTCCACTTGCTCAGTTCTGAGAGATAAGTGTGTGTGAAAGCCGTCCTTCAACTAGCTTGTTGGGAACACAAAGTTTCTTTTCAGTTGCAAACTCCATTCCATACATATATATGGGGAGGTACTAGCTCCAACTCGGTTTTACAGTGAAAACTGCAGGAACTTCAAACCGGCACTAGGAAACAGACTGAGAAAGCAGAGAAAAAGTTTCTCCTGCAACCCGTTCCCTTGGTGCTAGATGAACGAACGTCTCTCCACTTGCTCAGTTCTGAGAGATAAGTGTGTGTGAAAGCCGTCCTTCAACTAGCTTGTTGGGAACACAAAGTTTCTTTTCAGTTGCAAACTCCATTCCATACATATATATGGGGAGGATCTAGCTCCAACTCGGTTTGACAGTGAAAACTGCAGGAACTTCAAACCGGCACTAGGTAACAGACTGAGAAAGCAGAGAAAAAGTGTCTCCTGCAACCCGTTCCCTTGGTGCTAGATGAACGAACGTCTCTCCACTTGCTCAGTTCTGAGAGATAAGTGTGTGTGAAAGCCGTCCTTCACCTAGCTTGTTGGGAACACAAAGTTTCTTTTCAGTTGCAAACTCCATTCCATACATATATATGGGGAGGTACTAGCTCCAACTCGGTTTTAAAGTGAAAACGGCAGGAACTTCAAACCGGCACTAGGTATCAGACTGAGAAAGCAGAGAAAAAGTGTCTCCTGCAACCAGTTCCCTTGGTGCTAGATGAACGAACGTCTCTCCACTTGCTCAGTTCTGAGAGATAAGTGTGTGTGAAAGCCGTCCTTCACCTAGCTTGTTGGGAACACAAAGTTTCTTTTCAGTTGCAAACTCCATTCCATACATATATATGGGGAGGTACTAGCTCCAACTCGGTTTGACAGTGAAAACTGCAGGAACTTCAAACCGGCACTAGGAAACAGACTGAGAAAGCAGAGAAAAAGTGTCTCCTGCAACCCGTTCCCTTGGTGCTAGATGAACGAACGTCTCTCCACTTGCTCAGTTCTGAGAGATAAGTGTGTGTGAAAGCCGTCCTTCACATAGCTTGTTGGGAACACAAAGTTTCTTTTCAGTTGCAAACTCCATTCCATACATATATATGGGGAGGTACTAGCTCCAAATCGGTTTGACAGTGAAAACTGCAGGAACTTCCAACCGGAACTAGGAAACAGACTGAGAAAGCAGAGAAAAAGTGTCTCCTGCAACCCGTTCCCTTGGTGCTAGATGAACGAACGTCTCTCCACTTGCTCAGTTCTGAGAGATAAGTGTGTGTGAAAGCCGTCCTTCACCTAGCTTGTTGGGAACACAAAGTTTCTTTTCAGTTGCAAACTCCATTCCATACCTATATATGGGGAGGTAGAAGCTCCAACTCGGTTTTACAGTGAAAACTGCAGGAACTTCAAACTGGCACTAGGAATCAGACTGAGAAAGCAGAGAAAAAGTGTCTCCTGCAACCCGTTCCCTTGGTGCTAGATGAACGAACGTCTCTCCACTTGCTCAGTTCTGAGAGATAAGTGTGTGTGAAAGCCGTCCTTCACCTAGCTTGTTGGGAACACAAAGTTTCTTTTCAGTTGCAAACTACATTCCATACATTTATATGGGGAGGTACTAGCTTCAACTCGGTTTGACAGTGAAAACTGCAGGAACTTCAAACCGGCACTAGGAAACAGACTGAGAAAGCAGAGAAAAAGTGTCTCCTGCAACCCGTTCCCTTGGTGCTAGATGAACGAACGTCTCTCCACTTGCTCAGTTCTGAGAGATAAGTGTGTGTGAAAGCCGTCCTTCACATAGCTTGTTGGGAACACAAAGTTTCTTTTCAGTTGCAAACTCCATTCCATACATATATATGGGGAGGTACTAGCTCCAAATCGGTTTGACAGTGAAAACTGCAGGAACATCAAACCGGCACTAGGAAACAGACTGAGAAAGCAGAGAAAAAGTGTCTCCTGCAACCCGTTCCCTTGGTGCTAGATGAACGAACGTCTCTCCACTTGCTCAGTTCTGAGAGATAAGTGTGTGTGAAAGCCGTCCTTCACCTAGCTTGTTGGGAACACAAAGTTTCTTTTCAGTTGCAAACTCCATTCCATATATATATATGGGGAGGTACTAGCTCCAACTCGGTTTGACAGTGAAAACTGCAGGAACTTCAAACCGGCACTAGGAAACAGACTGAGAAAGCAGAGAAAAAGTGTCTCCTGCAACCCGTTCCCTTGGTGCTAGATGAACGAACGTCTCTCCACTTGCTCAGTTCTGAGAGATAAGTGTGTGTGAAAGCCGTCCTTCAACTAGCTTGTTGGGAACACAAAGTTTCTTTTCAGTTGCAAACTCCATTCCATACATATATATGTGGAGGAACTAGCTCCAACTCGGTTTGACAGTGAAAACTGCAGGAACTTCAAACCGGCACTAGGTAACAGACTGAGAAAGCAGAGAAAAAGTGTCTCCTGCAACCCGTTCCCTTGGTGCTAGATGAACGAACGTCTCTCCACTTGCTCAGTTCTGAGAGATAAGTGTGTGTGAAAGCCGTCCTTCACCTAGCTTGTTGGGAACACAAAGTTTCTTTTCAGTTGCAAACTCCATTCCATACATATATATGGGGAGGTACTAGCTCCAACTCGGTTTTACAGTGAAAACTGCAGGAACTTCAAACCGGCACTAGGAAACAGACTGAGAAAGCAGAGAAAAAGTGTCTCCTGCAACCCGTTCCCTTGGTGCTAGATGAACGAACGTCTCTCCCCTTGCTCAGTTTTGAGAGATAAGTGTGTGTGAAAGCCGTCCTTCACCTAGCTTGTTGGGAACACAAAGTTTCTTTTCAGTTGCAAACTCCATTCCATACATATATATGGGGAGGTACTAGCTCCAACTCGGTTTTAAAGTGAAAACTGCAGGAACTTCCAACCGGCACTAGGTAACAGACTGAGAAAGCAGAGAAAAAGTGTCTCCTGCAACCCGTTCCCTTGGTGCTAGATGAACGAACGTCTCTCCACTTGCTCAGTTCTGAGAGATAAGTGTGTGTGAAAGCCGTCCTTCACCTAGCTTGTTGGGAACACAAAGTTTCTTTTCAGTTGCAAACTACATTCCATACATATATATGGGGAGGTACAAGCTCCAACTCGGTTTGACAGTGAAAACTGCAGGAACTTCAAACCGGCACTAGTAAACAGACTGAGAAAGCAGAGAAAAAGTGTCTCCTGCAACCCGTTCCCTTGGTGCTAGATGAACGAACGTCTCTCCACTTGCTCAGTTCTGAGAGATAAGTGTGTGTGAAAGCCGTCCTTCAACTAGCTTGTTGGGAACACAAAGTTTCTTTTCAGTTGCAAACTCCATTCCATACATATATATGGGGACTAACTAGCTCCAACTCGGTTTTACAGTGAAAACTGCAGGAACTTCAAACCGGCACTAGGAAACAGACTGAGAAAGCAGAGAAAAAGTGACTCCTGCAACCCGTTCCCTTGGTGCTAGATGAACGAACGTCTCTCCACTTGCTCAGTTCTGAGAGATAAGTGTGTGTGAAAGCCGTCCTTCACCTAGCTTGTTGGGAACACAAAGTTTCTTTTCAGTTGCAAACTCCATTCCATACATATATATGGGGAGGTACTAGCTCCAACTCGGTTTGACAGTAAAAACTGCAGGAACTTCCAACCGGAACTAGGAAACAGACTGAGAAAGCAGAGAAAAAGTGTCTCCTGCAACCCGTTCCCTTGGTGCTAGATGAACGAACGTCTCTCCACTTGCTCAGTTCTGAGAGATAAGTGTGTGTGAAAGCCGTCCTTCACCTAGCTTGTTGGGAACACAAAGTTTCTTTTCAGTTGCAAACTCCATTCCATACATATATATGGGGAAGTACTAGCTCCAACTCGGTTTGACAGTGAAAACTGCAGGAACTTCCAACCGGCACTAGGAAACAGACTGAGAAAGCAGAGAAAAAGTTTCTCCTGCAACCCGTTCCCTTGGTGCTAGATGAACGAACGTCTCTCCACTTGCTCAGTTCTGAGAGAAATGTGTGTGTGAAAGCCGTCCTTCACCTAGCTTGTTGGGAACACAAAGTTTCTTTTCAGTTGCAAACTCCTTTCCATACCTATATATGGGGAGGTAGAAGCTCCAACTCGGTTTGACAGTGAAAACTGCAGGAACTTCAAACCGGCACTAGGAATCAGACTGAGAAAGCAGAGAAAAAGTGTCTCCTGCAACCCGTTCCCTTGGTGCTAGATGAACGAACGTCTCTCCACTTGCTCAGTTCTGAGAGATAAGTGTGTGTGAAAGCCGTCCTTCACCTAGCTTGTTGGGAACACAAAGTTTCTTTTCAGTTGCAAACTACATTCCATACATTTATATGGGGAGGTACTAGCTCCAACTCGGTTTGACAGTGAAAACTGCAGGAACTTCAAACCGGCACTAGGAAACAGACTGAGAAAGCAGAGAAAAAGTGTCTCCTGCAACCCGTTCCCTTGGTGCTAGATGAACGAACGTCTCTCCACTTGCTCAGTTCTGAGAGATAAGTGTGTGTGAAAGCCGTCCTTCAACTAGCTTGTTGGGAACACAAAGTTTCTTTTCAGTTGCAAACTCCATTCCATACATATATATGGGAAGGAACTAGCTCCAACTCGGTTTGACAGTGAAAACTGCAGGAACTTCAAACCGGCACTAGGTAACAGACTGAGAAAGCAGAGAAAAAGTTTCTCCTGCAACCCGTTCCCTTGGTGCTAGATGAACGAAGGTCTCTCCACTTGCTCAGTTCTGAGAGATAAGTGTGTGTGAAAGCCGTCCTTCACCTAGCTTGTTGGGAACACAAAGTTTCTTTTCAGTTGCAAACTCCATTCCATACATATATATGGGGAGGTACTAGCTCCAACTCGGTTTTACAGTGAAAACTGCAGGAACTTCAAACCGGCACTAGGAAACAGACTGAGAAAGCAGAGAAAAAGTGTCTCCTGCAACCCGTTCCCTTGGTGCTAGATGAACGAACGTCTCTCCACTTGCTCAGTTCTGAGAGATAAGTGTGTGTGAAAGCCGTCCTTCACCTAGCTTGTTGGGAACACAAAGTTTCTTTTCAGTTGCAAACTCCATTCCATACTTATATATGGGGAGGTACTAGCTCCAACTCGGTTTTACAGTGAAAACTGCAGGAACTTCAAACCGGCACTAGGAAACAGACTGAGAAAGCAGAGAAAAAGTGTCTCCTGCAACCCGTTCCCTTGGTGCTAGATGAACGAACGTCTCTCCCCTTGCTCAGTTTTGAGAGATAAGTGTGTGTGAAAGCCGTCCTTCACCTAGCTTGTTGGGAACACAAAGTTTCTTTTCAGTTGCAAACTCCATTCCATACATATATATGGGTAGGTACTAGCTCCAACTCGGTTTTAAAGTGAAAACTGCAGGAACTTCAAACCGGCACTAGGAAACAGACTGAGAAAGCAGAGAAAAAGTGTCTCCTGCAACCCGTTCCCTTGGTGCTAGATGAACGAACGTCTCTCCACTTGCTCAGTTCTGAGAGATAAGTGTGTGTGAAAGCCGTCCTTCAACTAGCTTGTTGGGAACACAAAGTTTCTTTTCAGTTGCAAACTCCATTCCATACATATATATGGGGAGGAACTAGCTCCAACTCGGTTTGACAGTGAAAACTGCAGGAACTTCAAACCGGCACTAGGTAACAGACTGAGAAAGCAGAGAAAAAGTTTCTCCTGCAACCCGTTCCCTTGGTGCTAGATGAACGAACGTCTCTCCACTTGCTCAGTTCTGAGAGATAAGTGTGTGTGAAAGCCGTCCTTCACCTAGCTTGTTGGGAACACAAAGTTTCTTTTCAGTTGCAAACTCCATTCCATACATATATATGGGGAGGTACTAGCTCCAACTCGGTTTTACAGTGAAAACTGCAGGAACTTCAAACCGGCATTAGGAAACAGACTGAGAAAGCAGAGAAAAAGTGTCTCCTGCAACCCGTTCCCTTGGTGCTAGATGAACGAACGTCTCTCCACTTGCTCAGTTCTGAGAGATAAGTGTGTGTGAAAGCCGTCCTTCAACTAGCTTGTTGGGAACACAAAGTTTCTTTTCAGTTGCAAACTCCATTCCATACATATATATGGGGAGGAACTAGCTCCAACTCGGTTTGACAGTGAAAACTGCAGGAACTTCAAACCGGCACTAGGTAACAGACTGAGAAAGCAGAGAAAAAGTTTCTCCTGCAACCCGTTCCCTTGGTGCTAGATGAACGAACGTCTCTCCACTTGCTCCGTTCTGAGAGATAAGTGTGTGTGAAAGCCGTCCTTCACCTAGCTTGTTGGGAACACAAAGTTTCTTTTCAGTTGCAAACTCCATTCCATACATATATATGGGGAGGTACTAGCTCCAACTCGGTTTTACAGTGAAAACTGCAGGAACTTCAAACCGGCACTAGGAAACAGACTGAGAAAGCAGAGAAAAAGTGTCTCCTGCAACCCGTTCCCTTGGTGCTAGATGAACGAACGTCTCTCCACTTGCTCAGTTCTGAGAGATAAGTGTGTGTGAAAGCCGTCCTTCACCTAGCTTGTTGGGAACACAAAGTTTCTTTTCAGTTGCAAACTCCATTCCATACATATATATGGGGAGGTACTAGCTCCAACTCGGTTTTACAGTGAAAACTGCAGGAACTTCAAACCGGCACTAGGAAACAGACTGAGAAAGCAGAGAAAAAGTGTCTCCTGCAAACCGTTCCCTTGGTGCTAGATGAACGAACGTCTCTCCACTTGCTCAGTTCTGAGAGATAAGTGTGTGTGAAAGCCGTCCTTCAACTAGCTTGTTGGGAACACAAAGTTTCTTTTCAGTTGCAAACTCCATTCCATACATATATATGGGGAGGAACTAGCTCCAACTCGGTTTGACAGTGAAAACTGCAGGAACTTCAAACCGGCACTAGGTAACAGACTGAGAAAGCAGAGAAAAAGTGTCTCCTGCAACCCGTTCCCTTGGTGCTAGATGAACGAACGTCTCTCCACTTGCTCAGTTCTGAGAGATAAGTGTGTGTGAAAGCCGTCCTTCACCTAGCTTGTTGGGAACACAAAGTTTCTTTTCAGTTGCAAACTCCATTCCATACATATATATGGGGAGGTACTAGCTCCAACTCGGTTTTACAGTGAAAACTGCAGGAACTTCAAACCGGCACTAGGAAACAGACTGAGAAAGCAGAGAAAAAGTGTCTCCTGCAACCCGTTCCATTGGTGCTAGATGAACGAACGTCTCTCCACTTGCTCAGTTCTGAGAGATAAGTGTGTGTGAAAGCCGTCCTTCACCTAGCTTGTTGGGAACACAAAGTTTCTTTTCAGTTGCAAACTCCATTCCATACATATATATGGGGAGGTACTAGCTCCAACTCGGTTTTACAGTGAAAACTGCAGGAACTTCAAACCGGCACTAGGAAACAGACTGAGAAAGCAGAGAAAAAGTGTCTCCTGCAACCCGTTCCCTTGGTGCTAGATGAACGAACGTCTCTCCCCTTGCTCAGTTTTGAGAGATAAGTGTGTGTGAAAGCCGTCCTTCACCTAGCTTGTTGGGAACACAAAGTTTCTTTTCAGTTGCAAACTCCGTTCCATACATATATATGGGGAGGTACTAGCTCCAACTCGGTTTTAAAGTGAAAACTGCAGGAACTTCAAACCGGCACTAGGTAACAGACTGAGAAAGCAGAGAAAAAGTGTCTCCTGCAACCCGTTCCCTTGGTGCTAGATGAACGAACGTCTCTCCACTTGCTCAGTTCTGAGAGATAAGTGTGTGTGAAAGCCGTCCTTCACCTAGCTTGTTGGGAACACAAAGTTTCTTTTCAGTTGCAAACTCCATTCCATACATATATATGGGGAGGTACTAGCTCCAAATCGGTTTTACACTGAAAACTGCAGGAACTTCAAACCGGCACTAGGAAACAGACTGAGAAAGCAGAGAAAAAGTGTCTCCTGCAACCCGTTCCCTTGGTGCTAGATGAACGAACGTCTCTCCACTTGCTCAGTTCTGAGAGATAAGTGTGTGTGAAAGCCGTCCTTCAACTAGCTTGTTGGGAACACAAAGTTTCTTTTCAGTTGCAAACTCCATTCCATACATATATATGGGGAGGAACTAGCTCCAACTCGGTTTGACAGTGAAAACTGCAGGAACTTCAAACCGGCACTAGGTAACAGACTGAGAAAGCAGAGAAAAAGTTTCTCCTGCAACCCGTTCCCTTGGTGCTAGATGAACGAACGTCTCTCCACTTGCTCAGTTCTGAGAGATAAGTGTGTGTGAAAGCCGTCCTTCACCTAGCTTGTTGGGAACACAAAGTTTCTTTTCAGTTGCAAACTCCATTCCATACATATATATGGGGAGGTACTAGCTCCAACTAGGTTTTACAGTGAAAAATGCAGGAACTTCAAACCGGCACTAGGAAACAGACTGAGAAAGCAGAGAAAAAGTGTCTCCTGCAACCCGTTCCATTGGTGCTAGATGAACGAACGTCTCTCCACTTGCTCAGTTCTGAGAGATAAGTGTGTGTGAAAGCCGTCCTTCACCTAGCTTGTTGGGAACACAAAGTTTCTTTTCAGTTGCAAACTCCATTCCATACATATACATGGGGAGGTACTAGCTCCAACTCGGTTTGACAGTGAAAACTGCAGGAACTTCAAACCGGCACTAGGAAACAGACTGAGAAAGCAGAGAAAAAGTGTCTCCTGCAACCCGTTCCCTTGGTGCTAGATGAACGAACGTCTCTCCCCTTGCTCAGTTTTGAGAGATAAGTGTGTGTGAAAGCCGTCCTTCACCTAGCTTGTTGGGAACACAAAGTTTCTTTTCAGTTGCAAACTCCATTCCATACATATATATGGGGAGGTACTAGCTCCAACTCGGTTTTAAAGTGAAAACTGCAGGAACTTCAAACCGGCACTAGGTAACAGACTGAGAAAGCAGAGAAAAAGTGTCTCCTGCAACCCGTTCCTTTGGTGCTAGATGAACGAACGTCTCTCCACTTGCTCAGTTCTGAGAGATAAGTGTGTGTGAAAGCCGTCCTTCACCTAGCTTGTTGGGAACACAAAGTTTCTTTTCAGTTGCAAACTCCATTCCATACATATATATGGGGAGGTACAAGCTCCAACTCGGTTTGACAGTGAAAACTGCAGGAACTTCAAACCGGCACTAGGAAACAGACTGAGAAAGCAGAGAAAAAGTGTCTCCTGCAACCCGTTCCCTTGGTGCTAGATGAAAGAACGTCTCTCCACTTGCTCAGTTCTGAGAGATAAGTGTGTGTGAAAGCCGTCCTTCACCTAGCTTGTTGGGAACACAAAGTTTCTTTTCAGTTGCAAACTCCATTCCATACATATATATGGGGAAGTACTAGCTCCAACTCGGTTTTACAGTGAAAACTGCAGGAACTTCAAACCGGCACTAGGAAACAGACTGAGAAAGCAGAGAAAAAGTGTCTCCTGCAACCCGTTCCCTTGGTGCTAGATGAACGAACGTCTCTCCACTTGCTCAGTTCTGAGAGAAATGTGTGTGTGAAAGCCGTCCTTCACCTAGCTTGTTGGGAACACAAAGTTTCTTTTCAGTTGCAAACTCCTTTCCATACCTATATATGGGGAGGTAGAAACTCCAACTCGGTTTTACAGTGAAAACTGCAGGAACTTCAAACCGGCACTAGGAATCAGACTGAGAAAGCAGAGAAAAAGTGTCTCCTGCAACCCGTTCCCTTGGTGCTAGATGAACGAACGTCTCTCCACTTGCTCAGTTCTGAGAGATAAGTGTGTGTGAAAGCCGTCCTTCACCTAGCTTGTTGGGAACACAAAGTTTCTTTTCAGTTGCAAACTACATTCCATACATTTATATGGGGAGGTACTAGCTCCAACTCGGTTTGACAGTGAAAACTGCAGGAACTTCAAACCGGCACTAGGAAACAGACTGAGAAAGCAGAGAAAAAGTGTCTCCTGCAACCCGTTCCCTTGGTGCTAGATGAACGAACGTCTCTCCACTTGCTCAGTTCTGAGAGATAAGTGTGTGTGAAAGCCGTCCTTCAACTAGCTTGTTGGGAACACAAAGTTTCTTTTCAGTTGCAAACTCCATTCCATACATATATATGGGAAGGAACTAGCTCCAACTCGGTTTGACAGTGAAAACTGCAGGAACTTCAAACCGGCACTAGGTAACAGACTGAGAAAGCAGAGAAAAAGTTTCTCCTGCAACCCGTTCCCTTGGTGCTAGATGAACGAAGGTCTCTCCACTTGCTCAGTTCTGAGAGATAAGTGTGTGTGAAAGCCGTCCTTCACCTAGCTTGTTGGGAACACAAAGTTTCTTTTCAGTTGCAAACTCCATTCCATACATATATATGGGGAGGTACTAGCTCCAACTCGGTTTTACAGTGAAAACTGCAGGAACTTCAAACCGGCACTAGGAAACAGACTGAGAAAGCAGAGAAAAAGTGTCTCCTGCAACCCGTTCCCTTGGTGCTAGATGAACGAACGTCTCTCCACTTGCTCAGTTCTGAGAGATAAGTGTGTGTGAAAGCCGTCCTTCACCTAGCTTGTTGGGAACACAAAGTTTCTTTTCAGTTGCAAACTCCATTCCATACATATATATGGGGAGGTACTAGCTCCAACTCGGTTTTACAGTGAAAACTGCAGGAACTTCAAACCGGCACTAGGAAACAGACTGAGAAAGCAGAGAAAAAGTGTCTCCTGCAACCCGTTCCCTTGGTGCTAGATGAACGAACGTCTCTCCACTTGCTCAGTTCTGAGAGATAAGTGTGTGTGAAAGCCGTCCTTCACCTAGCTTGTTGGGAACACAAAGTTTCTTTTCAGTTGCAAACTCCATTCCATACATATATATGGGGAGGTACAAGCTCCAACTCGGTTTTACAGTGAAAACTGCAGGAACTTCAAACCGGCACTAGGAAACAGACTGAGAAAGCAGAGAAAAAGTGTCTCCTGCAACCCGTTCCCTTGGTGCTAGATGAACGAACGTCTCTCCCCTTGCTCAGTTTTGAGAGATAAGTGTGTGTGAAAGCCGTCCTTCACCTAGCTTGTTGGGAACACAAAGTTTCTTTTCAGTTGCAAACTCCATTCCATACATATATATGGGTAGGTACTAGCTCCAACTCGGTTTTAAAGTGAAAACTGCAGGAACTTCAAACCGGCACTAGGAAACAGACTGAGAAAGCAGAGAAAAAGTGTCTCCTGCAACCCGTTCCCTTGGTGCTAGATGAACGAACGTCTCTCCACTTGCTCAGTTCTGAGAGATAAGTGTGTGTGAAAGCCGTCCTTCAACTAGCTTGTTGGGAACACAAAGTTTCTTTTCAGTTGCAAACTCCATTCCATACATATATATGGGGAGGAACTAGCTCCAACTCGGTTTGACAGTGAAAACTGCAGGAACTTCAAACCGGCACTAGGTAACAGACTGAGAAAGCAGAGAAAAAGTTTCTCCTGCAACCCGTTCCCTTGGTGCTAGATGAACGAACGTCTCTCCACTTGCTC
Organism: Camelus dromedarius; assembly: GCF_036321535.1. Classification (NCBI taxonomy): domain Eukaryota; kingdom Metazoa; phylum Chordata; class Mammalia; order Artiodactyla; family Camelidae; genus Camelus; species Camelus dromedarius. The sequence goes on from NW_026989840.1 coordinate 84,330, forward strand.
AGTTCTGAGAGATAAGTGTGTGTGAAAGCCGTCCTTCACCTAGCTTGTTGGGAACACAAAGTTTCTTTTCAGTTGCAAACTCCATTCCATACATATATATGGGGAGGTACTAGCTCCAACTCGGTTTTACAGTGAAAACTGCAGGAACTTCAAACCGGCACTAGGAAACAGACTGAGAAAGCAGAGAAAAAGTGTCTCCTGCAACCTGTTCCCTTGGTGCTAGATGAACGAACGTCTCTCCACTTGCTCAGTTCTGAGAGATAAGTGTGTGTGAAAGCCGTCCTTCAACTAGCTTGTTGGGAACACAAAGTTTCTTTTCAGTTGCAAACTCCATTCCATACATATATATGGGAAGGAACTAGCTCCAACTCGGTTTGACAGTGAAAACTGCAGGAACTTCAAACCGGCACTAGGTAACAGACTGAGAAAGCAGAGAAAAAGTTTCTCCTGCAACCCGTTCCCTTGGTGCTAGATGAACGAAGGTCTCTCCACTTGCTCAGTTCTGAGAGATAAGTGTGTGTGAAAGCCGTCCTTCACCTAGCTTGTTGGGAACACAAAGTTTCTTTTCAGTTGCAAACTCCATTCCATACATATATATGGGGAGGTACTAGCTCCAACTCGGTTTTACAGTGAAAACTGCAGGAACTTCAAACCGGCACTAGGAAACAGACTGAGAAAGCAGAGAAAAAGTGTCTCCTGCAACCCGTTCCCTTGGTGCTAGATGAACGAACGTCTCTCCACTTGCTCAGTTCTGAGAGATAAGTGTGTGTGAAAGCCGTCCTTCACCTAGCTTGTTGGGAACACAAAGTTTCTTTTCAGTTGCAAACTCCATTCCATACATATATATGGGGAGGTACTAGCTCCAACTCGGTTTTACAGTGAAAACTGCAGGAACTTCAAACCGGCACTAGGAAACAGACTGAGAAAGCAGAGAAAAAGTGTCTCCTGCAACCCGTTCCCTTGGTGCTAGATGAACGAACGTCTCTCCCCTTGCTCAGTTTTGAGAGATAAGTGTGTGTGAAAGCCGTCCTTCACCTAGCTTGTTGGGAACACAAAGTTTCTTTTCAGTTGCAAACTCCATTCCATACATATATATGGGTAGGTACTAGCTCCAACTCGGTTTTAAAGTGAAAACTGCAGGAACTTCAAACCGGCACTAGGAAACAGACTGAGAAAGCAGAGAAAAAGTGTCTCCTGCAACCCGTTCCCTTGGTGCTAGATGAACGAACGTCTCTCCACTTGCTCAGTTCTGAGAGATAAGTGTGTGTGAAAGCCGTCCTTCAACTAGCTTGTTGGGAACACAAAGTTTCTTTTCAGTTGCAAACTCCATTCCATACATATATATGGGGAGGAACTAGCTCCAACTCGGTTTGACAGTGAAAACTGCAGGAACTTCAAACCGGCACTAGGTAACAGACTGAGAAAGCAGAGAAAAAGTTTCTCCTGCAACCCGTTCCCTTGGTGCTAGATGAACGAACGTCTCTCCACTTGCTCAGTTCTGAGAGATAAGTGTGTGTGAAAGCCGTCCTTCACCTAGCTTGTTGGGAACACAAAGTTTCTTTTCAGTTGCAAACTCCATTCCATACATATATATGGGGAGGTACTAGCTCCAACTCGGTTTTACAGTGAAAACTGCAGGAACTTCAAACCGGCACTAGGAAACAGACTGAGAAAGCAGAGAAAAAGTGTCTCCTGCAAACCGTTCCCTTGGTGCTAGATGAACGAACGTCTCTCCACTTGCTCAGTTCTGAGAGATAAGTGTGTGTGAAAGCCGTCCTTCAACTAGCTTGTTGGGAACACAAAGTTTCTTTTCAGTTGCAAACTCCATTCCATACATATATATGGGGAGGAACCAGCTCCAACTCGGTTTGACAGTGAAAACTGCAGGAACTTCAAACCGGCACTAGGTAACAGACTGAGAAAGCAGAGAAAAAGTGTCTCCTGCAACCCGTTCCCTTGGTGCTAGATGAACGAACGTCTCTCCACTTGCTCAGTTCTGAGAGATAAGTGTGTGTGAAAGCCGTCCTTCACCTAGCTTGTTGGGAACACAAAGTTTCTTTTCAGTTGCAAACTCCATTCCATACATATATATGGGGAGGTACTAGCTCCAACTCGGTTTTACAGTGAAAACTGCAGGAACTTCAAACCGGCACTAGGAAACAGACTGAGAAAGCAGAGAAAAAGTGTCTCCTGCAACCCGTTCCATTGGTGCTAGATGAACGAACGTCTCTCCACTTGCTCAGTTCTGAGAGATAAGTGTGTGTGAAAGCCGTCCTTCACCTAGCTTGTTGGGAACACAAAGTTTCTTTTCAGTTGCAAACTCCATTCCATACATATATATGGGGAGGTACTAGCTCCAACTCGGTTTTACAGTGAAAACTGCAGGAACTTCAAACCGGCACTAGGAAACAGACTGAGAAAGCAGAGAAAAAGTGTCTCCTGCAACCCGTTCCCTTGGTGCTAGATGAACGAACGTCTCTCCCCTTGCTAAGTTTTGAGAGATAAGTGTGTGTGAAAGCCGTCCTTCACCTAGCTTGTTGGGAACACAAAGTTTCTTTTCAGTTGCAAACTCCGTTCCATACATATATATGGGGAGGTACTAGCTCCAACTCGGTTTTAAAGTGAAAACTGCAGGAACTTCAAACCGGCACTAGGTAACAGACTGAGAAAGCAGAGAAAAAGTGTCTCCTGCAACCCGTTCCCTTGGTGCTAGATGAACGAACGTCTCTCCACTTGCTCAGTTCTGAGAGATAAGTGTGTGTGAAAGCCGTCCTTCACCTAGCTTGTTGGGAACACAAAGTTTCTTTTCAGTTGCAAACTCCATTCCATACATATATATGGGGAGGTACTAGCTCCAACTCGGTTTTACAGTGAAAACTGCAGGAACTTCAAACCGGCACTAGGAAACAGACTGAGAAAGCAGAGAAAAAGTGTCTCCTGCAACCCGTTCCCTTGGTGCTAGATGAACGAACGTCTCTCCACTTGCTCAGTTCTGAGAGATAAGTGTGTGTGAAAGCCGTCCTTCAACTAGCTTGTTGGGAACACAAAGTTTCTTTTCAGTTGCAAACTCCATTCCATACATATATATGGGGAGGAACTAGCTCCAACTCGGTTTGACAGTGAAAACTGCAGGAACTTCAAACCGGCACTAGGTAACAGACTGAGAAAGCAGAGAAAAAGTTTCTCCTGCAACCCGTTCCCTTGGTGCTAGATGAACGAACGTCTCTCCACTTGCTCAGTTCTGAGAGATAAGTGTGTGTGAAAGCCGTCCTTCACCTAGCTTGTTGGGAACACAAAGTTTCTTTTCAGTTGCAAACTCCATTCCATACATATATATGGGGAGGTACTAGCTCCAACTAGGTTTTACAGTGAAAACTGCAGGAACTTCAAACCGGCACTAGGAAACAGACTGAGAAAGCAGAGAAAAAGTGTCTCCTGCATCCCGTTCCATTGGTGCTAGATGAACGAACGTCTCTCCACTTGCTCAGTTCTGAGAGATAAGTGTGTGTGAAAGCCGTCCTTCACCTAGCTTGTTGGGAACACAAAGTTTCTTTTCAGTTGCAAACTCCATTCCATACATATACATGGGGAGGTACTAGCTCCAACTCGGTTTTACAGTGAAAACTGCAGGAACTTCAAACCGGCACTAGGAAACAGACTGAGAAAGCAGAGAAAATGTGTCTCCTGCAACCCGTTCCCTTGGTGCTAGATGAACGAACGTCTCTCCCCTTGCTCAGTTTTGAGAGATAAGTGTGTGTGAAAGCCGTCCTTCACCTAGCTTGTTGGGAACACAAAGTTTCTTTTCAGTTGCAAACTCCATTCCATACATATATATGGGGAGGTACTAGCTCCAACTCGGTTTTAAAGTGAAAACTGCAGGAACTTCAAACCGGCACTAGGTAACAGACTGAGAAAGCAGAGAAAAAGTGTCTCCTGCAACCCGTTCCTTTGGTGCTAGATGAACGAACGTCTCTCCACTTGCTCAGTTCTGAGAGATAAGTGTGTGTGAAAGCCGTCCTTCACCTAGCTTGTTGGGAACACAAAGTTTCTTTTCAGTTGCAAACTCCATTCCATACATATATATGGGGAGGTACAAGCTCCAACTCGGTTTGACAGTGAAAACTGCAGGAACTTCAAACCGGCACTAGTAAACAAACTGAGAAAGCAGAGAAAAAGTGTCTCCTGCAACCCGTTCCCTTGGTGCTAGATGAAAGAACGTCTCTCCACTTGCTCAGTTCTGAGAGATAAGTGTGTGTGAAAGCCGTCCTTCAACTAGCTTGTTGGGAACACAAAGTTTCTTTTCAGTTGCAAACTCCATTCCATACATATATATGGGAAGGAACTAGCTCCAACTCGGTTTGACAGTGAAAACTGCAGGAACTTCAAACCGGCACTAGGTAACAGACTGAGAAAGCAGAGAAAAAGTTTCTCCTGCAACCCGTTCCCTTGGTGCTAGATGAACGAACGTCTCTCCACTTGCTCAGTTCTGAGAGATAAGTGTGTGTGAAAGCCGTCCTTCACCTAGCTTGTTGGGAACACAAAGTTTCTTTTCAGTTGCAAACTCCATTCCATACATATATATGGGGAGGTACTAGCTCCAACTCGGTTTTACAGTGAAAACTGCAGGAACTTCAAACCGGCACTAGGAAACAGACTGAGAAAGCAGAGAAAAAGTGTCTCCTGCAACCCGTTCCCTTGGTGCTAGATGAACGAACGTCTCTCCACTTGCTCAGTTCTGAGAGATAAGTGTGTGTGAAAGCCGTCCTTCACCTAGCTTGTTGGGAACACAAAGTTTCTTTTCAGTTGCAAACTCCATTCCATACATATATATGGGGAGGTACTAGCTCCAACTCGGTTTGACAGTGAAAACTGCAGGAACTTCAAACCGGCACTAGGAATCAGACTGAGAAAGCAGAGAAAAAGTGTCTCCTGCAACCCGTTCCCTTGGTGCTAGATGAACGAACGTCTCTCCCCTTGCTCAGTTTTGAGAGATAAGTGTGTGTGAAAGCCGTCCTTCACCTAGCTTGTTGGGAACACAAAGTTTCTTTTCAGTTGCAAACTCCATTCCATACATATATATGGGTAGGTACTAGCTCCAACTCGGTTTTAAAGTGAAAACTGCAGGAACTTCAAACCGGCACTAGGTAACAGACTGAGAAAGCAGAGAATAAGTGTCTCCTGCAACCCGTTCCCTTGGTGCTAGATGAACGAACGTCTCTCCACTTGCTCAGTTCTGAGAGATAAGTGTGTGTGAAAGCCGTCCTTCACCTAGCTTGTTGGGAACACAAAGTTTCTTTTCAGTTGCAAACTCCATTCCATACATATATATGGGGAGGTACAAGCTCCAACTCGGTTTGACAGTGAAAACTGCAGGAACTTCAAACCGGCACTAGGAAACAGACTGAGAAAGCAGAGAAAAAGTGTCTCCTGCAACCCGTTCCCTTGGTGCTAGATGAACGAACGTCTCTCCACTTGCTCAGTTCTGAGAGATAAGTGTGTGTGAAAGCCGTCCTTCACCTAGCTTGTTGGGAACACAAAGTTTCTTTTCAGTTGCAAACTCCATTCCATACATATATATGGGGAGGTACTAGCTCCAACTCGGTTTTACAGTGAAAACTGCAGGAACTTCTAACCGGCACTAGGAAACAGACTGAGAAAGCAGAGAAAAAGTGTCTCCTGCAACCCGTTCCCTTGGTGCTAGATGAACGAACGTCTCTCCACTTGCTCAGTTCTGAGAGATAAGTGTGTGTGAAAGCCGTCCTTCACCTAGCTTGTTGGGAACACAAAGTTTCTTTTCAGTTGCAAACTCCATTCCATACATATATATGGGGAGGTACAAGCTCCAACTCGGTTTGACAGTGAAAACTGCAGGAACTTCAAACCGGCACTAGGTAACAGACTGAGAAAGCAGAGAATAAGTGTCTCCTGCAACCCGTTCCCTTGGTGCTAGATGAACGAACGTCTCTCCACTTGCTCAGTTCTGAGAGATAAGTGTGTGTGAAAGCCGTCCTTCACCTAGCTTGTTGGGAACACAAAGTTTCTTTTCAGTTGCAAACTCCATTCCATACATATATATGGGGAGGTACAAGCTCCAACTCGGTTTGACAGTGAAAACTGCAGGAACTTCAAACCGGCACTAGGAAACAGACTGAGAAAGCAGAGAAAAAGTGTCTCCTGCAACCCGTTCCCTTGGTGCTAGATGAACGAACGTCTCTCCACTTGCTCAGTTCTGAGAGATAAGTGTGTGTGAAAGCCGTCCTTCACCTAGCTTGTTGGGAACACAAAGTTTCTTTTCAGTTGCAAACTCCATTCCATACATATATATGGGGAGGTACTAGCTCCAACTCGGTTTTACAGTGAAAACTGCAGGAACTTCTAACCGGCACTAGGAAACAGACTGAGAAAGCAGAGAAAAAGTGTCTCCTGCAACCCGTTCCCTTGGTGCTAGATGAACGAACGTCTCTCCACTTGCTCAGTTCTGAGAGATAAGTGTGTGTGAAAGCCGTCCTTCACCTAGCTTGTTGGGAACACAAAGTTTCTTTTCAGTTGCAAACTCCATTCCATACATATATATGGGGAGGTACTAGCTCCAACTCGGTTTGACAGTGAAAAATGCAGGAACTTCAAACCGGCACTAGGAAACAGACTGAGAAAGCAGAGAAAAAGTGTCTCCTGCAACCCGTTCCCTTGGTGCTAGATGAACGAACGTCTCTCCCCTTGCTCAGTTTTGAGAGATAAGTGTGTGTGAAAGCCGTCCTTCACCTAGCTTGTTGGGAACACAAAGTTTCTTTTCAGTTGCAAACTCCATTCCATACATATATATGGGGAGGTACTAGCTCCAACTCGGTTTGACAGTGAGAACTGCAGGAACTTCCAACCGGCACTAGGAAACAGACTGAGAAAGCAGAGAAAAAGTGTCTCCTTCAACCCGTACCCTTGGTGCTAAATGAACGAACGTCTCTCCACTTGCTCAGTTCTGAGAGATAAGTGTGTGTGAAAGCCGTCCTTCACCTAGCTTGTTGGGAACACAAAGTTTCTTTTCAGTTGCAAACTCCATTCCATACATATATATGGGGACGAACTAGCTCCAACTCGGTTTGACAGTGAAAACTGCAGGAACTTCAAACCGGCACTAGGAAACAGACTGAGAAAGCAGAGAAAAAGTGTCTCCTGCAACCCGTTCCCTTGGTGCTAGATGAACGAACGTCTCTCCACTTGCTCAGTTCTGAGAGATAAGTGTGTGTGAAAGCCGTCCTTCACCTAGCTTGTTGGGAACACAAAGTTTCTTTTCAGTTGCAAACTCCATTCCATACATATATATGGGAACGAACTAGCTCCAACTCGGTTTGACAGTGAAAACTGCAGGAACTTCAAACCGGCACTAGGAAACAGACTGAGAAAGCAGAGAAAAAGTGTCTCCTGCAACCCGTTCCCTTGGTGCTAGATGAACGAACGTCTCTCCACTTGCTCAGTTCTGAGAGATAAGTGTGTGTGAAAGCCGTCCTTCACCTAGCTTGTTGGGAACACAAAGTTTCTTTTCAGTTGCAAACTCCATTCCATACATATATATGGGGAGGTACTAGCTCCAACTCGGTTTTACAGTGAAAACTGCAGGAACTTCAAACCGGCACTAGGAAACAGACTGAGAAAGCAGAGAAAAAGTGTCTCCTGCAACCCGTTCCCTTGGTGCTAGATGAACGAACGTCTCTCCACTTGCTCAGTTCTGAGAGATAAGTGTGTGTGAAAGCCGTCCTTCACCTAGCTTGTTGGGAACACAAAGTTTCTTTTCAGTTGCAAACTCCATTCCATACATATATATGGGGAGGTACTAGCTCCAACTCGGTTTTACAGTGAAAACTGCAGGAACTTCAAACCGGCACTAGGAAACAGACTGAGAAAGCAGAGAAAAAGTGTCTCCTGCAACCCGTTCCCTTGGTGCTAGATGAACGAACGTCTCTCCCCTTGCTAAGTTTTGAGAGATAAGTGTGTGTGAAAGCCGTCCTTCACCTAGCTTGTTGGGAACACAAAGTTTCTTTTCAGTTGCAAACTCCGTTCCATACATATATATGGGGAGGTACTAGCTCCAACTCGGTTTTAAAGTGAAAACTGCAGGAACTTCAAACCGGCACTAGGTAACAGACTGTGAAAGCAGAGAAAAAGTGTCTCCTGCAACCCGTTCCCTTGGTGCTAGATGAACGAACGTCTCTCCACTTGCTCAGTTCTGAGAGATAAGTGTGTGTGAAAGCCGTCCTTCACCTAGCTTGTTGGGAACACAAAGTTTCTTTTCAGTTGCAAACTCCATTCCATACATATATATGGGGAGGTACTAGCTCCAACTCGGTTTTACAGTGAAAACTGCAGGAACTTCAAACCGGCACTAGGAAACAGACTGAGAAAGCAGAGAAAAAGTGTCTCCTGCAACCCGTTCCCTTGGTGCTAGATGAACGAACGTCTCTCCACTTGCTCAGTTCTGAGAGATAAGTGTGTGTGAAAGCCGTCCTTCAACTAGCTTGTTGGGAACACAAAGTTTCTTTTCAGTTGCAAACTCCATTCCATACATATATATGGGGAGGAACTAGCTCCAACTCGGTTTGACAGTGAAAACTGCAGGAACTTCAAACCGGCACTAGGTAACAGACTGAGAAAGCAGAGAAAAAGTTTCTCCTGCAACCCGTTCCCTTGGTGCTAGATGAACGAACGTCTCTCCACTTGCTCAGTTCTGAGAGATAAGTGTGTGTGAAAGCCGTCCTTCACCTAGCTTGTTGGGAACACAAAGTTTCTTTTCAGTTGCAAACTCCATTCCATACATATATATGGGGAGGTACTAGCTCCAACTAGGTTTTACAGTGAAAACTGCAGGAACTTCAAACCGGCACTAGGAAACAGACTGAGAAAGCAGAGAAAAAGTGTCTCCTGCAACCCGTTCCATTGGTGCTAGATGAACGAACGTCTCTCCACTTGCTCAGTTCTGAGAGATAAGTGTGTGTGAAAGCCGTCCTTCACCTAGCTTGTTGGGAACACAAAGTTTCTTTTCAGTTGCAAACTCCATTCCATACATATACATGGGGAGGTACTAGCTCCAACTCGGTTTTACAGTGAAAACTGCAGGAACTTCAAACAGGCACTAGGAAACAGACTGAGAAAGCAGAGAAAATGTGTCTCCTGCAACCCGTTCCCTTGGTGCTAGATGAAAGAACGTCTCTCCCCTTGCTCAGTTTTGAGAGATAAGTGTGTGTGAAAGCCGTCCTTCACCTAGCTTGTTGGGAACACAAAGTTTCTTTTCAGTTGCAAACTCCATTCCATACATATATATGGGGAGGTACTAGCTCCAACTCGGTTTTAAAGTGAAAACTGCAGGAACTTCAAACCGGCACTAGGTAACAGACTGAGAAAGCAGAGAAAAAGTGTCTCCTGCAACCCGTTCCTTTGGTGCTAGATGAACGAACGTCTCTCCACTTGCTCAGTTCTGAGAGATAAGTGTGTGTGAAAGCCGTCCTTCACCTAGCTTGTTGGGAACACAAAGTTTCTTTTCAGTTGCAAACTCCATTCCATACATATATATGGGGAGGTACAAGCTCCAACTCGGTTTGACAGTGAAAACTGCAGGAACTTCAAACCGGCACTAGTAAACAAACTGAGAAAGCAGAGAAAAAGTGTCTCCTGCAACCCGTTCCCTTGGTGCTAGATGAAAGAACGTCTCTCCACTTGCTCAGTTCTGAGAGATAAGTGTGTGTGAAAGCCGTCCTTCAACTAGCTTGTTGGGAACACAAAGTTTCTTTTCAGTTGCAAACTCCATTCCATACATATATATGGGAAGGAACTAGCTCCAACTCGGTTTGACAGTGAAAACTGCAGGAACTTCAAACCGGCACTAGGTAACAGACTGAGAAAGCAGAGAAAAAGTTTCTCCTGCAACCCGTTCCCTTGGTGCTAGATGAACGAACGTCTCTCCACTTGCTCAGTTCTGAGAGATAAGTGTGTGTGAAAGCCGTCCTTCACCTAGCTTGTTGGGAACACAAAGTTTCTTTTCAGTTGCAAACTCCATTCCATACATATATATGGGGAGGTACTAGCTCCAACTCGGTTTTACAGTGAAAACTGCAGGAACTTCAAACCGGCACTAGGAAACAGACTGAGAAAGCAGAGAAAAAGTGTCTCCTGCAACCCGTTCCCTTGGTGCTAGATGAACGAACGTCTCTCCACTTGCTCAGTTCTGAGAGATAAGTGTGTGTGAAAGCCGTCCTTCACCTAGCTTGTTGGGAACACAAAGTTTCTTTTCAGTTGCAAACTCCATTCCATACATATATATGGGGAGGTACTAGCTCCAACTCGGTTTGACAGTGAAAACTGCAGGAACTTCAAACCGGCACTAGGAAACAGACTGAGAAAGCAGAGAAAAAGTGTCTCCTGAAACCCGTTCCCTTGGTGCTAGATGAACGAACGTCTCTCCCCTTGCTCAGTTTTGAGAGATAAGTGTGTGTGAAAGCCGTCCTTCACCTAGCTTGTTGGGAACACAAAGTTTCTTTTCAGTTGCAAACTCCATTCCATACATATATATGGGTAGGTACTAGCTCCAACTCGGTTTTAAAGTGAAAACTGCAGGAACTTCAAACCGGCACTAGGTAACAGACTGAGAAAGCAGAGAATAAGTGTCTCCTGCAACCCGTTCCCTTGGTGCTAGATGAACGAACGTCTCTCCACTTGCTCAGTTCTGAGAGATAAGTGTGTGTGAAAGCCGTCCTTCACCTAGCTTGTTGGGAACACAAAGTTTCTTTTCAGTTGCAAACTCCATTCCATACATATATATGGGGAGGTACAAGCTCCAACTCGGTTTGACAGTGAAAACTGCAGGAACTTCAAACCGGCACTAGGAGACAGACTGAGAAAGCAGAGAAAAAGTGTCTCCTGCAACCCGTTCCCTTGGTGCTAGATGAACGAACGTCTCTCCACTTGCTCAGTTCTGAGAGATAAGTGTGTGTGAAAGCCGTCCTTCACCTAGCTTGTTGGGAACACAAAGTTTCTTTTCAGTTGCAAACTCCATTCCATACATATATATGGGGAGGTACTAGCTCCAACTCGGTTTTACAGTGAAAACTGCAGGAACTTCTAACCGGCACTAGGAAACAGACTGAGAAAGCAGAGAAAAAGTGTCTCCTGCAACCCGTTCCCTTGGTGCTAGATGAACGAACGTCTCTCCACTTGCTCAGTTCTGAGAGATAAGTGTGTGTGAAAGCCGTCCTTCACCTAGCTTGTTGGGAACACAAAGTTTCTTTTCAGTTGCAAACTCCATTCCATACATATATATGGGGAGGTACTAGCTCCAACTCGGTTTGACAGTGAAAACTGCAGGAACTTCAAACCGGCACTAGGAAACAGACTGAGAAAGCAGAGAAAAAGTGTCTCCTGCAACCCGTTCCCTTGGTGCTAGATGAACGAACGTCTCTCCCCTTGCTCAGTTTTGAGAGATAAGTGTGTGTGAAAGCCGTCCTTCACCTAGCTTGTTGGGAACACAAAGTTTCTTTTCAGTTGCAAACTCCATTCCATACATATATATGGGGAGGTACTAGCTCCAACTCGGTTTGACAGTGAAAACTGCAGGAACTTCAAACCGGCACTAGGTAACAGACTGAGAAAGCAGAGAATAAGTGTCTCCTGCAACCCGTTCCCTTGGTGCTAGATGAACGAACGTCTCTCCACTTGCTCAGTTCTGAGAGATAAGTGTGTGTGAAAGCCGTCCTTCACCTAGCTTGTTGGGAACACAAAGTTTCTTTTCAGTTGCAAACTCCATTCCATACATATATATGGGGAGGTACAAGCTCCAACTCGGTTTGACAGTGAAAACTGCAGGAACTTCAAACCGGCACTAGGAAACAGACTGAGAAAGCAGAGAAAAAGTGTCTCCTGCAACCCGTTCCCTTGGTGCTAGATGAACGAACGTCTCTCCACTTGCTCAGTTCTGAGAGATAAGTGTGTGTGAAAGCCGTCCTTCACCTAGCTTGTTGGGAACACAAAGTTTCTTTTCAGTTGCAAACTCCATTCCATACATATATATGGGGAGGTACTAGCTCCAACTCGGTTTTACAGTGAAAACTGCAGGAACTTCTAACCGGCACTAGGAAACAGACTGAGAAAGCAGAGAAAAAGTTTCTCCTGCAACCCGTTCCCTTGGTGCTAGATGAACGAACGTCTCTCCACTTGCTCAGTTCTGAGAGATAAGTGTGTGTGAAAGCCGTCCTTCACCTAGCTTGTTGGGAACACAAAGTTTCTTTTCAGTTGCAAACTCCATTCCATACATATATATGGGGAGGTACTAGCTCCAACTCGGTTTGACAGTGAAAACTGCAGGAACTTCAAACCGGCACTAGGAAACAGACTGAGAAAGCAGAGAAAAAGTGTCTCCTGCAACCCGTTCCCTTGGTGCTAGATGAACGAACGTCTCTCCCCTTGCTCAGTTTTGAGAGATAAGTGTGTGTGAAAGCCGTCCTTCACCTAGCTTGTTGGGAACACAAAGTTTCTTTTCAGTTGCAAACTCCATTCCATACATATATATGGGGAGGTACTAGCTCCAACTCGGTTTGACAGTGAAAACTGCAGGAACTTCCAACCGGCACTAGGAAACAGACTGAGAAAGCAGAGAAAAAGTGTCTCCTTCAACCCGTACCCTTGGTGCTAAATGAACGAACGTCTCTCCACTTGCTCAGTTCTGAGAGATAAGTGTGTGTGAAAGCCGTACTTCACCTAGCTTGTTGGGAACACAAAGTTTCTTTTCAGTTGCAAACTCCATTCCATACATATATATGGGGACGAACTAGCTCCAACTCGGTTTGACAGTGAAAACTGCAGGAACTTCAAACCGGCCCTAGGAAACAGACTGAGAAAGCAGAGAAAAAGTGTCTCCTGCAACCCGTTCCCTTGGTGCTAGATGAACGAACGTCTCTCCACTTGCTCAGTTCTGAGAGATAAGTGTGTGTGAAAGCCGTCCTTCACCTAGCTTGTTGGGAACACAAAGTTTCTTTTCAGTTGCAAACTCCATTCCATACATATATATGGGAACGAACTAGCTCCAACTCGGTTTGACAGTGAAAACTGCAGGAACTTCAAACCGGCACTAGGAAACAGACTGAGAAAGCAGAGAAAAAGTGTCTCCTGCAACCCGTTCCCTTGGTGCTAGATGAACGAACGTCTCTCCACTTGCTCAGTTCTGAGAGATAAGTGTGTGTGAAAGCCGTCCTTCACCTAGCTTGTTGGGAACACAAAGTTTCTTTTCAGTTGCAAACTCCATTCCATACATATATATGGGGAGGTACTAGCTCCAACTCGGTTTGACAGTGAAAACTGCAGGAACTTCCAACCGGCACTAGGAAACAGACTGAGAAAGCAGAGAAAAAATTTCTCCTGCAACCCGTTCCCTTGGTGCTAGATGAACGAACGTCTCTCCACTTGCTCAGTTCTGAGAGAAAAGTGTGTGTGAAAGCCGTCCTTCACCTAGCTTGTTGGGAACACAAAGTTTCTTTTCAGTTGCAAACTCCATTCCATACCTATATATGGGGAGGTAGAAGCTCCAACTCGGTTTTAAAGTGAAAACTGCAGGAACTTCAAACCGGCACTAGGAATCAGACTGAGAAAGCAGAGAAAAAGTGTCTCCTGCAACCCGTTCCCTTGGTGCTAGATGAACGAACGTCTCTCCACTTGCTCAGTTCTGAGAGATAAGTGTGTGTGAAAGCCGTCCTTCACCTAGCTTGTTGGGAACACAAAGTTTCTTTTCAGTTGCAAACTCCATTCCATACATATATATGGGGAGGTACTAGCTCCAACTCGGTTTTACAGTGAAAACTGCAGGAACTTCAAACCGGCACTAGGAAACAGACTGAGAAAGCAGAGAAAAAGTGTCTCCTGCAACCCGTTCCATTGGTGCTAGATGAACGAACGTCTCTCGACTTGCTCAGTTCTGAGAGATAAGTGTGTGTGAAAGCCGTCCTTCACCTAGCTTGTTGGGAACACAAAGTTTCTTTTCAGTTGCAAACTCCATTCCATACATATACATGGGGAGGTACTAGCTCCAACTCGGTTTTACAGTGAAAACTGCAGGAACTTCAAACCGGCACTAGGAAACAGACTGAGAAAGCAGAGAAAAAGTGTCTCCTGCAACCCGTTCCCTTGGTGCTAGATGAACGAACGTCTCTCCCCTTGCTCAGTTTTGAGAGATAAGTGTGTGTGAAAGCCGTCCTTCACCTAGCTTGTTGGGAACACAAAGTTTCTTTTCAGTTGCAAACTCCATTCCATACATATATATGGGGAGGTACTAGCTCCAACTCGGTTTTAAAGTGAAAACTGCAGGAACTTCAAACCGGCACTAGGTAACAGACTGAGAAAGCAGAGAAAAAGTGTCTCCTGCAACCCGTTCCTTTGGTGCTAGATGAACGAACGTCTCTCCACTTGCTCAGTTCTGAGAGATAAGTGTGTGTGAAAGCCGTCCTTCACCTAGCTTGTTGGGAACACAAAGTTTCTTTTCAGTTGCAAACTCCATTCCATACATATATATGGGGAGGTACAAGCTCCAACTCGGTTTGACAGTGAAAACTGCAGGAACTTCAAACCGGCACTAGGAAACAGAATGAGAAAGCAGAGAAAAAGTGTCTCCTGCAACCCGTTCCCTTGGTGCTAGATGAACGAACGTCTCTCCACTTGCTCAGTTCTGAGAGATAAGTGTGTGTGAAAGCCGTCCTTCAACAAGCTTGTTGGGAACACAAAGTTTCTTTTCAGTTGCAAACTCCATTCCATACATATATATGGGAAGGAACTAGCTCCAACTCGGTTTGACAGTGAAAACTGCAGGAACTTCAAACCGGCACTAGGTAACAGACTGAGAAAGCAGAGAAAAAGTTTCTCCTGCAACCCGTTCCCTTGGTGCTAGATGAACGAACGTCTCTCCACTTGCTCAGTTCTGAGAGATAAGTGTGTGTGAAAGCCGTCCTTCACCTAGCTTGTTGGGAACACAAAGTTTCTTTTCAGTTGCAAACTCCATTCCATACATATATATGGGGAGGTACTAGCTCCAACTCGGTTTTACAGTGAAAACTGCAGGAACTTCAAACCGGCACTAGGAAACAGACTGAGAAAGCAGAGAAAAAGTGTCTCCTGCAACCCGTTCCCTTGGTGCTAGATGAACGAACGTCTCTCCACTTGCTCAGTTCTGAGAGATAAGTGTGTGTGAAAGCCGTCCTTCACCTAGCTTGTTGGGAACACAAAGTTTCTTTTCAGTTGCAAACTCCATTCCATACATATATATGGGGAGGTACTAGCTCCAACTCGGTTTGACAGTGAAAACTGCAGGAACTTCAAACCGGCACTAGGAAACAGACTGAGAAAGCAGAGAAAAAGTGTCTCCTGCAACCCGTTCCCTTGGTGCTAGATGAACGAACGTCTCTCCCCTTGCTCAGTTTTGAGAGATAAGTGTGTGTGAAAGCCGTCCTTCACCTAGCTTTTTGGGAACACAAAGTTTCTTTTCAGTTGCAAACTCCATTCCATACATATATATGGGTAGGTACTAGCTCCAACTCGGTTTTAAAGTGAAAACTGCAGGAACTTCAAACCGGCACTAGGTAACAGACTGAGAAAGCAAAGAATAAGTGTCTCCTGCAACCCGTTCCCTTGGTGCTAGATGAACGAACGTCTCTCCACTTGCTCAGTTCTGAGAGATAAGTGTGTGTGAAAGCCGTCCTTCACCTAGCTTGTTGGGAACACAAAGTTTCTTTTCAGTTGCAAACTCCATTCCATACATATATATGGGGAGGTACAAGCTCCAACTCGGTTTCACAGTGAAAACTGCAGGAACTTCAAACCGGCACTAGGAAACAGACTGAGAAAGCAGAGAAAAAGTGTCTCCTGCAACCCGTTCCCTTGGTGCTAGATGAACGAACGTCTCTCCACTTGCTCAGTTCTGAGAGATAAGTGTGTGTGAAAGCCGTCCTTCACCTAGCTTGTTGGGAACACAAAGTTTCTTTTCAGTTGCAAACTCCATTCCATACATATATATGGGGAGGTACTAGCTCCAACTCGGTTTTACAGTGAAAACTGCAGGAACTTCTAACCGGCACTAGGAAACAGACTGAGAAAGCAGAGAAAAAGTGTCTCCTGCAACCCGTTCCCTTGGTGCTAGATGAACGAACGTCTCTCCACTTGCTCAGTTCTGAGAGATAAGTGTGTGTGAAAGCCGTCCTTCACCTAGCTTGTTGGGAACACAAAGTTTCTTTTCAGTTGCAAACTCCATTCCATACATATATATGGGGAGGTACTAGCTCCAACTCGGTTTGACAGTGAAAACTGCAGGAACTTCAAACCGGCACTAGGAAACAGACTGAGAAAGCAGAGAAAAAGTGTCTCCTGCAACCCGTTCCCTTGGTGCTAGATGAACGAACGTCTCTCCCCTTGCTCAGTTTTTAGAGATAAATGTGTGTGAAAGCCGTCCTTCACCTAGCTTGTTGGGAACACAAAGTTTCTTTTCAGTTGCAAACTCCATTCCATACATATATATGGGGAGGTACTAGCTCCAACTCGGTTTGACAGTGAAAACTGCAGGAACTTCAAACCGGCACTAGGAAACAGACTGAGAAAGCAGAGAAAAAGTGTCTCCTTCAACCCGTACCCTTGGTGCTAAATGAACGAACGTCTCTCCACTTGCTCAGTTCTGAGAGATAAGTGTGTGTGAAAGCCGTCCTTCACCTAGCTTGTTGAGAACACAAAGTTTCTTTTCAGTTGCAAACTCCATTCCATACATATATATGGGGACGAACTAGCTCCAACTCGGTATGACAGTGAAAACTGCAGGAACTTCAAACCGGCACTAGGAAACAGACTGAGAAAGCAGAGAAAAAGTGTCTCCTGCAACCCGTTCCCTTGGTGCTAGATGAACGAACGTCTCTCCACTTGCTCAGTTCTGAGAGATAAGTGTGTGTGAAAGCCGTCCTTCACCTAGCTTGTTGGGAACACAAAGTTTCTTTTCAGTTGCAAACTCCATTCCATACATATATATGGGGAGGAACTAGCTCCAACTCGGTTTGACAGTGAAAACTGCAGGAACTTCCAACCGGCACTAGGAAACAGAGTGAGAAAGCAGAGAAAAAGTGTCTCCTGCAACCCGTTCCCTTGGTGCTAGATGAACGAACGTCTCTCCACTTGCTCAGTTTTGAGAGATAAGTGTGTGTGAAAGCCGTCCTTCACCTAGCTTGTTGGGAACACAAAGTTTCTTTTCAGTTGCAAACTCCATTCCATACATATATATGGGGAGGAACTAGCTCCAACTCGGTTTGACAGTGAAAACTGCAGGAACTTCCAACCGGCACTAGGAAACAGACTGAGAAAGCAGAGAAAAAGTGTCTCCTGCAACCCGTTCCCTTGGTGCTAAATGAACGAACGTCTCTCCACTTGCTCAGTTCTGAGAGATAAGTGTGTGTGAAAGCCGTCCTTCACCTAGCTTGTTGGGAACACAAAGTTTCTTTTCAGTTGCAAACTCCATTCCATACATATATATGGGGAGGTACTAGCTCCAACTCGGTTTGACAGTGAAACCTGCAGGAACTTCAAACCGGCACTAGGAAACAGACTGAGAAAGCAGAGAAAAAGTGTCTCCTGCAACCCGTTCCCTTGGTGCTAGATGAACGAACGTCTCTCCACTTGCTCAGTTCTGAGAGATAAGTGTGTGTGAAAGTCGTCCTTCACCTAGCTTGTTGGGAACACAAAGTTTCTTTTCAGTTGCAAACTCCATTCCATACATATATATGGGGAGGTACTAGCTCCAACTCGGTTTGACAGTGAAAACTGCAGGAACTTCAAACCGGCACTAGGAAACAGACTGAGAAAGCAGAGAAAAAGTGTCTCCTGCAACCCGTTCCCTTGGTGCTAGATGAACGAACGTCTCTCCACTTGCTCAGTTCTGAGAGATAAGTGTGTGTGAAAGCCGTCCTTCACCTAGCTTGTTGGGAACACAAAGTTTCTTTTCAGTTGCAAACTCCATTCCATACATATATATGGGGAGGAACTAGCTCCAACTCGGTTTGACAGTGAAAACTGCAGGAACTTCAAACCGGCACTAGGAAACAGAGTGAGAAAGCAGAGAAAAAGTGTCTCCTGCAACCCGTTCCCTTGGTGCTAGATGAACGAACGTCTCTCCACTTGCTCAGTTTTGAGAGATAAGTGTGTGTGAAAGCCGTCCTTCACCTAGCTTGTTGGGAACACAAAGTTTCTTTTCAGTTGCAAACTCCATTCCATACATATATATGGGGAGGAACTAGCTCCAACTCGGTTTGACAGTGAAAACTGCAGGAACTTCCAACCGGCACTAGGAAACAGACTGAGAAAGCAGAGAAAAAGTGTCTCCTGCAACCCGTTCCCTTGGTGCTAGATGAACGAACGTCTCTCCACTTGCTCAGTTCTGAGAGATAAGTGTGTGTGAAAGCCGTCCTTCACCTAGCTTGTTGGGAACACAAAGTTTCTTTTCAGTTGCAAACTCCATTCCATACATATATATGGGGAGGAACTAGCTCCAACTCGGTTTGACAGTGAAAACTGCAGGAACTTCCAACCGGCACTAGGAAACAGACTGTGAAAGCAGAGAAAAAGTGTCTCCTGCAACCCGTTCCCTTGGTGCTAGATGAACGAACGTCTCTCCACTTGCTCAGTTCTGAGAGATAAGTGTGTGTGAAAGCCGTCCTTCACCTAGCTTGTTGGGAACACAAAGTTTCTTTTCAGTTGCAAACTCCATTCCATACATATATATGGGGAGGAACTAGCTCCAACTCGGTTTGACAGTGAAAACTGCAGGAACTTCAAACCGGCACTAGGAAACAGACTGAGAAAGCAGAGAAAAAGTGTCTCCTGCAACCCGTTCCCTTGGTGCTAGATGAACGAACGTCTCTCCACTTTCTCAGTTCTGAGAGATAAGTGTGTGTGAAAGCCGTCCTTCACCTAGCTTGTTGGGAACACAAAGTTTCTTTTCAGTTGCAAACTCCATTCCATACATATATATGGGGAGGAACTAGCTCCAACTCGGTATGACAGTGAAAACTGCAGGAACTTCAAACCGGCACTAGGAAACAGAGTGAGAAAGCAGAGAAAAAGTGTCTCCTGCAACCCGTTCCCTTGGTGCTAGATGAACGAACGTCTCTCCACTTGCTCAGTTTTGAGAGATAAGTGTGTGTGAAAGCCGTCCTTCACCTAGCTTGTTGGGAACACAAAGTTTCTTTTCAGTTGCAAACTCCATTCCATACATATATATGGGGAGGAACTAGCTCCAACTCGGTTTGACAGTGAAAACTGCAGGAACTTCCAACCGGCACTAGGAAACAGACTGAGAAAGCAGAGAAAAAGTGTCTCCTGCAACCCGTTCCCTTGGTGCTAGATGAACGAACGTCTCTCCACTTGCTCAGTTCTGAGAGATAAGTGTGTGTGAAAGCCGTCCTTCACCTA
The DNA here is from genome assembly GCF_036321535.1 of Camelus dromedarius. NCBI lineage: Eukaryota > Metazoa > Chordata > Mammalia > Artiodactyla > Camelidae > Camelus > Camelus dromedarius. The sequence continues at coordinate 103,794 of NW_026989840.1, forward strand.
GCTTGTTGGGAACACAAAGTTTCTTTTCAGTTGCAAACTCCATTCCATACATATATATGGGGAGGAACTAGCTCCAACTCGGTTTGACAGTGAAACCTGCAGGAACTTCAAACCGGCACTAGGAAACAGACTGAGAAAGCAGAGAAAAAGTGTCTCCTGCAACCCGTTCCCTTGGTGCTAGATGAACGAACGTCTCTCCACTTGCTCAGTTCTGAGAGATAAGTGTGTGTGAAAGCCGTCCTTCACCTAGCTTGTTGGGAACACAAAGTTTCTTTTCAGTTGCAAACTCCATTCCATACATATATATGGGGAGGTACTAGCTCCAACTCGGTTTGACAGTGAAACCTGCAGGAACTTCAAACCGGCACTAGGAAACAGACTGAGAAAGCAGAGAAAAAGTGTCTCCTGCAACCCGTTCCCTTGGTGCTAGATGAACGAACGTCTCTCCACTTGCTCAGTTCTGAGAGATAAGTGTGAGTGAAAGCCGTCCTTCACCTAGCTTGTTGGGAACACAAAGTTTCTTTTCAGTTGCAAACTCCATTCCATACATATATATGGGGAGGAACTAGCTCCAACTCGGTTTGACAGTGAAAACTGCAGGAACTTCCAACCGGCACTAGGAAACAGACTGAGAAAGCAGAGAAAAAGTGTCTCCTGCAACCCGTTCCCTTGGTGCTAGATGAACGAACGTCTCTCCACTTGCTCAGTTCTGAGAGATAAGTGTGTGTGAAAGCCGTCCTTCACCTAGCTTGTTGGGAACACAAAGTTTCTTTTCAGTTGCAAACTCCATTCCATACATATATATGGGGAGGAACTGGCTCCAACACGGTTTGACAGTGAAAACTGCAGGAACTTCCAACCGGCACTAGGAAACAGACTGAGAAAGCAGAGAAAAAGTGTCTCCTGCAACCCGTTCCCTTGGTGCTAGATGAACGAACGTCTCTCCACTTGCTCAGTTCTGAGAGATAAGTGTGTGTGAAAGCCGTCCTTCACCTAGCTTGTTGGGAACACAAAGTTTGTTTTCAGTTGCAAACTCCATTCCATACATATATAGGGGGAGGTACTAGCTCCAACTCGGTTTGACAGTGAAAACTGCAGGAACTTCAAACCGGCACTAGGAAACAGACTGAGAAAGCAGAGAAAAAGTGTCTCCTGCAACCCGTTCCCTTGGTGCTAGATGAACGAACGTCTCTCCACTTGCTCAGTTCTGAGAGATAAGTGTGTGTGAAAGCCGTCCTTCACCTAGCTTGTTGGGAACACAAAGTTTCTTTTCAGTTGCAAACTCCATTCCATACATATATATGGGGAGGTACTAGCTCCAACTCGGTTTTACAGAGAAAACTGCAGGAACTTCAAACCGGCACTAGGAAACAGACTGAGAAAGCAGAGAAAAAGTGTCTCCTGCAACCCGTTCCCTTGGTGCTAGATGAACGAACGTCTCTCCACTTGCTCAGTTCTGAGAGATAAGTGTGTGTGAAAGCCGTCCTTCACCTAGCTTGTTGGGAACACAAAGTTTCTTTTCAGTTGCAAACTCCATTCCATACATATATATGGGGAGGTACTAGCTCCAACTCGGTTTTACAGTGAAAACTGCAGGAACTTCAAACCGGCACTAGGAAACAGACTGAGAAAGCAGAGAAAAAGTGTCTCCTGCAACCCGTTCCCTTGGTGCTAGATGAACGAACGTCTCTCCACTTGCTCAGTTCTGAGAGATAAGTGTGTGTGAAAGCCGTCCTTCACCTAGCTTGTTGGGAACACAAAGTTTCTTTTCAGTTGCAAACTCCATTCCATACATATATATGGGGACGAACTAGCTCCAACTCGGTTTGACAGTGAAAACTGCAGGAACTTCAAACCGGCACTAGGAAACAGACTGAGAAAGCAGAGAAAAAGTGTCTCCTGCAACCCGTTCCCTTGGTGCTAGATGAACGAACGTCTCTCCACTTGCTCAGTTCTGAGAGATAAGTGTGTGTGAAAGCCGTCCTTCACCTAGCTTGTTGGGAACACAAAGTTTCTTTTCAGTTGCAAACTCCATTCCATACATATATATGGGGAGGTACTAGCTCCAACTCGGTTTGACAGTGAAAACTGCAGGAACTTCAAACCGGCACTAGGAAACAGACTGAGAAAGCAGAGAAAAAGTGTCTCCTGCAACCCGTTCCCTTGGTGCTAGATAAACGAAAGTCTCTCCACTTGCTCAGTTCTGAGAGATAAGTGTGTGTGAAAGCCGTCCTTCACCTAGCTTGTTGGGAACACAAAGTTTCTTTTCAGTTGCAAACTCCATTCCATACATATATATGGGGAGGTACTAGCTCCAACTCGGTTTGACAGTGAAAACTGCAGGAACTTCAAACCGGCACTAGGAAACAGACTGAGAAAGCAGAGAAAAAGTGTCTCCTGCAACCCGTTCCCTTGGTGCTAGATGAACGAACGTCTCTCCACTTGCTCAGTTCTGAGAGATAATTGTGTGTGAAAGCCGTCCTTCACCTAGCTTGTTGGGAACACAAAGTTTCTTTTCAGTTGCAAACTCCATTCCATACATATATATGGGGAGGTACAAGCTCCAACTCGGTTTTAAAGTGTAAACTGCAGGAACTTCAAACCGGCACTAGGTAACAGACTGTGAAAGCAGAGAAAAAGTGTCTCCTGCAACCCGTTCCCTTGGTGCTAGATGAACGAACGTCTCTCCACTTGCTCAGTTCTGAGAGATAAGTGTGTGTGAAAGCCGTCCTTCACCTAGCTTGTTGGGAACACAAAGTTTGTTTTCAGTAGCAAACTCCATTCCATACATATATATGGGGAGGTACTAGCTCCAACTCGGTTTTACAGAGAAAACTGCAGGAACTTCAAACCGGCACTAGGAAACAGACTGAGAAAGCAGAGAAAAAGTGTCTCCTGCAACCCGTTCCCTTGGTGCTAGATGAACGAACGTCTCTCCACTTGCTCAGTTCTGAGAGATAAGTGTGTGTGAAAGCCGTCCTTCACCTAGCTTGTTGGGAACACAAAGTTTCTTTTCAGTTGCAAACTCCATTCCATACATATATATGGGGAGGTACTAGCTCCAACTCGGTTTTACAGAGAAAACTGCAGGAACTTCAAACCGGCACTAGGAAACAGACTGAGAAAGCAGAGAAAAAGTGTCTCCTGCAACCCGTTCCCTTGGTGCTAGATGAACGAACGTCTCTCCACTTGCTCAGTTCTGAGAGCTAAGTGTGTGTGAAAGCCGTCCTTCACCTAGCTTGTTGGGAACACAAAGTTTCTTTTCAGTTGCAAACTCCATTCCATACATATATATGGGGAGGTACTAGCTCCAACTCGGTTTTACAGTGAAAACTGCAGGAACTTCAAACCGGCACTAGGAAACAGACTGAGAAAGCAGAGAAAAAGTGTCTCCTGCAACCCGTTCCCTTGGTGCTAGATGAACGAACGTCTCTCCACTTGCTCAGTTCTGAGAGATAAGTGTGTGTGAAAGCCGTCCTTCACCTAGCTTGTTGGGAACACAAAGTTTCTTTTCAGTTGCAAACTCCATTCCATACATATATATGGGGACGAACTAGCTCCAACTCGGTTTGACAGTGAAAACTGCAGGAACTTCAAACCGGCACTAGGAAACAGACTGAGAAAGCAGAGAAAAAGTGTCTCCTGCAACCCGTTCCCTTGGTGCTAGATGAACGAACGTCTCTCCACTTGCTCAGTTCTGAGAGATAAGTGTGTGTGAAAGCCGTCCTTCACCTAGCTTGTTGGGAACACAAAGTTTCTTTTCAGTTGCAAACTCCATTCCATACATATATATGGGGAGGTACTAGCTCCAACTCGGTTTGACAGTGAAAACTGCAGGAACTTCAAACCGGCACTAGGAAACAGACTGAGAAAGCAGAGAAAAAGTGTCTCCTGCAACCCGTTCCCTTGGTGCTAGATGAACGAACGTCTCTCCACTTGCTCAGTTCTGAGAGATAAGTGTGTGTGAAAGCCGTCCTTCACCTAGCTTGTTGGGAACACAAAGTTTCTTTTCAGTTGCAAACTCCATTCCATACATATATATGGGGACGAACTAGCTCCAACTCGGTTTGACAGTGAAAACTGCAGGAACTTCAAACCGGCACTAGGAAACAGACTGAGAAAGCAGAGAAAAAGTGTCTCCTGCAACCCGTTCCCTTGGTGCTAGATGAACGAACGTCTCTCCACTTGCTCAGTTCTGAGAGATAAGTGTGTGTGAAAGCCGTCCTTCACCTAGCTTGTTGGGAACACAAAGTTTCTTTTCAGTTGCAAACTCCATTCCATACATATATATGGGGAGGTACTAGCTCCAACTCGGTTTGACAGTGAAAACTGCAGGAACTTCAAACCGGCACTAGGAAACAGACTGAGAAAGCAGAGAAAAAGTGTCTCCTGCAACCCGTTCCCTTGGTGCTAGATAAACGAAAGTCTCTCCACTTGCTCAGTTCTGAGAGATAAGTGTGTGTGAAAGCCGTCCTTCACCTAGCTTGTTGGGAACACAAAGTTTCTTTTCAGTTGCAAACTCCATTCCATACATATATATGGGGAGGTACTAGCTCCAACTCGGTTTGACAGTGAAAACTGCAGGAACTTCAAACCGGCACTAGGAAACAGACTGAGAAAGCAGAGAAAAAGTGTCTCCTGCAACCCTTTCCCTTGGTGCTAGATGAACGAACGTCTCTCCACTTGCTCAGTTCTGAGAGATAATTGTGTGTGAAAGCCGTCCTTCACCTAGCTTGTTGGGAACACAAAGTTTCTTTTCAGTTGCAAACTCCATTCCATACATATATATGGGGAGGTACAAGCTCCAACTCGGTTTTAAAGTGTAAACTGCAGGAACTTCAAACCGGCACTAGGTAACAGACTGTGAAAGCAGAGAAAAAGTGTCTCCTGCAACCCGTTCCCTTGGTGCTAGATGAACGAACGTCTCTCCACTTGCTCAGTTCTGAGAGATAAGTGTGTGTGAAAGCCGTCCTTCACCTAGCTTGTTGGGAACACAAAGTTTCTTTTCAGTTGCAAACTCCATTCCATACATATATATGGGGAGGTACTAGCTCCAACTCGGTTTTACAGAGAAAACTGCAGGAACTTCAAACCGGCACTAGGAAACAGACTGAGAAAGCAGAGAAAAAGTGTCTCCTGCAACCCGTTCCCTTGGTGCTAGATGAACGAACGTCTCTCCACTTGCTCAGTTCTGAGAGATAAGTGTGTGTGAAAGCCGTCCTTCACCTAGCTTGTTGGGAAAACAAAGTTTCTTTTCAGTTGCAAACTCCATTCCATACATATATATGGGGAGGTACTAGCTCCAACTCGGTTTTACAGTGAAAACTGCAGGAACTTCAAACCGGCACTAGGAAACAGACTGAGAAAGCAGAGAAAAAGTGTCTCCTGCAACCCGTTCCCTTGGTGCTAGATGAACGAACGTCTCTCCACTTGCTCAGTTCTGAGAGATAAGTGTGTGTGAAAGCCGTCCTTCACCTAGCTTGTTGGGAACACAAAGTTTGTTTTCAGTTGCAAACTCCATTCCATACATATATAGGGGGAGGTACTAGCTCCAACTCGGTTTGACAGTGAAAACTGCAGGAACTTCAAACCGGCACTAGGAAACAGACTGAGAAAGCAGAGAAAAAGTGTCTCCTGCAACCCGTTCCCTTGGTGCTAGATGAACGAACGTCTCTCCACTTGCTCAGTTCTGAGAGATAATTGTGTGTGAAAGCCATCCTTCACCTAGCTTGTTGGGAACACAAAGTTTCTTTTCAGTTGCAAACTCCATTCCATACATATATATGGGGAGGTACTAGCTCCAACTCGGTTTTAAAGTGTAAACTGCAGGAACTTCAAACCGGCACTAGGTAACAGACTGTGAAAGCAGAGAAAAAGTGTCTCCTGCAACCCGTTCCCTTGGTGCTAGATGAACGAACGTCTCTCCACTTGCTCAGTTCTGAGAGATAAGTGTGTGTGAAAGCCGTCCTTCACCTAGCTTGTTGGGAACACAAAGTTTCTTTTCAGTTGCAAACTCCATTCCATACATATATATGGGGAGGTACTAGCTCCAACTCGGTTTTACAGAGAAAACTGCAGGAACTTCAAACCGGCACTAGGAAACAGACTGAGAAAGCAGAGAAAAAGTGTCTCCTGCAACCCGTTCCCTTGGTGCTAGATGAACGAACGTCTCTCCACTTGCTCAGTTCTGAGAGATAAGTGTGTGTGAAAGCCGTCCTTCACCTAGCTTGTTGGGAACACAAAGTTTCTTTTCAGTTGCAAACTCCATTCCATACATATATATGGGGAGGTACTAGCTCCAACTCGGTTTTACAGTGAAAACTGCAGGAACTTCAAACCGGCATTAGGAAACAGACTGAGAAAGCAGAGAAAAAGTGTCTCCTGCAACCCGTTCCCTTGGTGCTAGATGAACGAACGTCTCTCCACTTGCTCAGTTCTGAGAGATAAGTGTGTGTGAAAGCCGTCCTTCACATAGCTTGTTGGGAACACAAAGTTTCTTTTCAGTTGCAAACTCCATTCCATACATATATATGGGGACGAACTAGCTCCAACTCGGTTTGACAGTGAAAACTGCAGGAACTTCAAACCGGCACTAGGAAACAGACTGAGAAAGCAGAGAAAAAGTTTCTCCTGCAACCCGTTCCCTTGGTGCTAGATGAACGAACGTCTCTCCACTTGCTCAGTTCTGAGAGATAAGTGTGTGTGAAAGCCGTCCTTCACCTAGCTTGTTGGGAACACAAAGTTTCTTTTCAGTTGCAAACTCCATTCCATACATATATATGGGGAGGTACTAGCTCCAACTCGGTTTGACAGTGAAAACTGCAGGAACTTCAAACCGGCACTAGGAAACAGACTGAGAAAGCAGAGAAAAAGTGTCTCCTGCAACCCGTTCCCTTGGTGCTAGATAAACGAAAGTCTCTCCACTTGCTCAGTTCTGAGAGATAAGTGTGTGTGAAAGCCGTCCTTCACCTAGCTTGTTGGGAACACAAAGTTTCTTTTCAGTTGCAAACTCCATTCCATACATATATATGGGGAGGTACTAGCTCCAACTCGGTTTGACAGTGAAAACTGCAGGAACTTCAAACCAGCACTAGGAAACAGACTGAGAAAGCAGAGAAAAAGTGTCTCCTGCAACCCGTTCCCTTGGTGCTAGATGAACGAACGTCTCTCCACTTGCTCAGTTCTGAGAGATAAGTGTGTGTGAAAGCCGTCCTTCACCTAGCTTGTTGGGAACACAAAGTTTCTTTTCAGTTGCAAACTCCATTCCATACATATATATGGGGAGGAACTAGCTCCAACTCGGTTTGACAGTGAAAACTGCAGGAACTTCAAACCGGCACTAGGAAACAGAGTGAGAAAGCAGAGAAAATGTGTCTCCTGCTACCCGTTCCCTTGGTGCTAGATGAACGAACGTCTCTCCACTTGCTCAGTTCTGAGAGATAAGTGTGTGTGAAAGCCGTCCTTCACCTAGCTTGTTGGGAACACAAAGTTTCTTTTCAGTTGCAAACTCCATTCCATACATATATATGGGGAGGTACTAGCTCCAACTCGGTTTGACAGTGAAAACTGCAGGAACTTCAAACCGGCACTAGGTAAAAGACTGAGAAAGCAGAGAAAAAGTGTCTCCTGCAACCCGTTACCTTGGTGATAGATGAACGAACGTCTCTCCACTTGCTCAGTTCTGAGAGATAAGTGTGTGTGAAAGCCGTCCTTCACCTAGCTTGTTGGGAACACAAAGTTTCTTTTCAGTTGCAAACTCCATTCCATACATATATATGGGGAGGTACTAGCTCCAACTCGGTTTTACAGAGAAAACTGCAGGAACTTCAAACCGGCACTAGGAAACAGACTGAGAAAGCAGAGAAAAAGTGTCTCCTGCAACCCATTCCCTTGGTGCTAGATGAACGAACGTCTCTCCACTTGCTCAGTTCTGAGAGATAAGTGTGTGTGAAAGCCGTCCTTCACCTAGCTTGTTGGGAACACAAATTTTCTTTTCAGTTGCAAACTCCATTCCATACATATATAAGGGGACGAACTAGCTCCAACTCGGTTTGACAGTGAAAACTGCAGGAACTTCAAACCGGCACTAGGAAACAGACTGAGAAAGCAGAGAAAAAGTGTCTCCTGCAAACCGTTCCCTTGGTGCTAGATGAACGAACGTCTCTCCACTTGCTCAGTTCTGAGAGATAAGTGTGTGTGAAAGCCGTCCTTCACCTAGATTGTTGGGAACACAAAGTTTCTTTTCAGTTGCAAACTCCATTCCATACATATATATGGTGAGGTACTAGCTCCAACTCGGTTTTACAGTGAAAACTGCAGGAACTTCATACCGGCACTAGGAAAGAGACTGAGAAAGCAGAGAAAAAGTGTCTCCTGCAACCCGTTCCCTTGGTGCTAGATGAACGACCGTCTCTCCACTTGCTCAGTTCTGAGAGATAAGTGTGTGTGAAAGCCGTCCTTCACCTAGCTTGTTGGGAACACAAAGTTTCTTTTCAGTTGCAAACTCCATTCCATACATATATATGGGGAGGAACTAGCTCCAACTCGGTTTGACAGTGAAAACTGCAGGAACTTCAAACCGGCACTAGGAAACAGACTGAGAAAGCAGAGAAAAAGTGTCTCCTGCAAACCGTTCCCTTGGTGCTAGATGAACGAACGTCTCTCCACTTGCTCAGTTCTGAGAGATAAGTGTGTGTGAAAGCCGTCCTTCACCTAGCTTGTTGGGAACACAAAGTTTCTTTTCAGTTGCAAACTCCATTCCATACATATATATGGGGAGGTACTAGCTCCAACTCGGTTTTACAGTGAAAACTGCAGGAACTTCAAACCGGCACTAGGAAACAGACTGAGAAAGCAGAGAAAAAGTGTCTCCTGCAACCCGTTCCCTTGGTGCTAGATGAACGAACGTCTCTCCACTTGCTCAGTTCTGAGAGATAAGTGTGTGTGAAAGCCGTCCTTCACCTAGCTTTTTCGGAACACAAAGTTTCTTTTCAGTTGCAAACTCCATTCCATACATATATATGGGGAGGTACTAGCTCCAACTCGGTTTGACAGTGAAAACTGCAGGAACTTCAAACCGGCACTAGGAAACAGACTGAGAAAGCAGAGAAAAAGTGTCTCCTGCAACCCGTTCCCTTGGTGCTAGATGAACGAACGTCTCTCCACTTGCTCAGTTCTGAGAGATAAGTGTGTGTGAAAGCCGTCCTTCACCTAGCTTGTTGGGAACACAAAGTTTCTTTTCAGTTGCAAACTCCATTCCATACATATAATGGGGGAGGTACTAGCTCCAACTCGGTTTGACAGTGAAAACTGCAGGAACTTCAAACCGGCACTAGGAAACAGACTGAGAAAGCAGAGAAAAAGTGTCTACTGCAACCCGTTCCCTTGGTGCTAGATGAACGAACGTCTCTCCACTTGCTCAGTTCTGAGAGATAAGAGTGTGTGAAAGCCGTCCTTCACCTAGCTTGTTGGGAACACAAAGTTTCTTTTCAGTTGCAAACTCCATTCCATACATATATATGGGGAGGTACTAGCTCCAACTCGGTTTGACAGTGAAAACTGCAGGAACTTCAAACCGGCACTAGGAAACAGACTGAGAAAGCAGAGAAAAAGTGTCTCCTGCAACCCGTTCCCTTGGTGCTAGATGAACGAACGTCTCTCCACTTGCTCAGTTCTGAGAGATAAGTGTGTGTGAAAGCCGTCCTTCACCTAGCTTGTTGGGAACACAAAGTTTCTTTTCAGTTGCAAACTCCATTCCATACATATATATGGGGAGGTACTAGCTCCAACTCGGTTTGACAGTGAAAACTGCAGGAACTTCAAACCGGCACTAGGAAACAGACTGAGAAAGCAGAGAAAAAGTGTCTCCTGCAACCCGTTCCCTTGGTGCTAGATGAACGAACGTCTCTCCACTTGCTCAGTTCTGAGAGATAAGTGTGTGTGAAAGCCGTCCTTCACCTAGCTTGTTGGGAACACAAAGTTTCTTTTCAGTTGCAAACTCCATTCCATACATATATATGGGGAGGTACTAGCTCCAACTCGGTTTTACAGAGAAAACTGCAGGAACTTCAAACCGGCACTAGGAAACAGACTGAGAAAGCAGAGAAAAAGTGTCTCCTGCAACCCGTTCCCTTGGTGCTAGATGAACGAACGTCTCTCCACTTGCTCAGTTCTGAGAGATAAGTGTGTGTGAAAGCCGTCCTTCACCTAGCTTGTTGGGAACACAAAGTTTCTTTTCAGTTGCAAACTCCATTCCATACATATATATGGGGAGGTACTAACTCCAACTCGGTTTGACAGTGAAAACTGCAGGAACTTCCAACCGGCACTAGGAAACAGACTGAGAAAGCAGAGAAATAGTGTCACCTGCAAACCGTTCCCTTGGTGCTAGATGAACGAACGTCTCTCCACTTGCTCAGTTTTGAGAGATAAGTGTGTGTGAAAGCCGTCCTTCACCTAGCTTGTTGGGAACACAAAGTTTCTTTTCAGTTGCAAACTCCATTCCATACATATATATGGGGAGGTACTAGCTCCAACTCGGTTTTACAGTGAAAACTGCAGGAACTTCAAACCGGCACTAGGAAACAGACTGAGAAAGCAGAGAAAAAGTGTCTCCTGCAACCCGTTCCCTTGGTGCTAGATGAACGAACGTCTCTCCACTTGCTCAGTTCTGAGAGATAAGTGTGTGTGAAAGCCGTCCTTCACCTAGCTTGTTGGGAACACAAAGTTTCTTTTCAGTTGCAAACTCCATTCCATACATATATATGGGGAGGTACTAGCTCCAACTCGGTTTTACAGTGAAAACTGCAGGAACTTCAAACCGGCACTAGGAAACAGACTGAGAAAGCAGAGAAAAAGTGTCTCCTGCAACCCGTTCCCTTGGTGCTAGATGAACGAACGTCTCTCCACTTGCTCAGTTCTGAGAGATAAGTGTGTGTGAAAGCCGTCCTTCACCTAGCTTGTTGGGAACACAAAGTTTCTTTTCAGTTGCAAACTCCATTCCATACATATATATGGGGAGGTACTAGCTCCAACTCGGTTTGACAGTGAAAACTGCAGGAACTTCAAAACGGCACTAGGTAACAGACTGTGAAAGCAGAGAAATAGTGTCTCCTGCAACCCGTTCCCTTGGTGCTAGATGAACGAACGTCTCTCCACTTGCTCAGTTCTGAGAGATAATTGTGTGTGAAAGCCGTCCTTCACCTAGCTTGTTGGGAACACAAAGTTTCTTTTCTGTTGCAAACTCCATTCCATACATATATATGGGGAGGTACTAGCTCCAACTCGGTTTTACAGAGAAAACTGCAGGAACTTCAAACCGGCACTAGGGAACAGACTGAGAAAGCAGAGAAAAAGTGTCTCCTGCAACCCGTTCCCTTGGTGCTAGATGAACGAACGTCTCTCCACTTGCTCAGTTCTGAGAGATAAGTGTGTGTGAAAGCCGTCCTTCACCTAGCTTGTTGGGAACACAAAGTTTCTTTTCAGTTGCAAACTCCATTCCATACATATATATGGGGAGGTACTAACTCCAACTCGGTTTGACAGTGAAAACTGCAGGAACTTCCAACCGGCACTAGGAAACAGAATGAGAAAGCAGAGAAATAGTGTCTCCTGCAAACCGTTCCCTTGGTGCTAGATGAACGAACGTCTCTCCACTTGCTCAGTTCTGAGAGATAAGTGTGTGTGAAAGCCGTCCTTCACCTAGCTTGTTGGGAACACAAAGTTTCTTTTCAGTTGCAAACTCCATTCCATACATATATATGGGGAGGTACAAGCTCCAACTCGGTTTTACAGTGAAAACTGCAGGAACTTCAAACCGGCACTAGGAAACAGACTGAGAAAGCAGAGAAAAAGTGTCTCCTGCAACCCGTTCCCTTGGTGCTAGATGAACGAACGTCTCTCCACTTGCTCAGTTCTGAGAGATAATTGTGTGTGAAAGCCGTCCTTCACCTAGCTTGTTGGGAACACAAAGTTTCTTTTCGGTTGCAAACTCCATTCCATACATATATATGGGGAGGTACTAGCTCCAACTCGGTTTTAAAGTGTAAACTGCAGGAACTTCAAACCGGCACTAGGTAACAGACTGTGAAAGCAGAGAAAAAGTGTCTCCTGCAACCCGTTCCCTTGGTGCTAGATGAACGAACGTCTCTCCAATTGCTCAGTTCTGAGAGATAAGTGTGTGTGAAAGCCGTCCTTCACCTAGCTTGTTGGGAACACAAAGTTTCTTTTCAGTTGCAAACTCCATTCCATACATATATATGGGGAGGTACTAGCTCCAACTCGGTTTTACAGAGAAAACTGCAGGAACTTCAAACCGGCACTAGGAAACAGACTGAGAAAGCAGAGAAAAAGTGTCTCCTGCAACCCGTTCCCTTGGTGCTAGATGAACGAACGTCTCTCCACTTGCTCAGTTCTGAGAGATAAGTGTGTGTGAAAGCCGTCCTTCACCTAGCTTGTTGGGAACACAAAGTTTCTTTTCAGTTGCAAACTCCATTCCATACATATATATGGGGAGGTACTAACTCCAACTCGGTTTGACAGTGAAAACTGCAGGAACTTCCAACCGGCACTAGGAAACAGACTGAGAAAGCAGAGAAATAGTGTCTCCTGCAAACCGTTCCCTTGGTGCTAGATGAACGAACGTCTCTCCACTTGCTCAGTTCTGAGAGATAAGTGTGTGTGAAAGCCGTCCTTCACCTAGCTTGTTGGGAACACAAAGTTTCTTTTCAGTTGCAAACTCCATTCCATACATATATATGGGGAGGTACTAGCTCCAACTCGGTTTTACAGTGAAAACTGCAGGAACTTCAAACCGGCACTAGGAAACAGACTGAGAAAGCAGAGAAAAAGTTTCTCCTGCAACCCGTTCCCTTTGTGCTAGATAAACGAAAGTCTCTCCACTTGCTCAGTTCTGAGAGATAAGTGTGTGTGAAAGCCGTCCTTCACCTAGCTTGTTGGGAACACAAAGTTTGTTTTCAGTTGCAAACTCCATTCCATACATATATATGGGGAGGTACTAGCTCCAACTCGGTTTGACAGTGAAAACTGCAGGAACTTCAAACCGGCACTAGGAAACAGACTGAGAAAGCAGAGAAAAAGTGTCTCCTGCAACCCGTTCCCTTGGTGCTAGATGAACGAACGTCTCTCCACTTGCTCAGTTCTGAGAGATAAGTGTGTGTGAAAGCCGTCCTTCACCTAGCTTGTTGGGAACACAAAGATTCTTTTCAGTTGCAAACTCCATTCCATACATATATATGGGGAGGAACTAGCTCCAACTCGGTTTTAAAGTGAAAACTGCAGGAACTTCAAACCGGCACTAGGAAACAGAGTGAGAAAGCAGAGAAAAAGTGTCTCCTGCTACCCGTTCCCTTGGTGCTAGATGAACGAACGTCTCTCCACTTGCTCAGTTCTGAGAGATAAGTGTGTGTGAAAGCCGTCCTTCACCTAGCTTGTTGGGAACACAAAGTTTCTTTTCAGTTGCAAACTCCATTCCATACATATATATGGGGAGGTACTAGCTCCAACTCGGTTTGACAGTGAAAACTGCAGGAACTTCAAACCGGCACTAGGTAAAATACTGAGAAAGCAGAGAAAAAGTGTCTCCTGCAACCCGTTCCCTTGGTGATAGATGAACGAACGTCTCTCCACTTGCTCAGTTCTGAGAGATAAGTGTGTGTGAAAGCCGTCCTTCACCTAGCTTGTTGGGAACACAAAGTTTCTTTTCAGTTGCAAACTCCATTCCATACATATATATGGGGAGGTACTAGCTCCAACTCGGTTTTAAAGTGTAAACTGCAGGAACTTCAAACCGGCACTAGGTAACAGAGTGTGAAAGCAGAGAAAAAGTGTCTCCTGCAACCCGTTCCCTTGGTGCTAGATGAACGATCGTCTCTCCACTTGCTCAGTTCTGAGAGTTAAGTGTGTGTGAAAGCCGTCCTTCACCTAGCTTGTTGGGAACACAAAGTTTCTTTTCAGTTGCAAACTCCATTCCATACATATATATGGGGAGGTACTAGCTCCAACTCGGTTTTACAGAGAAAACTGCAGGAACTTCAAACCGGCACTAGGAAACAGACTGAGAAAGCAGAGAAAAAGTGTCTCCTGCAACCCATTCCCTTGGTGCTAGATGAACGAACGTCTCTCCACTTGCTCAGTTCTGAGAGATAAGTGTGTGTGAAAGCCGTCCTTCACCTAGCTTGTTGGGAACACAAAGTTTCTTTTCAGTTGCAAACTCCATTCCATACATATATATGGGGAGGTACTAGCTCCAACTCGGTTTGACAGTGAAAACTGCAGGAACTTCAAACCGGCACTAGGAAACAGACTGAGAAAGCAGAGAAAAAGTGTCTCCTGCAACCCGTTCCCTTGGTGCTAGATGAACGAACGTCTCTCCACTTGCTCAGTTCTGAGAGATAATTGTGTGTGAAAGCCGTCCTTCACCTAGCTTGTTGGGAACACAAAGTTTCTTTTCAGTTGCAAACTCCATTCCATACATATATATGGGGACGAACTAGCTCCAACTCGGTTTGACAGTGAAAACTGCAGGAACTTCAAACCGGCACTAGGTAACAGACTGTGAAAGCAGAGAAAAAGTGTCTCCTGCAACCCGTTCCCTTGGTGCTAGATGAACGAACGTCTCTCCACTTGCTCAGTTCTGAGAGATAAGTGTGTGTGAAAGCCGTCCTTCACCTAGCTTGTTGGGAACACAAAGTTTCTTTTCAGTTGCAAACTCCATTCCATACATATATATGGGGAGGTACTAGCTCCAACTCAGTTTTACAGAGAAAACTGCAGGAACTTCAAACCGGCACTAGGAAACAGACTGAGAAAGCAGAGAAATAGTGTCTCCTGCAACCCGTTCCCTTGGTGCTAGATGAACGAACGTCTCTCCACTTGCTCAGTTCTGAGAGATAAGTGTGTGTGAAAGCCGTCCTTCACCTAGCTTGTTGGGAACACAAAGTTTCTTTTCAGTTGCAAACTCCATTCCATACATATATATGGGGAGGTACTAGCTCCAACTCGGTTTTACAGTGAAAACTGCAGGAACTTCAAACCGGCACTAGGAAACAGACTGAGAAAGCAGAGAAAAAGTGTCTCCTGCAACCCTTTCCCTTGGTGCTAGATGAACGAACGTCTCTCCACTTGCTCAGTTCTGAGAGATAAGTGTGTGTGAAAGCCGTCCTTCACCTAGCTTGTTGGGAACACAAAGTTTCTTTTCAGTTGCAAACTCCATTCCATACATATATATGGGGAGGTACTAGCTCCAACTCGGTTTGACAGTGAAAACTGCAGGAACTTCAAAACGGCACTAGGAAACAGACTGAGAAAGCAGACAAAAAGTGTCTCCTGCAACCCGTTCCCTTGGTGCTAGATGAACGAACGTCTCTCCACTTGCTCAGTTCTGAGAGATAAGTGTGTGTGAAAGCCGTCCTTCACCTAGCTTGTTGGGAACACAAAGTTTGTTTTCAGTTGCAAACTCCATTCCATACATATATATGGGGAGGTACTAGCTCCAACTCGGTTTGACAGTGTAAACTGCAGGAACTTCAAACCGGCACTAGGAAACAGACTGAGAAAGCAGAGAAAAAGTGTCTCCTGCAACCCGTTCCCTTGGTGCTAGATGAACGAACGTCTCTCCACTTGCTCAGTTCTGAGAGATAATTGTGTGTGAAAGCCGTCCTTCACCTAGCTTGTTGGGAACACAAAGTTTCTTTTCAGTTGCAAACTCCATTCCATACATATATATGGGGAGGTACAAGCTCCAACTCGGTTTTAAAGTGTAAACTGCAGGAACTTCAAACCGGCACTAGGTAACAGACTGTGAAAGCAGAGAAAAAGTTTCTCCTGCAACCCGTTCCCTTGGTGCTAGATGAACGAACGTCTCTCCACTTGCTCAGTTCTGAGAGATAAGTGTGTGTGAAAGCCGTCCTTCACCTAGATTGTTGGGAACACAAAGTTTCTTTTCAGTTACAAACTCCATTCCATACATATATATGGGGAGGTACTAGCTCCAACTCGGTTTTACAGAGAAAACTGCAGGAACTTCAAACCGGCACTAGGAAACAGACTGAGAAAGCAGAGAAAAAGTGTCTCCTGCAACCCGTTCCCTTGGTGCTAGATGAACGAACGTCTCTCCACTTGCTCAGTTCTGAGAGATAAGTGTGTGTGAAAGCCGTCCTTCACCTAGCTTGTTGGGAACACAAAGTTTCTTTTCAGTTGCAAACTCCATTCCATACATATATATGGGGAGGTACTAACTCCAACTCGGTTTGACAGTGAAAACTGCAGGAACTTCCAACCGGCACTAGGAAACAGACTGAGAAAGCAGAGAAATAGTGTCTCCTGCAAACCGTTCCCTTGGTGCTAGATGAACGAAAGTCTCTCCACTTGCTCAGTTCTGAGAGATAAGTGTGTGTGAAAGCCGTCCTTCACCTAGCTTGTTGGGAACACAAAGTTTCTTTTCAGTTGCAAACTCCATTCCATACATATATATGGGGAGGTACTAGCTCCAACTCGGTTTTACAGTGAAAACTGCAGGAACTTCCAACCGGCACTAGGAAACAGACTGAGAAAGCAGAGAAAAAGTGTCTCCTGCAACCCGTTCCCTTGGTGCTAGATGAACGAACGTCTCTCCACTTGCTCAGTTCTGAGAGATAAGTGTGTGTGAAAGCCGTCCTTCACCTAGCTTGTTGGGAACACAAAGTTTGTTTTCAGTAGCAAACTCCATTCCATACATATATATGGGGAGGTACTAGCTCCAACTCGGTTTGACAGTGAAAACTGCAGGAACTTCAAACCGGCACTAGGAAACAGACTGAGAAAGCAGAGAAAAAGTGTCTCCTGCAACCCGTTCCCTTGGTGCTAGATGAACGAACGTCTCTCAACTTGCTCAGTTCTGAGAGATAATTGTGTGTGAAAGCCGTCCTTCACCTAGCTTGTTGGGAACACAAAGTTTCTTTTCAGTTGCAAACTCCATTCCATACATATATATGGGGAGGTACTAGCTCCAACTCGGTTTTAAAGTGTAAACTGCAGGAACTTCAAACCGGCATTAGGTAACAGACTGTGAACGCAGAGAAAAAGTGTCTCATGCAACCCGTTCCCTTGGTGCTAGATGAACGAACGTCTCTCCACTTGCTCAGTTCTGAGAGATAAGTGTGTGTGAAAGCCGTCCTTCACCTAGCTTGTTGGGAACACAAAGTTTCTTTTCAGTTGCAAACTCCATTCCATACATATATATGGGGAGGTACTAGCTCCAACTCGGTTTTACAGAGAAAACTGCAGGAACTTCAAACCGGCACTAGGAAACAGACTGAGAAAGCAGAGAAAAAGTGTCTCCTGCAACCCGTTCCCTTGGTGCTAGATGAACGAACGTCTCTCCACTTGCTCAGTTCTGAGAGTTAAGTGTGTGTGAAAGCCGTCCTTCACCTAGCTTGTTGGGAACACAAAGTTTCTTTTCAGTTGCAAACTCCATTCCATACATATATATGGGGAGGTACTAACTCCAACTCGGTTTGACAGTGAAAACTGCAGGAACTTCCAACCGGCACTAGGAAACAGACTGAGAAAGCAGAGAAATAGTGTCTCATGCAAACCGTTCCCTTGGTGCTAGATGAACGAACGTCTCTCCACTTGCTCAGTTCTGAGAGATAAGTGTGTGTGAAAGCCGTCCTTCACCTAGCTTGTTGGGAACACAAAGTTTCTTTTCAGTTGCAAACTCCATTCCATACATATATATGGGGAGGTACTAGCTCCAACTCGGTTTTACAGTGAAAACTGCAGGAACTTCAAACCGGCACTAGGAAACAGACTGAGAAAGCAGAGAAAAAGTGTCTCCTGCAACCCGTTCCCTTGGTGCTAGATGATCGAACGTCTCTCCACTTGCTCAGTTCTGAGAGATAAGTGTGTGTGAAAGCCGTCCTTCACCTAGCTTGTTGGGAACACAAAGTTTCTTTTCAGTTGCAAACTCCATTCCATACATATATATGGGGACGAACTAGCTCCAACTCGGTTTGACAGTGAAAACTGCAGGAACTTCAAACCGGCACTAGGAAACAGACTGAGAAAGCAGAGAAAAAGTGTCTCCTGCAACCCGTTCCCTTGGTGCTAGATGAACGAACGTCTCTCCACTTGCTCAGTTCTGAGAGATAAGTGTGTGTGAAAGCCGTCCTTCACCTAGCTTGTTGGGAACACAAAGTTTCTTTTCAGTTGCAAACTCCATTCCATACATATATATGGGGAGGTACTAGCTCCAACTCGGTTTGACAGTGAAAACTGCAGGAACTTCCAACCGGCACTAGGAAACAGACTGAGAAAGCAGAGAAAAAGTGTCTCCTGCAACCCGTTCCCTTGGTGCTAGATAAACGAAAGTCTCTCCACTTGCTCAGTTCTGAGAGATAAGTGTGTGTGAAAGCCGTCCTTCACCTAGCTTGTTGGGAACACAAAGTTTCTTTTCAGTTGCAAACTCCATTCCATACATATATATGGGGAGGTACTAGCTCCAACTCTGTTTGACAGTGAAAACTGCAGGAACTTCAAACCGGCACTAGGAAACAGACTGAGAAAGCAGAGAAAAAGTGTCTCCTGCAACCCGTTCCCTTGGTGCTAGATGAACGAACGTCTCTCCACTTGCTCAGTTCTGAGAGATAATTGTGTGTGAAAGCCGTCCTTCACCTAGCTTGTTGGGAACACAAAGTTTCTTTTCAGTTGCAAACTCCATTCCATACATATATATGGGGAGGTACAAGCTCCAACTCGGTTTTAAAGTGTAAACTGCAGGAACTTCAAACCGGCACTAGGTAACAGACTGTGAAAGCAGAGAAAAAGTGTCTCCTGCAACCCGTTCCCTTGGTGCTAGTTGAACGAACGTCTCTCCACTTGCTCAGTTCTGAGAGATAAGTGTGTGTGAAAGCCGTCCTTCACCTAGCTTGTTGGGAACACAAAGTTTCTTTTCAGTTGCAAACTCCATTCCATACATATATATGGGGAGGTACTAGCTCCAACTCGGTTTTACAGAGAAAACTGCAGGAACTTCAAACCGGCACTAGGAAACAGACTGAGAAAGCAGAGAAAAAGTGTCTCCTGCAACCCGTTCCCTTGGTGCTAGATGAACGAACGTCTCTCCACTTGCTCAGTTCTGAGAGATAAGTGTGTGTGAAAGCCGTCCTTCACCTAGCTTGTTGGGAACACAAAGTTTCTTTTCAGTTGCAAACTCCATTCCATACATATATATGGGGAGGTACTAACTCCAACTCGGTTTGACAGTGAAAACTGCAGGAACTTCCAACCGGCACTAGGAAACAGACTGAGAAAGAAGAGAAATAGTGTCTCCTGCAAACCGTTCCCTTGGTGCTAGATGAACGAACGTCTCTCCACTTGCTCAGTTCTGAGAGATAAGTGTGTGTGAAAGCCGTCCTTCACCTAGCTTGTTGGGAACACAAAGTTTCTTTTCAGTTGCAAACTCCATTCCATACATATATATGGGGAGGTACTAGCTCCAACTCGGTTTTACAGTGAAAACTGCAGGAACTTCAAACCGGCACTAGGAAACAGACTGAGAAAGCAGAGAAAAAGTGTCTCCTGCAACCCGTTCCCTTGGTGCTAGATGAACGAACGTCTCTCCACTTGCTCAGTTCTGAGAGATAAGTGTGTGTGAAAGCCGTCCTTCACCTAGCTTGTTGGGAACACAAAGTTTGTTTTCAGTTGCAAACTCCATTCCATACATATATATGGGGAGGTACTAGCTCCAACTCGGTTTGACAGTGAAAACTGCAGGAACTTCAAACCGGCACTAGGAAACAGACTGAGAAAGCAGAGAAAAAGTGTCTCCTGCAACCCGTTCCCTTGGTGCTAGATGAACGAACGTCTCTCCACTTGCTCAGTTCTGAGAGATAATTGTGTGTGAAAGCCATCCTTCACCTAGCTTGTTGGGAACACAAAGTTTCTTTTCAGTTGCAAACTCCATTCCATACATATATATGGGGAGGTACTAGCTCCAACTCGGTTTTAAAGTGTAAACTGCAGGAACTTCAAACCGGCACTAGGTAACAGACTGTGAAAGCAGAGAAAAAGTGTCTCCTGCAACCCGTTCCCTTGGTGCTAGATGAACGAACGTCTCTCCACTTGCTCAGTTCTGAGAGATAAGTGTGTGTGAAAGCCGTCCTTCACCTAGCTTGTTGGGAACACAAAGTTTCTTTTCAGTTGCAAACTCCATTCCATACATATATATGGGGAGGTACTAGCTCCAACTCGGTTTTACAGAGAAAACTGCAGGAACTTCAAACCGGCACTAGGAAACAGACTGAGAAAGCAGAGAAAAAGTGTCTCCTGCAACCCGTTCCCTTGGTGCTAGATGAACGAACGTCTCTCCACTTGCTCAGTTCTGAGAGATAAGTGTGTGTGAAAGCCGTCCTTCACCTAGCTTGTTGGGAACACAAAGTTTCTTTTCAGTTGCAAACTCCATTCCATACATATATATGGGGAGGTACTAGCTCCAACTCGGTTTTACAGTGAAAACTGCAGGAACTTCAAACCGGCATTAGGAAACAGACTGAGAAAGCAGAGAAAAAGTGTCTCCTGCAACCCGTTCCCTTGGTGCTAGATGAACGAACGTCTCTCCACTTGCTCAGTTCTGAGAGATAAGTGTGTGTGAAAGCCGTCCTTCACCTAGCTTGTTGGGAACACAAAGTTTCTTTTCAGTTGCAAACTCCATTCCATACATATATATGGGGACGAACTAGCTCCAACTCGGTTTGACAGTGAAAACTGCAGGAACTTCAAACCGGCACTAGGAAACAGACTGAGAAAGCAGAGAAAAAGTTTCTCCTGCAACCCGTTCCCTTGGTGCTAGATGAACGAACGTCTCTCCACTTGCTCAGTTCTGAGAGATAAGTGTGTGTGAAAGCCGTCCTTCACCTAGCTTGTTGGGAACACAAAGTTTCTTTTCAGTTGCAAACTCCATTCCATACATATATATGGGGAGGTACTAGCTCCAACTCGGTTTGACAGTGAAAACTGCAGGAACTTCAAACCGGCACTAGGAAACAGACTGAGAAAGCAGAGAAAAAGTGTCTCCTGCAACCCGTTCCCTTGGTGCTAGATAAACGAAAGTCTCTCCACTTGCTCAGTTCTGAGAGATAAGTGTGTGTGAAAGCCGTCCTTCACCTAGCTTGTTGGGAACACAAAGTTTCTTTTCAGTTGCAAACTCCATTCCATACATATATATGGGGAGGTACTAGCTCCAACTCGGTTTGACAGTGAAAACTGCAGGAACTTCAAACCGGCACTAGGAAACAGACTGAGAAAGCAGAGAAAAAGTGTCTCCTGCAACCCGTTCCCTTGGTGCTAGATGAACGAACGTCTCTCCACATGCTCAGTTCTGAGAGATAAGTGTGTGTGAAAGCCGTCCTTCACCTAGCTTGTTGGGAACACAAAGATTCTTTTCAGTTGCAAACTCCATTCCATACATATATATGGGGAGGAACTAGCTCCAACTCGGTTTGACAGTGAAAACTGCAGGAACTTCAAACCGGCACTAGGAAACAGAGTGAGAAAGCAGAGAAAAAGTGTCTCCTGCTACCCGTTCCCTTGGTGCTAGATGAACGAACGTCTCTCCACTTGCTCAGTTCTGAGAGATAAGTGTGTGTGAAAGCCGTCCTTCACCTAGCTTGTTGGGAACACAAAGTTTCTTTTCAGTTGCAAACTCCATTCCATACATATATATGGGGAGGTACTAGCTCCAACTCGGTTTGACAGTGAAAACTGCAGGAACTTCAAACCGGCACTAGGTAAAAGACTGAGAAAGCAGAGAAAAAGTGTCTCCTGCAAGCCGTTCCCTTGGTGATAGATGAACGAACGTCTCTCCACTTGCTCAGTTCTGAGAGATAAGTGTGTGTGAAAGCCGTCCTTCACCTAGCTTGTTGGGAACACAAAGTTTCTTTTCAGTTGCAAACTCCATTCCATACATATATATGGGGAGGTACTAGCTCCAACTCGGTTTTAAAGTGTAAACTGCAGGAACTTCAAACCGGCACTAGGTAACAGAGTGTGAAAGCAGAGAAAAAGTGTCTCCTGCAACCCTTTCCCTTGGTGCTAGATGAACGATCGTCTCTCCACTTGCTCAGTTCTGAGAGTTAAGTGTGTGTGAAAGCCGTCCTTCACCTAGCTTGTTGGGAACACAAAGTTTCTTTTCAGTTGCAAACTCCATTCCATACATATATATGGGGAGGTACTAGCTCCAACTCGGTTTGACAGTGAAAACTGCAGGAACTTCAAACCGGCACTAGGAAACAGACTGAGAAAGCAGAGAAAAAGTGTCTTCTGCAAACGGTTCCATTGGTGCTAGATGAACGAACGTCTCTCCACTTGCTCAGTTCTGAGAGATAAGTGTGTGTGAAAGCCGTCCTTCACCTAGCTTGTTGGGAACACAAAGTTTCTTTTCAGTTGCAAACTCCATTCCATACATATATATGGGGAGGTACTAGCTCCAACTCGGTTTTAAAGTGAAAACTGCAGGAACTCCAAACCGGCACTAGGTAACAGACTGAGAAAGCAGAGAAAAAGTGTCTCCTGCAACCCGTTCCCTTGGTGCTAGATGAACGAACGTCTCTCCACTTGCTCAGTTCTGAGAGATAAGTGTGTGTGAAAGCCGTCCTTCACCTAGCTTGTTGGGAACACAAAGTTTCTTTTCAGTTGCAAACTCCATTCCATACATATATATGGGGAGGAACTAGCTCCAACTCGGTTTGACAGTGAAAACTGCAGGAACTTCAAACCGGCACTAGGAAACAGACTGAGAAAGCAGAGAAAAAGTGTCTCCTGCAAACCGTTCCCTTGGTGCTAGATGAACGAACGTCTCTCCACTTGCTCAGTTTTGAGAGATAAGTGTGTGTGAAAGCCGTCCTTCACCTAGCTTGTTGGGAACACAAAGTTTCTTTTCAGTTGCAAACTCCATTCCATACATATATATGGGGAGGTACTAGCTCCAACTCGGTTTGACAGTGAAAACTGCAGGAACTTCAAACCGGCACTAGGAAACAGACTGAGAAAGTAGAGAAAAAGTGTCTCCTGCAACCCGTTCCCTTGGTGCTAGATGAACGAACGTCTCTCCACTTGCTCAGTTCTGAGAGATAAGTGTGTGTGAAAGCCGTCCTTCACCTAGCTTGTTCGGAACACAAAGTTTCTTTTCAGTTGCAAACTCCATTCCATACATATATATGGGGAGGTACTAGCTCCAACTCGGTTTGACAGTGAAAACTGCAGGAACTTCAAACCGGCACTAGGAAACAGACTGAGAAAGCAGAGAAAAAGTGTCTCCTGCAACCCGTTCCCTTGGTGCTAGATGAACGAACGTCTCTCCACTTGCTCAGTTCTGAGAGATAAGTGTGTGTGAAAGCCGTCCTTCACCTAGCTTGTTGGGAACACAAAGTTTCTTTTCAGTTGCAAACTCCATTCCATACATATAATGGGGGAGGTACTAGCTCCAACTCGGTTTGACAGTGAAAACTGCAGGAACTTCAAACCGGCACTAGGAAACAGACTGAGAAAGCAGAGAAAAAGTGTCTCCTGCAACCCGTTCCCTTGGTGCTAGATGAACGAACGTCTCTCCACTTGCTCAGTTCTGAGAGATAAGTGTGTGTGAAAGCCGTCCTTCACCTAGCTTGTTGGGAACACAAAGTTTCTTTTCAGTTGCAAACTCCATTCCATACATATATATGGGGAGGTACTAGCTCCAACTCGGTTTTACAGAGAAAACTGCAGGAACTTCAAACCGGCACTAGGAAACAGACTGAGAAAGCAGAGAAAAAGTGTCTCCTGCAACCCGTTCCCTTGGTGCTAGATGAACGAACGTCTCTCCACTTGCTCAGTTCTGAGAGATAAGTGTGTGTGAAAGCCGTCCTTCACCTAGCTTGTTGGGAACACAAAGTTTCTTTTCAGTTGCAAACTCCATTCCATACATATATATGGGGAGGTACTAACTCCAACTCGGTTTGACAGTGAAAACTGCAGGAACTTCCAACCGGCACTAGGAAACAGACTGAGAAAGCAGAGAAATAGTGTCTCCTGCAAACCGTTCCCTTGGTGCTAGATGAACGAACGTCTCTCCACTTGCTCAGTTTTGAGAGATAAGTGTGTGTGAAAGCCGTCCTTCACCTAGCTTGTTGGGAACACAAAGTTTCTTTTCAGTTGCAAACTCCATTCCATACATATATATGGGGAGGTACTAGCTCCAACTCGGTTTTACAGTGAAAACTGCAGGAACTTCAAACCGGCACTAGGAAACAGACTGAGAAAGCAGAGAAAAAGTGTCTCCTGCAACCCGTTCCCTTGGTGCTAGATGAACGAACGTCTCTCCACTTGCTCAGTTCTGAGAGATAAGTGTGTGTGAAAGCCGTCCTTCACCTAGCTTGTTGGGAACACAAAGTTTCTTTTCAGTTGCAAACTCCATTCCATACATATATATGGGGAGGTACTAGCTCCAACTCGGTTTGACAGTGAAAACTGCAGGAACTTCAAAACGGCACTAGGAAACAGACTGAGAAAGCAGAGAAAAAGTGTCTCCTGCAACCCGTTCCCTTGGTGCTAGATGAACGAACGTCTCTCCACTTGCTCAGTTCTGAGAGATAAGTGTGTGTGAAAGCCGTCCTTCACCTAGCTTGTTGGGAACACAAAGATTGTTTTCAGTTGCAAACTCCATTCCATACATATATATGGGGAGGTACTAGCTCCAAATCGGTTTGACAGTGTAAACTGCAGGAACTTCAAACCGGCACTAGGAAACAGACTGAGAAAGCAGAGAAAAAGTGTCTCCTGCAACCCGTTCCCTTGGTGCTAGATGAACGAACGTCTCTCCACTTGCTCAGTTCTGAGAGATAATTGTGTGTGAAAGCCGTCCTTCACCTAGCTTGTTGGGAACACAAAGTTTCTTTTCAGTTGCAAACTCCATTCCATACATATATATGGGGAGGTACAAGCTCCAACTCGGTTTTAAAGTGTAAACTGCAGGAACTTCAAACCGGCACTAGGTAACAGACTGTGAAAGCAGAGAAATAGTGTCTCCTGCAACCCGTTCCCTTGGTGCTAGATGAACGAACGTCTCTCCACTTGCTCAGTTCTGAGAGATAAGTGTGTGTGAAAGCCGTCCTTCACCTAGCTTGTTGGGAACACAAAGTTTCTTTTCAGTTGCAAACTCCATTCCATACATATATATGGGGAGGTACTAGCTCCAACTCGGTTTTACAGAGAAAACTGCAGGAACTTCAAACCGGCACTAGGAAACAGACTGAGAAAGCAGAGAAAAAGTGTCTCCTGCAACCCGTTCCCTTGGTGCTAGATGAACGAACGTCTCTCCACTTGCTCAGTTCTGAGAGATAAGTGTGTGTGAAAGCCGTCCTTGACCTAGCTTGTTGGGAACACAAAGTTTCTTTTCAGTTGCAAACTCCATTCCATACATATATATGAGGAGGTACTAGCTCCAACTCGGTTTGACAGTGAAAACTGCAGGAACTTCAAACCGGCACTAGGAAACAGACTGCGAAAGCAGAGAAAAAGTGTCTCCTGCAACCCGTTCCCTTGGTGCTACATGAACGAACGTCTCTCCACTTGCTCAGTTCTGAGAGATAAGTGTGTGTGAAAGCCGACCTTCACCTTGCTTGTTGGGAACACAAAGTTTCTTTTCAGTTGCAAACTCCATTCCATACATATATATGGGGAGGTACTAGCTCCAACTCGGTTTGACAGTGAAAACTGCAGGAACTTCAAACCGGCACTAGGAAACAGACTGAGAAAGCAGAGAAAAAGTGTCTTCTGCAAACGGTTCCATTGGTGCTAGATGAACGAACGTCTCTCCACTTGCTCAGTTCTGAGAGATAAGTGTGTGTGAAAGCCGTCCTTCACCTAGCTTGTTGGGAACACAAAGTTTCTTTTCAGTTGCAAACTCCATTCCATACATATATATGGGGAGGTACAGGCTCCAACTCGGTTTTAAAGTGAAAACTGCAGGAACTCCAAACCGGCACTAGGTAACAGACTGAGAAAGCAGAGAAAAAGTGTCTCCTGCAACCCGTTCCCTTGGTGCTAGATGAACGAACGTCTCTCCACTTGCTCAGTTCTGAGAGATAAGTGTGTGTGAAAGCCGTCCTTCACCTAGCTTGTTGGGAACACAAAGTTTCTTTTCAGTTGCAAACTCCATTCCATACATATATATGGGGAGGAACTAGCTCCAACTCGGTTTGACAGTGAAAACTGCAGGAACTTCAAACCGGCACTAGGAAACAGACTGAGAAAGCAGAGAAAAAGTGTCTCCTGCAAACCGTTCCCTTGGTGCTAGATGAACGAACGTCTCTCCACTTGCTCAGTTTTGAGAGATAAGTGTGTGTGAAAGCCGTCCTTCACCTAGCTTGTTGGGAACACAAAGTTTCTTTTCAGTTGCAAACTCCATTCCATACATATATATGGGGAGGTACTAGCTCCAACTCGGTTTGACAGTGAAAACTGCAGGAACTTCAAACCGGCACTAGGAAACAGACTGAGAAAGTAGAGAAAAAGTGTCTCCTGCAACCCGTTCCCTTGGTGCTAGATGAACGAACGTCTCTCCACTTGCTCAGTTCTGAGAGATAAGTGTGTGTGAAAGCCGTCCTTCACCTAGCTTGTTCGGAACACAAAGTTTCTTTTCAGTTGCAAACTCCATTCCATACATATATATGGGGAGGTACTAGCTCCAACTCGGTTTGACAGTGAAAACTGCAGGAACTTCAAACCGGCACTAGGAAACAGACTGAGAAAGCAGAGAAAAAGTGTCTCCTGCAACCCGTTCCCTTGGTGCTAGATGAACGAACGTCTCTCCACTTGCTCAGTTCTGAGAGATAAGTGTGTGTGAAAGCCGTCCTTCACCTAGCTTGTTGGGAACACAAAGTTTCTTTTCAGTTGCAAACTCCATTCCATACATATAATGGGGGAGGTACTAGCTCCAACTCGGTTTGACAGTGAAAACTGCAGGAACTTCAAACCGGCACTAGGAAACAGACTGAGAAAGCAGAGAAAAAGTGTCTCCTGCAACCCGTTCCCTTGGTGCTAGATGAACGAACGTCTCTCCACTTGCTCAGTTCTGAGAGATAAGTGTGTGTGAAAGCCGTCCTTCACCTAGCTTGTTGGGAACACAAAGTTTCTTTTCAGTTGCAAACTCCATTCCATACATATATATGGGGAGGTACTAGCTCCAACTCGGTTTTACAGAGAAAACTGCAGGAACTTCAAACCGGCACTAGGAAACAGACTGAGAAAGCAGAGAAAAAGTGTCTCCTGCAACCCGTTCCCTTGGTGCTAGATGAACGAACGTCTCTCCACTTGCTCAGTTCTGAGAGATAAGTGTGTGTGAAAGCCGTCCTTCACCTAGCTTGTTGGGAACACAAAGTTTCTTTTCAGTTGCAAACTCCATTCCATACATATATATGGGGAGGTACTAACTCCAACTCGGTTTGACAGTGAAAACTGCAGGAACTTCCAACCGGCACTAGGAAACAGACTGAGAAAGCAGAGAAATAGTGTCTCCTGCAAACCGTTCCCTTGGTGCTAGATGAACGAACGTCTCTCCACTTGCTCAGTTTTGAGAGATAAGTGTGTGTGAAAGCCGTCCTTCACCTAGCTTGTTGGGAACACAAAGTTTCTTTTCAGTTGCAAACTCCATTCCATACATATATATGGGGAGGTACTAGCTCCAACTCGGTTTTACAGTGAAAACTGCAG
This sequence comes from Camelus dromedarius, assembly GCF_036321535.1. Taxonomy (NCBI): domain Eukaryota; kingdom Metazoa; phylum Chordata; class Mammalia; order Artiodactyla; family Camelidae; genus Camelus; species Camelus dromedarius. The sequence continues at coordinate 131,535 of NW_026989840.1, forward strand.
GAACTTCAAACCGGCACTAGGAAACAGACTGAGAAAGCAGAGAAAAAGTGTCTCCTGCAACCCGTTCCCTTGGTGCTAGATGAACGAACGTCTCTCCACTTGCTCAGTTCTGAGAGATAAGTGTGTGTGAAAGCCGTCCTTCACCTAGCTTGTTGGGAACACAAAGTTTCTTTTCAGTTGCAAACTCCATTCCATACATATATATGGGGAGGTACTAGCTCCAACTCGGTTTGACAGTGAAAACTGCAGGAACTTCAAAACGGCACTAGGAAACAGACTGAGAAAGCAGAGAAAAAGTGTCTCCTGCAACCCGTTCCCTTGGTGCTAGATGAACGAACGTCTCTCCACTTGCTCAGTTCTGAGAGATAAGTGTGTGTGAAAGCCGTCCTTCACCTAGCTTGTTGGGAACACAAAGATTGTTTTCAGTTGCAAACTCCATTCCATACATATATATGGGGAGGTACTAGCTCCAAATCGGTTTGACAGTGTAAACTGCAGGAACTTCAAACCGGCACTAGGAAACAGACTGAGAAAGCAGAGAAAAAGTGTCTCCTGCAACCCGTTCCCTTGGTGCTAGATGAACGAACGTCTCTCCACTTGCTCAGTTCTGAGAGATAATTGTGTGTGAAAGCCGTCCTTCACCTAGCTTGTTGGGAACACAAAGTTTCTTTTCAGTTGCAAACTCCATTCCATACATATATATGGGGAGGTACAAGCTCCAACTCGGTTTTAAAGTGTAAACTGCAGGAACTTCAAACCGGCACTAGGTAACAGACTGTGAAAGCAGAGAAATAGTGTCTCCTGCAACCCGTTCCCTTGGTGCTAGATGAACGAACGTCTCTCCACTTGCTCAGTTCTGAGAGATAAGTGTGTGTGAAAGCCGTCCTTCACCTAGCTTGTTGGGAACACAAAGTTTCTTTTCAGTTGCAAACTCCATTCCATACATATATATGGGGAGGTACTAGCTCCAACTCGGTTTTACAGAGAAAACTGCAGGAACTTCAAACCGGCACTAGGAAACAGACTGAGAAAGCAGAGAAAAAGTGTCTCCTGCAACCCGTTCCCTTGGTGCTAGATGAACGAACGTCTCTCCACTTGCTCAGTTCTGAGAGATAAGTGTGTGTGAAAGCCGTCCTTCACCTAGCTTGTTGGGAACACAAAGTTTCTTTTCAGTTGCAAACTCCATTCCATACATATATATGGGGAGGTACTAACTCCAACTCGGTTTGACAGTGAAAACTGCAGGAACTTCCAACCGGCACTAGGAAACAGACTGAGAAAGCAGAGAAATAGTGTCTCCTGCAAACCGTTCCCTTGGTGCTAGATGAACGAACGTCTCTCCACTTGCTCAGTTCTGAGAGATAAGTGTGTGTGAAAGCCGTCCTTCACCTAGCTTGTTGGGAACACAAAGTTTCTTTTCAGTTGCAAACTCCATTCCATACATATATATGGGGAGGTACAAGCTCCAACACGGTTTTACAGTGAAAACTGCAGGAACTTCAAACCGGCACTAGGAAACAGACTGAGAAAGCAGAGAAAAAGTGTCTCCTGCAACCCGTTCCCTTGGTGCTAGATGAACGAACGTCTCTCCACTTGCTCAGTTCTGAGAGATAAGTGTGTGTGAAAGCCGTCCTTCACCTAGCTTGTTGGGAACACAAAGTTTGTTTTCAGTTGCAAACTCCATTCCATACATATATATGGGGAGGTACTAGCTCCAACTCGGTTTGACAGTGAAAACTGCAGGAACTTCAAACCGGCACTAGGAAACAGACTGAGAAAGCAGAGAAAAAGTGTCTCCTGCAACCCGTTCCCTTGGTGCTAGATGAACGAACTTCTCTCCACTTGCTCAGTTCTGAGAGATAATTGTGTGTGAAAGCCGTCCTTCACCTAGCTTGTTGGGAACACAAAGTTTCTTTTCAGTTGCAAACTCCATTCCATACATATATATGGGGAGGTACTAGCTCCAACTCGGTTTTAAAGTGTAAACTGCAGGAACTTCAAACCGGCACTAGGTAACAGACTGTGAAAGCAGAGAAAAAGTGTCTCCTGCAACCCGTTCCCTTGGTGCTAGATGAACGAACGTCTCTCCACTTGCTCAGTTCTGAGAGTTAAGTGTGTGTGAAAGCCGTCCTTCACCTAGCTTGTTGGGAACACAAAGTTTCTTTTCAGTTGCAAACTCCATTCCATACATATATATGGGGAGGTACTAGCTCCAACTCGGTTTTACAGAGAAAACTGCAGGAACTTCAAACCGGCACTAGGAAACAGACTGAGAAAGCAGAGAAAAAGTGTCTCCTGCAACCCATTCCCTTGGTGCTAGATGAACGAACGTCTCTCCACTTGCTCAGTTCTGAGAGATAAGTGTGTGTGAAAGCCGTCCTTCACCTAGCTTGTTGGGAACACAAAGTTTCTTTTCAGTTGCAAACTCCATTCCATACATATATATGGGGAGGTACTAGCTCCAACTCGGTTTGACAGTGAAAACTGCAGGAACTTCAAACCGGCACTAGGAAACAGACTGAGAAAGCAGAGAAAAAGTGTCTCCTGCAACCCGTTCCCTTGGTGCTAGATGAACGAACGTCTCTCCACTTGCTCAGTTCTGAGAGATAATTGTGTGTGAAAGCCGTCCTTCACCTAGCTTGTTGGGAACACAAAGTTTCTTTTCAGTTGCAAACTCCATTCCATACATATATATGGGGACGAACTAGCTCCAACTCGGTTTGACAGTGAAAACTGCAGGAACTTCAAACCGGCACTAGGAAACAGACTGAGAAAGCAGAGAAAAAGTGTCTACTGCAAACCGTTCCCTTGGTGCTAGATGAACGAAAGTCTCTCCACTTGCTCAGTTCTGAGAGATAAGTGTGTGTGAAAGCCGTCCTTCACCTAGCTTGTTGGGAACACAAAGTTTCTTTTCAGTTGCAAACTCCATTCCATACATATATATGGGGAGGTACTAGCTCCAACTCGGTTTGACAGTGAAAACTGCAGGAACTTCAAACCGGCACTAGGAAACAGACTGAGAAAGCAGAGAAAAAGTGTCCCTGCAAACCGTTCCCTTGGTGCTAGATGAACGAATGTCTCTCCACTTGCTCAGTTCTGAGAGATAAGTGTGTGTGAAAGCCGTCCTTCACCTAGCTTGTTGGGAACACAAAGTTTCTTTTCAGTTGCAAACTCCATTCCATACATATATATGGGGAGGTACTAGCTCCAACTCGGTTTTACAGAGAAAAATGCAGGAACTTCAAACCGGCACTAGGAAACAGACTGAGAAAGCAGAGAAAAAGTGTCTCCTGCAACCCGTTCCCTTGGTGCTAGATGAACGAAAGTCTCTCCACTTGCTCAGTTCTGAGAGATAAGTGTGTGTGAAAGTCGTCCTTCACCTAGCTTGTTGGGAACACAAAGTTTCTTTTCAGTTGCAAACACCATTCCATACATATATATGGGGAGGAACTAACTCCAACTCGGTTTTAAAGTGAAACCTGCAGGAACTTCAAACCGGCACTAGGTAACAGACTGAGAAAGCAGAGATATAGTGTCTCCTGCAAACCGTTCCCTTGGTGCTAGATGAACGAACGTCTCTCCACTTGCTCAGTTCTGAGAGATAAGTGTGTGTGAAAGCCGTCCTTCACCTAGCTTGTTGGGAACACAAAGTTTCTTTTCAGTTGCAAACTCCATTCCATACATATATATGAGGAGGTACTAGCTCCAACTCGGTTTGACTGTGAAAACTGCAGGAACTTCAAACCGGCACTAGGAAACAGACTGAGAAAGCAGAGAAAAAGTGTCTCCTGCAACCCGTTCCCTTGGTTCTAGATGAACGAACGTCTCTCCACTTGCTCAGTTCTGAGAGATAAGTGTGTGTGAAAGCCGTCCTTCACCTAGCTTGTTGGGAACACAAAGTTTCTTTTCAGTTGCAAACTCCATTCCATACATATATATGGGGAGGTACTAGCTCCAACTCGGTTTGACAGTGAAAACTGCAGGAACTTCAAACCGGCACTAGGAAACAGACTGAGAAAGCAGAGAAAAAGTGTCTCCTGCAAACCGTTCCCTTGGTGCTAGATGAACGAACGTCTCTCCACTTGCTCAGTTCTGAGAGATAAGTGTGTGTGAAAGCCGTCCTTCACCTAGCTTGTTGGGAACACAAAGTTTCTTTTCAGTTGCAAACTCCATTCCATACATATATATGGGGAGGTACTAGCTCCAACTCGGTTTGACAGTGAAAACTGCAGGAACTTCAAACCGGCACTAGGAAACAGACTAAGAAAGCAGAGAAAAAGTGTCTCCTGCAACCCGTTCCCTTGGTGCTAGATAAACGAATGTCTCTCCACTTGCTCAGTTCTGAGAGATAAGTGTGTGTGAAAGCCGTCCTTGACCTAGCTTGTTGGGAACACAAAGTTTCTTTTCAGTTGCAAACTCCATTCCATACATATATATGGGGAGGTACTAGCTCCAACTCGGTTTGACAGTGAAAACTGCAGGAACTTCAAACCGGCACTAGGAAACAGACTGCGAAAGCAGAGAAAAAGTGTCTCCTGCAACCCGTTCCCTTGGTGCTACATGAACGAACGTCTCTCCACTTGCTCAGTTCTGAGAGATAAGTGTGTGTGAAAGCCGTCCTTCACCTTGCTTGTTGGGAACACAAAGTTTCTTTTCAGTTGCAAACTCCATTCCATACATATATATGGGGAGGTACTAGCTCCAACTCGGTTTGACAGTGAAAACTGCAGGAACTTCAAACCGGCACTAGGAAACAGACTGAGAAAGCAGAGAAAAAGTGTCTTCTGCAAACGGTTCCCTTGGTGCTAGATGAACGAACGTCTCTCCACTTGCTCAGTTCTGAGAGATAAGTGTGTGTGAAAGCCGTCCTTCACCTAGCTAGTTGGGAACACAAAGTTTCTTTTCAGTTGCAAACTCCATTCCATACATATATATGAGGAGGTACTAGCTCCAACTCGGTTTGACAGTGAAAACTGCAGGAACTTCAAACCGGCACTAGGAAACAGACTGAGAAAGCAGAGAAAAAGTGTCTCCTGCAACCCGTTCCCTTGGTTCTAGATGAACGAACGTCTCTCCACTTGCTCAGTTCTGAGAGATAAGTGTGTGTGAAAGCCGTCCTTCACCTAGCTTGTTGGGAACACAAAGTTTCTTTTCAGTTGCAAACTCCATTCCATACATATATATGGGGAGGTACTAGCTCCAACTCGGTTTGACATTGAAAACTGCAGGAACTTCAAACCGGCACTAGGAAACAGACTGAGAAAGCAGAGAAAAAGTGTCTCCTGCAAACCGTTCCCTTGGTGCTAGATGAACGAACGTCTCTCCACTTGCTCAGTTCTGAGAGATAAGTGTGTGTGAAAGCCGTCCTTCACCTAGCTTGTTGGGAACACAAAGTTTCTTTTCAGTTGCAAACTCCATTCCATACATATATATGGGGAGGTACTAGCTCCAACTCGTTTTGACAGTGAAAACTGCAGGAACTTCAAACCGGCACTAGGAAACAGACTAAGAAAGCAGAGAAAAAGTGTCTCCTGCAACCCGTTCCCTTGGTGCTAGATAAACGAATGTCTCTCCACTTGCTCAGTTCTGAGAGATAAGTGTGTGTGAAAGCCGTCCTTGACCTAGCTTGTTGGGAACACAAAGTTTCTTTTCAGTTGCAAACTCCATTCCATACATATATATGGGGAGGTACTAGCTCCAACTCGGTTTGACAGTGAAAACTGCAGGAACTTCAAACCGGCACTAGGAAACAGACTGAGAAAGCAGAGAAAAAGTGTCTTCTGCAAACGGTTCCCTTGGTGCTAGATGAACGAACGTCTCTCCACTTGCTCAGTTCTGAGAGATAAGTGTGTGTGAAAGCCGTCCTTCACCTAGCTAGTTGGGAACACAAAGTTTCTTTTCAGTTGCAAACTCCATTCCATACATATATATGGGGAGGTACTAGCTCCAACTCGGTTTTAAAGTGAAAACTGCAGGAACTTCAAACCGGCACTAGGTAACAGACTGAGAAAGCAGAGAAAAAGTGTCTCCTGCAAACCGTTCCCTTGGTGCTAGATGAACGAACGTCTCTCCACTTGCTCAGTTCTGAGAGATAAGTGTGTGTGAAAGCCGTCCTTCACCTAGCTTGTTGGGAACACAAAGTTTCTTTTCAGTTGCAAACTCCATTCCATACATATATATGGGGAGGTACTAGCTCCAACTCGGTTTGACAGTGAAAACTGCAGGAACTTCAAACCGGCACTAGGAAACAGACTGAGAAAGCAGAGAAAAAGTGTCTCCTGCAACCCGTTCCCTTGGTGCTAGATGAACGAACGTCTCTCCACTTGCTCAGTTCTGAGAGATAAGTGTGTGTGAAAGCCGTCCTTCACCTAGCTTGTTGGGAACACAAAGTTTCTTTTCAGTTGCAAACTCCATTCCATACATATATATGGGGAGGTACTAGCTCCAACTCGGTTTGACAGTGAAAACTGCAGGAACTTCAAACCGGCACTAGGAAACAGACTGAGAAAGCAGAGAAAAAGTGTCTCCTGCAACCCGTTCCCTTGGTGCTAGATAAACGAAAGTCTCTCCACTTGCTCAGTTCTGAGAGATAAGTGTGTGTGAAAGCCTTCCTTGACCTAGCTTGTTGGGAACACAAAGTTTCTTTTCAGTTGCAAACTCCATTCCATACATATATATGGGGAGGTACTAGCTCCAACTCGGTTTGACAGTGAAAACTGCAGGAACTTCAAACCGGCACTAGGAAACAGACTGCGAAAGCAGAGAAAAAGTGTCTCCTGCAACCCGTTCCCTTGGTGCTAGATGAACGTACGTCTCTCCACTTGCTCAGTTCTGAGAGATAAGTGTGTGTGAAAGCCGTCCTTCACCTTGCTTGTTGGGAACACAAAGTTTCTTTTCAGTTGCAAACTCCATTCCATACATATATATGGGGAGGTACAAGCTACAACTCGGTTTGACAGTGAAAACTGCAGGAACTTCAAACCGACACTAGGAAACAGACTGAGAAAGCAGAGAAAAAGTGTCTTCTGCAACCGGTTCCCTTGGTGCTAGATGAACGAACGTCTCTCCACTTGCTCAGTTCTGAGAGAAAAGTGTGTGTGAAAGCCGTCCTTCACCTAGCTTGTTGGGAACACAAAGTTTCTTTTCAGTTGCAAACTCCATTCCATACATATATATGGGGAGGTACTAGCTCCAACTCGGTTTTAAAGTGAAAACTGCAGGAACTTCAAACCGGCACTAGGAAACAGACTGAGAAAGCAGAGAAAAAGTGTCTCCTGCAACCCGTTCCCTTGGTGCTAGATGAACGAACGTCTCTCCACTTGCTCAGTTCTGAGAGATAAGTGTGTGTGAAAGCCGTCCTTCACCTAGCTTGTTGGGAACACAAAGTTTCTTTTCAGTTGCAAACTCCATTCCATACATATATATGGGGAGGTACTAGCTCCAACTCGGTTTGACAGTGAAAACTGCAGGAACTTCAAACCGGCACTAGGAAACAGACTGAGAAAGCAGAGAAAAAGTGTCTCCTGCAAACCGTTCCCTTGGTGCTAGATGAACGAACGTCTCTCCACTTGCTCAGTTCTGAGAGATAAGTGTGTGTGAAAGCCGTCCTTCACCTAGCTTGTTGGGAACACAAAGTTTCTTTTCAGTTGCAAACTCCATTCCATACATATATATGGGGAGGTACTAGCTCCAACTCGTTTTGACAGTGAAAACTGCAGGAACTTCAAACCGGCACTAGGAAACAGACTAAGAAAGCAGAGAAATAGTGTCTCCTGCAACCCGTTCCCTTGGTGCTAGATAAACGAATGTCTCTCCACTTGCTCAGTTCTGAGAGATAAGTGTGTGTGAAAGCCGTCCTTGACCTAGCTTGTTGGGAACACAAAGTTTCTTTTCAGTTGCAAACTCCATTCCATACATATATATGGGGAGGTACTAGCTCCAACTCGGTTTGACAGTGAAAACTGCAGGAACTTCAAACCGGCACTAGGAAACAGACTGAGAAAGCAGAGAAAAAGTGTCTTCTGCAAACGGTTCCCTTGGTGCTAGATGAACGAACGTCTCTCCACTTGCTCAGTTCTGAGAGATAAGTGTGTGTGAAAGCCGTCCTTCACCTAGCTAGTTGGGAAAACAAAGTTTCTTTTCAGTTGCAAACTCCATTCCATACATATATATGGGGAGGTACTAGCTCCAACTCGGTTTGACAGTGAAAACTGCAGGAACTTCAAACCGGCACTAGGAAACAGACTGAGAAAGCAGAGAAAAAGTGTCTCCTGCAACCCGTTCCCTTGGTGCTAGATGAACGAACGTCTCTCCACTTGCTCAGTTCTGAGAGATAAGTGTGTGTGAAAGCCGTCCTTCACCTAGCTTGTTGGGAACACAAAGTTTCTTTTCAGTTGCAAACTCCATTCCATACATATATATGGGGAGGTACTAGCTCCAACTCGGTTTGACAGTGAAAACTGCAGGAACTTCAAACCGGCACTAGGAAACAGACTGAGAAAGCAGAGAAAAAGTGTCTCCTGCAACCCGTTCCCTTGGTGCTAGATAAACGAAAGTCTCTCCACTTGCTCAGTTCTGAGAGATAAGTGTGTGTGAAAGCCTTCCTTGACCTAGCTTGTTGGGAACACAAAGTTTCTTTTCAGTTGCAAACTCCATTCCATACATATATATGGGGAGGTACTAGCTCCAACTCGGTTTGACAGTGAAAACTGCAGGAACTTCAAACCGGCACTAGGAAACAGACTGCGAAAGCAGAGAAAAAGTGTCTCCTGCAACCCGTTCCCTTGGTGCTAGATGAACGTACGTCTCTCCACTTGCTCAGTTCTGAGAGATAAGTGTGTGTGAAAGCCGTCCTTCACCTTGCTTGTTGGGAACACAAAGTTTCTTTTCAGTTGCAAACTCCATTCCATACATATATATGGGGAGGTACAAGCTACAACTCGGTTTGACAGTGAAAACTGCAGGAACTTCAAACCGACACTAGGAAACAGACTGAGAAAGCAGAGAAAAAGTGTCTTCTGCAACCGGTTCCCTTGGTGCTAGATGAACGAACGTCTCTCCACTTGCTCAGTTCTGAGAGAAAAGTGTGTGTGAAAGCCGTCCTTCACCTAGCTTGTTGGGAACACAAAGTTTCTTTTCAGTTGCAAACTCCATTCCATACATATATATGGGGAGGTACTAGCTCCAACTCGGTTTTAAAGTGAAAACTGCAGGAACTTCAAACCGGCACTAGGTAACAGACTGAGAAAGCAGAGAAAAAGTGTCTCCTGCAAACCGTTCCCTTGGTGCTAGATGAACGAACGTCTCTCCACTTGCTCAGTTCTGAGAGATAAGTGTGTGTGAAAGCCGTCCTTCACCTAGCTTATTGGGAACACAAAGTTTCTTTTCAGTTGCAAACTCCATTCCATACATATATATGGGGACGAACTAGCTCCAACTCGGTTTGACAGTGAAAACTGCAGGAACTTCAAACCGGCACTAGGAAACAGACTGAGAAAGCAGAGAAAAAGTGTCTACTGCAAACCGTTCCCTTGGTGCTAGATGAACGAACGTCTCTCCACTTGCTCAGTTCTGAGAGATAAGTGTGTGTGAAAGCCGTCCTTCACCTAGCTTGTTGGGAACACAAAGTTTCTTTTCAGTTGCAAACTCCATTCCATACATATATATGGGGAGGTACTAGCTCCAACTCGGTTTTAAAGTGAAAACTGCAGGAACTTCAAACCGGCACTAGGAAACAGACTGAGAAAGCAGAGAAAAAGTGTCTCCTGCAACCCGTTCCCTTTGTGCTAGATAAACGAACGTCTCTCCACTTGCTCAGTTCTGAGAGATAAGTGTGTGTGAAAGCCGTCCTTGACCTAGCTTGTTGGGAACACAAAATTTCTTTTCAGTTGCAAACTCCATTCCATACATATATATGGGGAGGTACTAGCTCCAACTCGGTTTGACAGTGAAAACTGCAGGAACTTCAAACCGGCACTAGGAAACAGACTGAGAAAGCAGAGAAAAAGTGTCTCCTGCAACCCGTTCCCTTGGTGCTAGATGAACGAACGTCTCTCCACTTGCTCAGTTCTGAGAGATAAGTGTGTGTGAAAGCCGTCCTTCACCTTGCTTGTTGGGAACACAAAGTTTCTTTTCAGTTGCAAACTCCATTCCATACATATATATGGGGAGGTACTAGCTCCAACTCGGTTTGACAGTGAAAACTGCAGGAACTTCAAACCGGCACTAGGAAACAGACTGAGAAAGCAGAGAAAAAGTGTCTTCTGCAAACGGTTCCCTTGGTGCTAGATGAACGAACGTCTCTCCACTTGCTCAGTTCTGAGAGATAAGTGTGTGTGAAAGCCGTCCTTCACCTAGCTTGTTGGGAACACAAAGATTGTTTTCAGTTGCAAACTCCATTCCATACATATATATGGGGAGGTACTAGCTCCAAATCGGTTTGACAGTGTAAACTGCAGGAACTTCAAACCGGCACTAGGAAACAGACTGAGAAAGCAGAGAAAAAGTGTCTCCTGCAACCCGTTCCCTTGGTGCTAGATGAACGAACGTCTCTCCACTTGCTCAGTTCTGAGAGATAATTGTGTGTGAAAGCCGTCCTTCACCTAGCTTGTTGGGAACACAAAGTTTCTTTTCAGTTGCAAACTCCATTCCATACATATATATGGGGAGGTACAAGCTCCAACTCGGTTTTAAAGTGTAAACTGCAGGAACTTCAAACCGGCACTAGGTAACAGACTGTGAAAGCAGAGAAATAGTGTCTCCTGCAACCCGTTCCCTTGGTGCTAGATGAACGAACGTCTCTCCACTTGCTCAGTTCTGAGAGATAAGTGTGTGTGAAAGCCGTCCTTCAACTAGCTTGTTGGGAACACAAAGTTTCTTTTCAGTTGCAAACTCCATTCCATACATATATATGGGGAGGTACTAGCTCCAACTCGGTTTTACAGAGAAAACTGCAGGAACTTCAAACCGGCACTAGGAAACAGACTGAGAAAGCAGAGAAAAAGTGTCTCCTGCAACCCGTTCCCTTGGTGCTAGATGAACGAACGTCTCTCCACTTGCTCAGTTCTGAGAGATAAGTGTGTGTGAAAGCCGTCCTTCACCTAGCTTGTTGGGAACACAAAGTTTCTTTTCAGTTGCAAACTCCATTCCATACATATATATGGGGAGGTACTAACTCCAACTCGGTTTGACAGTGAAAACTGCAGGAACTTCCAACCGGCACTAGGAAACAGACTGAGAAAGCAGAGAAATAGTGTCTCCTGCAAACCGTTCCCTTGGTGCTAGATGAACGAACGTCTCTCCACTTGCTCAGTTCTGAGAGATAAGTGTGTGTGAAAGCCGTCCTTCACCAAGCTTGTTGGGAACACAAAGTTTCTTTTCAGTTGCAAACTCCATTCCATACATATATATGGGGAGGTACAAGCTCCAACTCGGTTTTACAGTGAAAACTGCAGGAACTTCAAACCGGCACTAGGAAACAGACAGAGAAAGCAGAGAAAAAGTGTCTCCTGCAACCCGTTCCCTTGGTGCTAGATGAACGAACGTCTCTCCACTTGCTCAGTTCTGAGAGATAAGTGTGTGTGAAAGCCGTCCTTCACCTAGCTTGTTGGGAACACAAAGTTTGTTTTCAGTTGCAAACTCCATTCCATACATATATATGGGGAGGTACTAGCTCCAACTCGGTTTGACAGTGAAAACTGCAGGAACTTCAAACCGGCACTAGGAAACAGACTGAGAAAGCAGAGAAAAAGTGTCTCCTGCAACCCGTTCCCTTGGTGCTAGATGAACGAACGTCTCTCCACTTGCTCAGTTCTGAGAGATAATTGTGTGTGAAAGCCGTCCTTCACCTAGCTTGTTGGGAACACAAAGTTTCTTTTCAGTTGCAAACTCCATTCCATACATATATATGGGGAGGTACTAGCTCCAACTCGGTTTTAAAGTGTAAACTGCAGGAACTTCAAACCGGCACTAGGTAACAGACTGTGAAAGCAGAGAAAAAGTGTCTCCTGCAACCCGTTCCCTTGGTGCTAGATGAACGATCGTCTCTCCAATTGCTCAGTTCTGAGAGATAAGTGTGTGTGAAAGCCGTCCTTCACCTAGCTTGTTGGGAACACAAAGTTTCTTTTCAGTTGCAAACTCCATTCCATACATATATATGGGGAGGTACTAGCTCCAACTCGGTTTTACAGAGAAAACTGCAGGAACTTCAAACCGGCACTAGGAAACAGACTGAGAAAGCAGAGAAAAAGTGTCTCCTGCAACCCGTTCCCTTGTTGCTAGATGAACGAACGTCTCTCCACTTGCTCAGTTCTGAGAGATAAGTGTGTGTGAAAGCCGTCCTTCACCTAGCTTGTTGGGAACACAAAGTTTCTTTTCAGTTGCAAACTCCATTCCATACATATATATGGGGAGGTACTAACTCCAACTCGGTTTGACAGTGAAAACTGCAGGAACTTCCAACCGGCACTAGGAAACAGACTGAGAAAGCAGAGAAATAGTGTCTCCTGCAAACCGTTCCCTTGGTGCTAGATGAACGAACGTCTCTCCACTTGCTCAGTTCTGAGAGATAAGTGTGTGTGAAAGCCGTCCTTCACCTAGCTTGTTGGGAACACAAAGTTTCTTTTCAGTTGCAAACTCCATTCCATACATATATATGGGGAGGTACTAGCTCCAACTCGGTTTTACAGTGAAAACTGCAGGAACTTCAAACCGGCACTAGGAAACAGACTGAGAAAGCAGAGAAAAAGTGTCTCCTGCAACCCGTTCCCTTGGTGCTAGATGAACGAACGTCTCTCCACTAGCTCAGTTCTGAGAGATAAGTGTGTGTGAAAGCCGTCCTTCACCTAGCTTGTTGGGAACACAAAGTTTCTTTTCAGTTGCAAACTCCATTCCATACATATAATGGGGGAGGTACTAGCTCCAACTCGGTTTGACAGTGAAAACTGCAGGAACTTCAAACCGGCACTAGGAAACAGACTGAGAAATCAGAGAAAAAGTGTCTCCTGCAACCCGTTCCCTTGGTGCTAGATGAACGAACGTCTCTCCACTTGCTCAGTTCTGAGAGATAAGTGTGTGTGAAAGCCGTCCTTCACCTAGCTTGTTGGGAACACAAAGTTTCTTTTCAGTTGCAAACTCCATTCCATACATATATATGGGGAGGTACTAGCTCCAACTCGGTTTGACAGTGAAAACTGCAGGAACTTCAAACCGGCACTAGGAAACAGACTGAGAAAGCAGAGAAAAAGTGTCTCCTGCAACCCGTTCCCTTGGTGCTAGATGAACGAACGTCTCTCCACTTGCTCAGTTCTGAGAGATAAGTGTGTGTGAAAGCCGTCCTTCACCTAGCTTGTTGGGAACACAAAGTTTCTTTTCAGTTGCAAACTCCATTCCATACATACATATGGGGAGGTACTAGCTCCAACTCGGTTTGACAGTGAAAACTGCAGGAACTTCAAACCGGCACTAGGAAACAGACTGAGAAAGCAGAGAAAAAGTGTCTCCTGCAAACCGTTCCCTTGGTGCTAGATGAACGAACGTCTATCCACTTGCTCAGTTCTGAGAGATATGTGTGTGTGAAAGCCGTCCTTCACCTAGCTTGTTGGGAACACAAAGTTTCTTTTCAGTTGCAAACTCCATTCCATACATATATATGGGGACGAACTAACTCCAACTCGGTTTGACAGTGAAAACTGCAGGAACTTCAAACCGGCACTAGGAAACAGACTGAGAAAGCAGAGAAAAAGTGTCTACTGCAAACCGTTCCCTTGGTGCTAGATGAACGAACGTCTCTCCACTTGCTCAGTTCTGAGAGATAAGTGTGTGTGAAAGCCGTCCTTCACCTAGCTTGTTGGGAACACAAAGTTTCTTTTCAGTTGCAAACTCCATTCCATACATATATATGGGGAGGTACTAGCTCCAACTCGGTTTGACAGTGAAAACTGCAGGAACTTCAAACCGGCACTAGGAAACAGACTGAGAAAGCAGAGAAAAAGTGTCTCCTGCAACCCGTTCCCTTTGTGCTAGATAAACGAACGTCTCTCCACTTGCTCAGTTCTGAGAGATAAGTGTGTGTGAAAGTCGTCCTTGACCTAGCTTGTTGGGAACACAAAATTTCTTTTCAGTTGCAAACTCCATTCCATACATATATATGGGGAGGTACTAGCTCCAACTCGGTTTGACAGTGAAAACTGCAGGAACTTCAAACCGGCACTAGGAAACAGACTGAGAAAGCAGAGAAAAAGTGTCTCCTGCAACCCGTTCCCTTGGTGCTAGATGAACGAACGTCTCTCCACTTGCTCAGTTCTGAGAGATAAGTGTGTGTGAAAGCCGTCCTTCACCTTGCTTGTTGGGAACACAAAGTTTCTTTTCAGTTGCAAACTCCATTCCATACATATATATGGGGAGGTACTAGCTCCAACTCGGTTTGACAGTGAAAACTGCAGGAACTTCAAACCGGCACTAGGAAACAGAGTGAGAAAGCAGAGAAAAAGTGTCTTCTGCAACCCGTTCCCTTGGTGCTAGATGAACGAACGTCTCTCCACTTGCTCAGTTCTGAGAGATAAGTGTGTGTGAAAGCCGTCCTTCACCTAGCTTGTTGGGAACACAAAGATTGTTTTCAGTTGCAAACTCCATTCCATACATATATATGGGGAGGTACTAGCTCCAAATCGGTTTGACAGTGTAAACTGCAGGAACTTCAAACCGGCACTAGGAAACAGACTGAGAAAGCAGAGAAAAAGTGTCTCCTGCAACCCGTTCCCTTGGTGCTAGATGAACGAACGTCTCTCCACTTGCTCAGTTCTGAGAGATAATTGTGTGTGAAAGCCGTCCTTCACCTAGCTTGTTGGGAACACAAAGTTTCTTTTCAGTTGCAAACTCCATTCCATACATATATATGGGGAGGTACAAGCTCCAACTCGGTTTTAAAGTGTAAACTGCAGGAACTTCAAACCGGCACTAGGTAACAGACTGTGAAAGCAGAGAAATAGTGTCTCCTGCAACCCGTTCCCTTGGTGCTAGATGAACGAACGTCTCTCCACTTGCTCAGTTCTGAGAGATAAGTGTGAGTGAAAGCCGTCCTTCACCTAGCTTGTTGGGAACACAAAGTTTCTTTTCAGTTGCAAACTCCATTCCATACATATATATGGGGAGGTACTAGCTCCAACTCGGTTTTACAGAGAAAACTGCAGGAACTTCAAACCGGCACTAGGAAACAGACTGAGAAAGCAGAGAAAAAGTGTCTCCTGCAACCCGTTCCCTTGGTGCTAGATGAACGAACGTCTCTCCACTTGCTCAGTTCTGAGAGATAAGTGTGTGTGAAAGCCGTCCTTCACCTAGCTTGTTGGGAACACAAAGTTTCTTTTCAGTTGCAAACTCCATTCCATACATATATATGGGGAGGTACTAACTCCAACTCGGTTTGACAGTGAAAACTGCAGGAACTTCCAACCGGCACTAGGAAACAGACTGAGAAAGCAGAGAAATAGTGTCTCCTGCAAACCGTTCCCTTGGTGCTAGATGAACGAACGTCTCTCCACTTGCTCAGTTCTGAGAGATAAGTGTGTGTGAAAGCCGTCCTTCACCTAGCTTGTTGGGAACACAAAGTTTCTTTTCAGTTGCAAACTCCATTCCATACATATATATGGGGACGAACTAGCTCCAACTCGGTTTGACAGTGAAAACTGCAGGAACTTCAAACCGGCACTAGGAAACAGACTGAGAAAGCAGAGAAAAAGTGTCTACTGCAAACCGTTCCCTTGGTGCTAGATGAACGAACGTCTCTCCACTTGCTCAGTTCTGAGAGATAAGTGTGTGTGAAAGCCGTCCTTCACCTAGCTTGTTGGGAACACAAAGTTTCTTTTCAGTTGCAAACTCCATTCCATACATATATATGGGGAGGTACCAGCTCCAACTCGGTTTGACAGTGAAAACTGCAGGAACTTCAAACCGGCACTAGGAAACAGACTGAGAAAGCAGAGAAAAAGTGTCTCCTGCAACCCGTTCCCTTTGTGCTAGATAAACGAACGTCTCTCCACTTGCTCAGTTCTGAGAGATAAGTGTGTGTGAAAGCCGTCCTTGACCTAGCTTGTTGGGAACACAAAATTTCTTTTCAGTTGCAAACTCCATTCCATACATATATATGGGGAGGAACTAGCTCCAACTCGGTTTGACAGTGAAAACTGCAGGAACTTCAAACCGGCACTAGGAAACAGACTGAGAAAGCAGAGAAAAAGTGTCTCCTGCAACCCGTTCCCTTGGTGCTAGATGAACGAACGTCTCTCCACTTGCTCAGTTCTGAGAGATAAGTGTGTGTGAAAGCCGTCCTTCACCTTGCTTGTTGGGAACACAAAGTTTCTTTTCAGTTGCAAACTCCATTCCATACATATATATGGGGAGGTACTAGCTCCAACTCGGTTTGACAGTGAAAACTGCAGGAACTTCAAACCGGCACTAGGAAACAGACTGAGAAAGCAGAGAAAAAGTGTCTTCTGCAACCCGTTCCCTTGGTGCTAGATGAACGAACGTCTCTCCACTTGCTCAGTTCTGAGAGATAAGTGTGTGTGAAAGCCGTCCTTCACCTAGCTTGTTGGGAACACAAAGATTGTTTTCAGTTGCAAACTCCATTCCATACATATATATGGGGAGGTACTAGCTCCAAATCGGTTTGACAGTGTAAACTGCAGGAACTTCAAACCGGCACTAGGAAACAGACTGAGAAAGCAGAGAAAAAGTGTCTCCTGCAACCCGTTCCCTTGGTGCTAGATGAACGAACGTCTCTCCACTTGCTCAGTTCTGAGAGATAATTGTGTGTGAAAGCCGTCCTTCACCTAGCTTGTTGGGAACACAAAGTTTCTTTTCAGTTGCAAACTCCATTCCATACATATATATGGGGAGGTACAAGCTCCAACTCGGTTTTAAAGTGTAAACTGCAGGAACTTCAAACCGGCACTAGGTAACAGACTGTGAAAGCAGAGAAATAGTGTCTCCTGCAACCCGTTCCCTTGGTGCTAGATGAACGAACGTCTCTCCACTTGCTCAGTTCTGAGAGATAAGTGTGTGTGAAAGCCGTCCTTCACCTAGCTTGTTGGGAACACAAAGTTTCTTTTCAGTTGCAAACTCCATTCCATACATATATATGGGGAGGTACTAGCTCCAACTCGGTTTTACAGAGAAAACTGCAGGAACTTCAAACCGGCACTAGGAAACAGACTGAGAAAGCAGAGAAAAAGTGTCTCCTGCAACCCGTTCCCTTGGTGCTAGATGAACGAACGTCTCTCCACTTGCTCAGTTCTGAGAGATAAGTGTGTGTGAAAGCCGTCCTTCACCTAGCTTGTTGGGAACACAAAGTTTCTTTTCAGTTGCAAACTCCATTCCATACATATATATGGGGAGGTACTAACTCCAACTCGGTTTGACAGTGAAAACTGCAGGAACTTCCAACCGGCACTAGGAAACAGACTGAGAAAGCAGAGAAATAGTGTCTCCTGCAACCCATTCCCTTGGTGCTAGATGAACGAACGTCTCTCCACTTGCTCAGTTCTGAGAGATAAGTGTGTGTGAAAGCCGTCCTTCACCTAGCTTGTTGGGAACACAAAGTTTCTTTTCAGTTGCAAACTCCATTCCATACATATATATGGGGAGGTACAAGCTCCAACTCGGTTTGACAGTGAAAACTGCAGGAACTTCAAACCGGCACTAGGAAACAGACTGAGAAAGCAGAGAAAAAGTGTCTCCTGCAACCCGTTCCCTTGGTGCTAGATGAACGAACGTCTCTCCACTTGCTCAGTTCTGAGAGATAAGTGTGTGTGAAAGCCGTCCTTCACCTAGCTTGTTGGGAACACAAAGTTTGTTTTCAGTTGCAAACTCCATTCCATACATATATATGGGGAGGTACTAGCTCCAACTCGGTTTGACAGTGAAAACTGCAGGAACTTCAAACCGGCACTAGGAAACAGACTGAGAAAGCAGAGAAAAAGTGTCTCCTGCAACCCGTTCCCTTGGTGCTAGATGAACGAACGTCTCTCCACTTGCTCAGTTCTGAGAGATACTTGTGTGTGAAAGCCGTCCTTCACCTAGCTTGTTGGGAACACAAAGTTTCTTTTCAGTTGCAAACTCCATTCCATACATATATATGGGGAGGTACTAGCTCCAACTCGGTTTTAAAGTGTAAACTGCAGGAACTTCAAACCGGCACTAGGTAACAGACTGTGAAAGCAGAGAAAAAGTGTCTCCTGCAACCCGTTCCCTTGGTGCTAGATGAAAGAACGTCTCTCCAATTGCTCAGTGCTGAGAGATAAGTGTGTGTGAAAGCCGTCCTTCACCTAGCTTGTTGGGAACACAAAGTTTCTTTTCAGTTGCAAACTCCATTCCATACATATATATGGGGAGGTACTAGCTCCAACTCGGTTTTACAGAGAAAACTGCAGGAACTTCAAACCGGCACTAGGAAACAGACTGAGAAAGCAGAGAAAAAGTGTCTCCTGCAACCCGTTCCCTTGTTGCTAGATGAACGAACGTCTCTCCACTTGCTCAGTTCTGAGAGATAAGTGTGTGTGAAAGCCGTCCTTCACCTAGCTTGTTGGGAACACAAAGTTTCTTTTCAGTTGCAAACTCCATTCCATACATATATATGGGGAGGTACTAACTCCAACTCGGTTTGACAGTGAAAACTGCAGGAACTTCCAACCGGCACTAGGAAACAGACTGAGAAAGCAGAGAAATAGTGTCTCCTGCAAACCGTTCCCTTGGTGCTAGATGAACGAACGTCTCTCCACTTGCTCAGTTCTGAGAGATAAGTGTGTGTGAAAGCCGTCCTTGACCTAGCTTGTTGGGAACACAAAGTTTCTTTTCAGTTGCAAACTCCATTCCATACATATATATGGGGAGGTACTAGCTCCAACTCGGTTTGACAGTGAAAACTGCAGGAACTTCAAACCGGCACTAGGAAACAGACTGAGAAAGCAGAGAAAAAGTGTCTCCTGCAACCCGTTCCCTTGGTGCTAGATGAACGAACGTCTCTCCACTTGCTCAGTTCTGAGAGACAAGTGTGTGTGAAAGCCGTCCTTCACCTAGCTTGTTGGGAACACAAAGTTTCTTTTCAGTTGCAAACTCCATTCCATACATATATATGGGGAGGTACTAGCTCCAACTCGGTTTTACAGAGAAAACTGCAGGAACTTCAAACCGGCACTAGGAAACAGACTGAGAAAGCAGAGAAAAAGTGTCTCCTGCAACCCGTTCCCTTGGTGCTAGATGAACGAACGTCTCTCCACTTGCTCAGTTCTGAGAGACAAGTGTGTGTGAAAGCCGTCCTTCACCTAGCTTGTTGGGAACACAAAGTTTCTTTTCAGTTGCAAACTCCATTCCATACATATATATGGGGACGAACTAGCTCCAACTCGGTTTGACAGTGAAAACTGCAGGAACTTCAAACCGGCACTAGGAAACAGACTGAGAAAGCAGAGAAAACGTGTCTCCTGCAAACCGTTCCCTTGGTGCTAGATGAACGAACGTCTCTCCACTTGCTCAGTTCTGAGAGATAAGTGTGTGTGAAAGCCGTCCTTCACCTAGCTTGTTGGGAACACAAAGTTTCTTTTCAGTTGCAAACTCCATTCCATACATATATATGGGGAGGTACTAGCTCCAACTCGGTTTGACAGTGAAAACTGCAGGAACTTCAAACCGGCACTAGGAAACAGACTGAGAAAGCAGAGAAAAAGTGTCTCCTGCAACCCGTTCCCTTTGTGCTAGATAAACGAAAGTCTCTCCACTTGCTCAGTTCTGAGAGATAAGTGTGTGTGAAAGCCGTCCTTCACCTAGCTTGTTGGGAACACAAAGTTTCTTTTCAGTTGCAAACTCCATTCCATACATATATATGGGGAGGTACTAGCTCCAACTCGGTTTGACAGTGAAAACTGCAGGAACTTCAAACCGGCACTAGGAAACACACTGAGAAAGCAGAGAAAAAGTGTCTCCTGCAACCCGTTCCCTTGGTGCTAGATGAACGAACGTCTCTCCACTTGCTCAGTTCTGAGAGATAAGTGTGTGTGAAAGCCGTCCTTCACCTAGCTTGTTGGGAACACAAAGATTCTTTTCAGTTGCAAACTCCATTCCATACATATATATGGGGAGGAACTAGCTCCAACTCGGTTTTAAAGTGAAAACTGCAGGAACTTCAAACCGGCACTAGGAAACAGAGTGAGAAAGCAGAGAAAAAGTGTCTCCTGCTAACCGTTCCCTTGGTGCTAGATGAACGAACGTCTCTCCACTTGCTCAGTTCTGAGAGATAAGTGTGTGTGAAAGCCGTCCTTCACCTAGCTTGTTGGGAACACAAAGTTTCTTTTCAGTTGCAAACTCCATTCCATACATATATATGGGGAGGTAGTAGCTCCAACTCGGTTTTAAAGTGTAAACTGCAGGAACTTCAAACCGGCACTAGGTAACAGAGTGTGAAAGCAGAGAAAAAGTGTCTCCTGCAACCCGTTCCCTTGGTGCTAGATAAACGAAAGTCTCTCCACTTGCTCAGTTCTGAGAGATAAGTGTGTGTGAAAGCCGTCCTTGACCTAGCTTGTTGGGAACACAAAGTTTCTTTTCAGTTGAAAACTCCATTCCATACATATATATGGGGAGGTACTAGCTCCAACTCGGTTTGACAGTGAAAACTGCAGGAACTTCAAACCGGCACTAGGAAACAGACTGCGAAAGCAGAGAAAAAGTGTTTCCTGCAACCCGTTCCCTTGGTGCTACATGAACGAACGTCTCTCCACTTGCTCAGTTCTGAGAGATAAGTGTGTGTGAAAGCCGTCCTTCACCTTGCTTGTTGGGAACACAAAGTTTCTTTTCAGTTGCAAACTCCATTCCATACATATATATGGGGAGGTACTAGCTCCAACTCGGTTTGACAGTGAAAACTGCAGGAACTTCAAACCGGCACTAGGAAACAGACTGAGAAAGCAGAGAAAAAGTGTCTTCTGCAAACGGTTCCCTTGGTGCTAGATGAACGAACGTCTCTCCACTTGCTCAGTTCTGAGAGATAAGTGTGTGTGAAAGCCGTCCTTCACCTAGCTTGTTGGGAACACAAAGTTTCTTTTCAGTTGCAAACTCCATTCCATACATATATATGGGGAGGTACTAGCTCCAACTCGGTTTTAAAGTGAAAACTGCAGGAACTTCAAACCGGCACTAGGTAACAGACTGAGATAGCAGAGAAAAAGTGTCTCCTGCAAACCGTTCCCTTGGTGCTAGATGAACGAACGTCTCTCCACTTGCTCAGTTCTGAGAGATAAGTGTGTGTGAAAGCCGTCCTTCACCTAGCTTGTTGGGAACACAAAGTTTCTTTTCAGTTGCAAACTCCATTCCATACATATATATGGGGAGGTACTAGCTCCAACTCGGTTTGACAGTGAAAACTGCAGGAACTTCAAACCGGCACTAGGAAACAGACTGAGAAAGCAGAGAAAAAGTGTCTCCTGCAACCCGTTCCCTTGGTGCTAGATGAACGAACGTCTCTCCACTTGCTCAGTTCTGAGAGATAAGTGTGTGTGAAAGCCGTCCTTCACCTAGCTTGTTGGGAACACAAAGATTCTTTTCAGTTGCAAACTCCATTCCATACATATATATGGGGAGGTACTAGCTCCAACTCGGTTTTAAAGTGAAAACTGCAGGAACTTCAAACCGGCACTAGGTAACAGACTGAGAAAGCAGAGAAAAAGTGTCTCCTGCAAACCGTTCCCTTGGTGCTAGATGAACGAACGTCTCTCCACTTGCTCAGTTCTGAGAGATAAGTGTGTGTGAAAGCCGTCCTTCACCTAGCTTGTTGGGAACACAAAGTTTCTTTTCAGTTGCAAACTCCATTCCATACATATATATGGGGAGGTACTAGCTCCAACTCGGTTTTACAGTGAAAACTGCAGGAACTTCAAACCGGCACTAGGAAACAGACTGAGAAAGCAGAGAAAAAGTGTCTCCTGCAACCCGTTCCCTTGGTGCTAGATGAACGAACGTCTCTCCACTTGCTCAGTTCTGAGAGATAAGTGTGTGTGAAAGCCGTCCTTCACCTAGCTTGTTGGGAACACAAAGTTTCTTTTCAGTTGCAAACTCCATTCCATACATATATATGGGGACGAACTAGCTCCAACTCGGTTTGACAGTGAAAACTGCAGGAACTTCAAACCGGCACTAGGAAACAGACTGAGAAAGCAGAGAAAAAGTGTCTCCTGCAAACCGTTCCCTTGGTGCTAGATGAACGAACGTCTCTCCACTTGCTCAGTTCTGAGAGATATGTGTGTGTGAAAGCCGTCCTTCACCTAGCTTGTTGGGAACACAAAGTTTCTTTTCAGTTGCAAACTCCATTCCATACATATATATGGGGAGGTACTAGCTCAAACTCGGTTTGACAGTGAAAACTGCAGGAACTTCAAACCGGCACTAGGAAACAGACTGAGAAAGCAGAGAAAAAGTGTCTCCTGCAACCCGTTCCCTTGGTGCTAGATGAACGAACGTCTCTCCACTTGCTCAGTTCTGAGAGATAAGTGTGTGTGAAAGCCGTCCTTCACCTAGCTTGTTCGGAACACAAAGTTTCTTTTCAGTTGCAAACTCCATTCCATACATATATATGGGGAGGTACTAGCTCCAACTCGGTTTGACAGTGAAAACTGCAGGAACTTCAAACCGGCACTAGGAAACAGACTGAGAAAGCAGAGAAAAAGTGTCTCCGGCAACCCGTTCCCTTGGTGCTAGATGAACGAACGTCTCTCCACTTGCTCAGTTCTGAGAGATAAGTGTGTGTGAAAGCCGTCCTTCACCTAGCTTGTTGGGAACACAAAGTTTCTTTTCAGTTGCAAACTCCATTCCATACATATAATGGGGGAGGTACTAGCTCCAACTCGGTTTGACAGTGAAAACTGCAGGAACTTCAAACCGGCACTAGGAAACAGACTGAGAAAGCAGAGAAAAAGTGTCTCCTGCAACCCGTTCCCTTGGTGCTAGATGAACGAACGTCTCTCCACTTGCTCAGTTCTGAGAGATAAGTGTGTGTGAAAGCCGTCCTTCACCTAGCTTGTTGGGAACACAAAGTTTCTTTTCAGTTGCAAACTCCATTCCATACATATATATGGGGAGGTACTAGCTCCAACTCGGTTTGACAGTGAAAACTGCAGGAACTTCAAACCGGCACTAGGAAACAGACTGAGAAAGCAGAGAAAAAGTGTCTCCGGCAACCCGTTCCCTTGGTGCTAGATGAACGAACGTCTCTCCACTTGCTCAGTTCTGAGAGATAAGTGTGTGTGAAAGCCGTCCTTCACCTAGCTTGTTGGGAACACAAAGTTTCTTTTCAGTTGCAAACTCCATTCAATACATATAATGGGGGAGGTACTAGCTCCAACTCGGTTTGACAGTGAAAACTGCAGGAACTTCAAACCGGCACTAGGAAACAGACTGAGAAAGCAGAGAAAAAGTGTCTCCTGCAACCCGTTCCCTTGGTGCTAGATGAACGAACGTCTCTCCACTTGCTCAGTTCTGAGAGATAAGTGTGTGTGAAAGCCGTCCTTCACCTAGCTTGTTGGGAACACAAAGTTTCTTTTCAGTTGCAAACTCCATTCCATACATATATATGGGGAGGTACTAGCTCCAACTCGGTTTGACAGTGAAAACTGCAGGAACTTCAAACCGGCACTAGGAAACAGACTGAGAAAGCAGAGAAAAAGTGTCTCCTGCAACCCGTTCCCTTGGTGCTAGATGAACGAACGTCTCTCCACTTGCTCAGTTCTGAGAGATAAGTGTGTGTGAAAGCCGTCCTTCACCTAGCTTGTTGGGAACACAAAGTTTCTTTTCAGTTGCAAACTCCATTCCATACATATATATGGGGAGGTACTAGCTCCAACTCGGTTTGACAGTGAAAACTGCAGGAACTTCAAACCGGCACTAGGAAACAGACTGAGAAAGCAGAGAAAAAGTGTCTCCTGCAACCCGTTCCCTTGGTGCTAGATGAACGAACGTCTCTCCACTTGCTCAGTTCTGAGAGATAAGTGTGTGTGAAAGCCGTCCTTCACCTAGCTTGTTGGGAACACAAAGTTTCTTTTCAGTTGCAAACTCCATTCCATACATATAATGGGGGAGGTACTAGCTCCAACTCGGTTTGACAGTGAAAACTGCAGGAACTTCAAACCGGCACTAGGAAACAGACTGAGAAATCAGAGAAAAAGTGTCTCCTGCAACCCGTTCCCTTGGTGCTAGATGAACGAACGTCTCTCCACTTGCTCAGTTCTGAGAGATAAGTGTGTGTGAAAGCCGTCCTTAACCTAGCTTGTTGGGAACACAAAGTTTCTTTTCAGTTGCAAACTCCATTCCATACATATATATGGGGAGGTACTAGCTCCAACTCGGTTTGACAGTGAAAACTGCAGGAACTTCAAACCGGCACTAGGAAACAGACTGAGAAAGCAGAGAAAAAGTGTCTCCGGCAACCCGTTCCCTTGGTGCTAGATGAACGAACGTCTCTCCACTTGCTCAGTTCTGAGAGATAAGTGTGTGTGAAAGCCGTCCTTCACCTAGCTTGTTGGGAACACAAAGTTTCTTTTCAGTTG
The DNA here is from genome assembly GCF_036321535.1 of Camelus dromedarius. NCBI lineage: Eukaryota > Metazoa > Chordata > Mammalia > Artiodactyla > Camelidae > Camelus > Camelus dromedarius. The sequence goes on from NW_026989840.1 coordinate 156,116, forward strand.
CAAACTCCATTCCATACATATAATGGGGGAGGTACTAGCTCCAACTCGGTTTGACAGTGAAAACTGCAGGAACTTCAAACCGGCACTAGGAAACAGACTGAGAAAGCAGAGAAAAAGTGTCTCCTGCAACCCGTTCCCTTGGTGCTAGATGAACGAACGTCTCTCCACTTGCTCAGTTCTGAGAGATAAGTGTGTGTGAAAGCCGTCCTTCACCTAGCTTGTTGGGAACACAAAGTTTCTTTTCAGTTGCAAACTCCATTCCATACATATATATGGGGAGGTACTAGCTCCAACTCGGTTTGACAGTGAAAACTGCAGGAACTTCAAACCGGCACTAGGAAACAGACTGAGAAAGCAGAGAAAAAGTGTCTCCTGCAACCCGTTCCCTTGGTGCTAGATGAACGAACGTCTCTCCACTTGCTCAGTTCTGAGAGATAAGTGTGTGTGAAAGCCGTCCTTCACCTAGCTTGTTGGGAACACAAAGTTTCTTTTCAGTTGCAAACTCCATTCCATACATATATATGGGGAGGTACTAGCTCCAACTCGGTTTGACAGTGAAAACTGCAGGAACTTCAAACCGGCACTAGGAAACAGACTGAGAAAGCAGAGAAAAAGTGTCTCCTGCAACCCGTTCCCTTGGTGCTAGATGAACGAACGTCTCTCCACTTGCTCAGTTCTGAGAGATAAGTGTGTGTGAAAGCCGTCCTTCACCTAGCTTGTTGGGAACACAAAGTTTCTTTTCAGTTGCAAACTCCATTCCATACATATAATGGGGGAGGTACTAGCTCCAACTCGGTTTGACAGTGAAAACTGCAGGAACTTCAAACCGGCACTAGGAAACAGACTGAGAAATCAGAGAAAAAGTGTCTCCTGCAACCCGTTCCCTTGGTGCTAGATGAACGAACGTCTCTCCACTTGCTCAGTTCTGAGAGATAAGTGTGTGTGAAAGCCGTCCTTAACCTAGCTTGTTGGGAACACAAAGTTTCTTTTCAGTTGCAAACTCCATTCCATACATATATATGGGGAGGTACTAGCTCCAACTCGGTTTGACAGTGAAAACTGCAGGAACTTCAAACCGGCACTAGGAAACAGACTGAGAAAGCAGAGAAAAAGTGTCTCCTGCAACCCGTTCCCTTGGTGCTAGAAGAACGAACGTCTCTCCACTTGCTCAGTTCTGAGAGATAAGTGTGTGTGAAAGCCGTCCTTCACCTAGCTTGTTGGGAACACAAAGTTTCTTTTCAGTTGCAAACTCCATTCCATACATATATATGGGGAGGTACTAGCTCCAACTCGGTTTGACAGTGAAAACTGCAGGAACTTCAAACCGGCACTAGGAAACAGACTGAGAAAGCAGAGAAAAAGTGTCTCCTGCAACCCGTTCCCTTGGTGCTAGATGAACGAACGTCTCTCCACTTGCTCAGTTCTGAGAGATAAGTGTGTGTGAAAGCCGTCCTTTACCTAGCTTGTTGGGAACACAAAGTTTCTTTTCAGTTGCAAACTCCATTCCATACATATATATGGGGAGGTACAAGCTCCAACTCGGTTTGACAGTGAAAACTGCAGGAACTTCAAACCGGCACTAGGAAACAGACTGAGAAAGCAGAGAAAAAGTGTCTCCTGCAACCCGTTCCCTTGGTGCTAGATGAACGAACGTCTCTCCACTTGCTCAGTTCTGAGAGATAAGTGTGTGTGAAAGCCGTCCTTCACCTAGCTTGTTGGGAACACAAAGTTTGTTTTCAGTTGCAAACTCCATTCCATACATATATATGGGGAGGTACTAGCTCCAACTCGGTTTGACAGTGAAAACTGCAGGAACTTCAAACCGGCACTAGGAAACAGACTGAGAAAGCAGAGAAAAAGTGTCTCCTGCAACCCGTTCCCTTGGTGCTAGATGAACGAACGTCTCTCCACTTGCTCAGTTCTGAGAGATAAGTGTGTGTGAAAGCCGTCCTTTACCTAGCTTGTTGGGAACACAAAGTTTCTTTTCAGTTGCAAACTCCATTCCATACATATATATGGGGAGGTACAAGCTCCAACTCGGTTTGACAGTGAAAACTGCAGGAACTTCAAACCGGCACTAGGAAACAGACTGAGAAAGCAGAGAAAAAGTGTCTCCTGCAACCCGTTCCCTTGGTGCTAGATGAACGAACGTCTCTCCACTTGCTCAGTTCTGAGAGATAAGTGTGTGTGAAAGCCGTCCTTCACCTAGCTTGTTGGGAACACAAAGTTTCTTTTCAGTTGCAAACTCCATTCCATACATATATATGGGGAGGTACTAGCTCCAACTCCTTTTGACAGTGAAAACTGCAGGAACTTCAAACCGGCACTAGGAAACAGATTGAGAAAGCTGACAGAAAGTGTCTCCTGCAACCCGTTCCCTTGGTGCTAGATGAACGAACTTCTCTCCACTTGCTCAGTTCTGAGATATAAGTGTGTGTGAAAGCCGTCCTTCACCTAGCTTGTTGGGAACACAAAGTTTATTTTCAGTTGCAAACTCCATTCCATACATATATATGGGGAGGTAGAAGCTCCAACTCGGTTTGACAGTGAAAACTGCAGGAACTTCAAACCGGCACTAGGAAACAGACTGAGAAAGCAGAGAAAAAGGGTCTCCTGCAAACCGTTCCCTTGGTGCTAGATGAACGAACGTCTCTCCACTTGCTCAGTTCTGAGAGATAAGTGTGTGTGAAAGCCGTCCTTCACCTAGCTTGTTGGGAACACAAAGTTTCTTTTCAGTTGCAAACTCCATTCCATACATATATATGGGGACGAACTAGCTCCAACTCGGTTTGACAGTGAAAACTGCAGGAACTTCAAACCGGCACTAGGAAACAGACTGAGAAAGCACAGAAAAAGTGTCTACTGCAAACCGTTCCCTTGGTGCTAGATGAACGAACGTCTCTCCACTTGCTCAGTTCTGAGAGATAAGTGTGTGTGAAAGCCGTCCTTCACCTAGCTTGTTGGGAACACAAAGTTTCTTTTCAGTTGCAAACTCCATTCCATACATATATATGGGGAGGTACTAGCTCCAACTCGGTTTGACAGTGAAAACGGCAGGAACTTCAAACCGGCACTAGGAAACAGACTGAGAAAGCAGAGAAAAAGTGTCTCCTGCAACCCGTTCCCTTTGTGCTAGATAAACGAACGTCTCTCCACTTGCTCAGTTCTGAGAGATAAGTGTGTGTGAAAGCCGTCCTTGACCTAGCTTGTTGGGAACACAAAATTTCTTTTCAGTTGCAAACTCCATTCCATACATATATATGGGGAGGTACTAGCTCCAACTCGGTTTGACAGTGAAAACTGCAGGAACTTCAAACCGGCACTAGGAAACAGACTGAGAAAGCAGAGAAAAAGTGTCTCCTGCAACCCGTTCCCTTGGTGCTAGATGAACGAACGTCTCTCCACTTGCTCAGTTCTGAGAGATAAGTGTGTGTGAAAGCCGTCCTTCACCTTGCTTGTTGGGAACACAAAGTTTCTTTTCAGTTGCAAACTCCATTCCATACATATATATGGGGAGGTACTAGCTCCAACTCGGTTTGACAGTGAAAACTGCAGGAACTTCAAACCGGCACTAGGAAACAGACTGAGAAAGCAGAGAAAAAGTGTCTTCTGCAACCCGTTCCCTTGGTGCTAGATGAACGAACGTCTCTCCACTTGCTCAGTTCTGAGAGATAAGTGTGTGTGAATGCCGTCCTTCACCTAGATTGTTGGGAACACAAAGTTTCTTTTCAGTTGCAAACTCCATTCCATACATATATATGGGGAGGTACTAGCTCCAACTCGGTTTGACAGTGAAAACTGCAGGAACTTCAAACCGGCACTAGGTAACAGACTGAGAAAGCAGAGAAAAAGTGTCCCTGCAAACCGTTCCCTTGGTGCTAGATGAACGAACGTCTCTCCACTTGCTCAGTTCTGAGAGATAAGTGTGTGTGAAAGCCGTCCTTCACCTAGCTTGTTGGGAACACAAAGTTTCTTTTCAGTTGCAAACTCCATTCCATACATATATATGGGGAGGTACTAGCTCCAACTCGGTTTTACAGAGAAAACTGCAGGAACTTCAAACCGGCACTAGGAAACAGACTGAGAAAGCAGAGAAAAAGTGTCTCCTGCAACCCGTTCCCTTGGTGCTAGATGAACGAACGTCTCTCCACTTGCTCAGTTCTGAGAGATAAGTGTGTGTGAAAGCCGTCCTTCACCTAGCTTGTTGGGAACACAAAGTTTCTTTTCAGTTGCAAACTCCATTCCATACATATATATGGGGAGGTACTAGCTCCAACTCGGTTTGACAGTGAAAACTGCAGGAACTTCAAACCGGCACTAGGAAACAGACTGCGAAAGCAGAGAAAAAGTGTCTCCTGCAACCCGTTCCCTTGGTGCTACATGAACGAACGTCTCTCCACTTGCTCAGTTCTGAGAGATAAGTGTGTGTGAAAGCCGTCCTTCACCTTGCTTGTTGGGAACACAAAGTTTCTTTTCAGTTGCAAACTCCATTCCATACATATATATGGGGAGGTACTAGCTCCAACTCGGTTTGACAGTGAAAACTGCAGGAACTTCAAACCGGCACTAGGAAACAGACTGAGAAAGCAGAGAAAAAGTGTCTCCTGCAACCCGTTCCCTTGGTGCTAGATGAACGAACGTCTCTCCACTTGCTCAGTTCTGAGAGATAAGTGTGTGTGAAAGCCGTCCTTCACCTAGCTTGTTGGGAACACAAAGTTTCTTTTCAGTTGCAAACTCCATTCCATACATATATATGGGGAGGTACTAGCTCCAACTCGGTTTGACAGTGAAAACTGCAGGAACTTCAAACCGGCACTAGGAAACAGACTGAGAAAGCAGAGAAAAAGTGTCTCCTGCAACCCGTTCCCTTGGTGCTAGATAAACGAAAGTCTCTCCACTTGCTCAGTTCTGAGAGATAAGTGTGTGTGAAAGCCGTCCTTGACCTAGCTTGTTGGGAACACAAAGTTTCTTTTCAGTTGCAAACTCCATTCCATACATATATATGGGGAGGTACTAGCTCCAACTCGGTTTGACAGTGAAAACTGCAGGAACTTCAAACCAGCACTAGGAAACAGACTGCGAAAGCAGAGAAAAAGTGTCTCCTGCAACCCGTTCCCTTGGTGCTACATGAACGAACGTCTCTCCACTTGCTCAGTTCTGAGAGATAAGTGTGTGTGAAAGCCGTCCTTCACCTTGCTTGTTGGGAACACAAAGTTTCTTTTCAGTTGCAAACTCCATTCCATACATATATATGGGGAGGTACTAGCTCCAACTCGGTTTGACAGTGAAAACTGCAGGAACTTCAAACCGGCACTAGGAAACAGACTGAGAAAGCAGAGAAAAAGTGTCTCCTGCAACCCGTTCCCTTGGTGCTAGATGAACGAACGTCTCTCCACTTGCTCAGTTCTGAGAGATAAGTGTGTGTGAAAGCCGTCCTTCACCTAGCTTGTTGGGAACACAAAGTTTCTTTTCAGTTGCAAACTCCATTCCATACATATATATGGGGAGGTACTAGCTCCAACTCGGTTTGACAGTGAAAACTGCAGGAACTTCAAACCGGCACTAGGAAACAGACTGAGAAAGCAGAGAAAAAGTGTCTCCTGCAACCCGTTCCCTTGGTGCTAGATGAACGAACGTCTCTCCACTTGCTCAGTTCTGAGAGATAAGTGTGTGTGAAAGCCGTCCTTCACCTAGCTTGTTGGGAACACAAAGTTTCTTTTCAGTTGCAAACTCCATTCCATACATATATATGGGGAGGTACAAGCTCCAACTCGGTTTGACAGTGAAAACTGCAGGAACTTCAAACCGGCACTAGGAAACAGACTGAGAAAGCAGAGAAAAAGTGTCTCCTGCAACCCGTTCCCTTGGTGCTAGATGAACGAACGTCTCTCCACTTGCTCAGTTCTGAGAGATAAGTGTGTGTGAAAGCCGTCCTTGACCTAGCTTGTTGGGAACACAAAGTTTCTTTTCAGTTGCAAACTCCATTCCATACATATATATGGGGAGGTACTAGCTCCAACTCGGTTTGACACTGAAAACTGCAGGAACTTCATACCGGCACTAGGAAACAGACTGAGAAAGCAGAGAAAAAGTGTCTCCTGCAACCCGTTCCCTTGGTGCTAGATGAACGAACGTCTCTCCACTTGCTCAGTTCTGAGAGATAAGTGTGTGTGAAAGCCGTCCTTCACCTAGCTTGTTGGGAACACAAAGTTTCTTTTCAGTTGCAAACTCCATTCCATACATATATATGGGGACGAACTAGCTCCAACTCGGTTTGACAGTGAAAACTGCAGGAACTTCAAACCGGCACTAGGAAACAGACTGAGAAAGCAGAGAAAAAGTGTCTCCTGCAAACCGTTCCCTTGGTGCTAGATGAACGAACGTCTCTCCACTTGCTCAGTTCTGAGAGATAAGTGTGTGTGAAAGCCGTCCTTCACCTAGCTTTTTGGGAACACAAAGTTTCTTTTCAGTTGCAAACTCCATTCCATACATATATATGGGGACGAACTAGCTCCAACTCGGTTTGACAGTGAAAATTGCAGGAACTTCAAACCGGCACTAGGAAACAGACTGAGAAAGCACAGAAAAAGTGTCTACTGCAAACCGTTCCCTTGGTGCTAGATGAACGAACGTCTCTCCACTTGCTCAGTTCTGAGAGATAAGTGTGTGTGAAAGCCGTCCTTCACCTAGCTTGTTGGGAACACAAAGTTTCTTTTCAGTTGCAAACTCCATTCCATACATATATATGGGGAGGTACTAGCTCCAACTCGGTTTGACAGTGAAAACTGCAGGAACTTCAAACCGGCACTAGGAAACAGACTGAGAAAGCAGAGAAAAAGTGTCTCCTGCAACCCGTTCCCTTTGTGCTAGATAAACGAACGTCTCTCCACTTGCTCAGTTCTGAGAGATAAGTGTGTGTGAAAGCCGTCCTTGACCTAGCTTGTTGGGAACACAAAATTTCTTTTCAGTTGCAAACTCCATTCCATACATATATATGGGGAGGTACTAGCTCCAACTCGGTTTGACAGTGAAAACTGCAGGAACTTCAAACCGGCACTAGGAAACAGACTGAGAAAGCAGAGAAAAAGTGTCTCCTGCAACCCGTTCCCTTGGTGCTAGATGAACGAACGTCTCTCCACTTGCTCAGTTCTGAGAGATAAGTGTGTGTGAAAGCCGTCCTTCACCTTGCTTGTTGGGAACACAAAGTTTCTTTTCAGTTGCAAACTCCATTCCATACATATATATGGGGAGGTACTAGCTCCAACTCGGTTTGACAGTGAAAACTGCAGGAACTTCAAACCGGCACTAGGAAACAGACTGAGAAAGCAGAGAAAAAGTGTCTTCTGCAACCCGTTCCCTTGGTGCTAGATGAACGAACGTCTCTCCACTTGCTCAGTTCTGAGAGATAAGTGTGTGTGAATGCCGTCCTTCACCTAGATTGTTGGGAACACAAAGTTTCTTTTCAGTTGCAAACTCCATTCCATACATATATATGGGGAGGTACTAGCTCCAACTCGGTTTGACAGTGAAAAATGCAGGAACTTCAAACCGGCACTAGGTAACAGACTGAGAAAGCAGAGAAAAAGTGTCCCTGCAAACCGTTCCCTTGGTGCTAGATGAACGAACGTCTCTCCACTTGCTCAGTTCTGAGAGATAAGTGTGTGTGAAAGCCGTCCTTCACCTAGCTTGTTGGGAACACAAAGTTTCTTTTCAGTTGCAAACTCCATTCCATACATATATATGGGGAGGTACTAGCTCCAACTCGGTTTTACAGAGAAAACTGCAGGAACTTCAAACCGGCACTAGGAAACAGACTGAGAAAGCAGAGAAAAAGTGTCTCCTGCAACCCGTTCCCTTGGTGCTAGATGAACGAACGTCTCTCCACTTGCTCAGTTCTGAGAGATAAGTGTGTGTGAAAGCCGTCCTTCACCTAGCTTGTTGGGAACACAAAGTTTCTTTTCAGTTGCAAACTCCATTCCATACATATATATGGGGAGGTACTAGCTCCAACTCGGTTTGACAGTGAAAACTGCAGGAACTTCAAACCAGCACTAGGAAACAGACTGCGAAAGCAGAGATAAAGTGTCTCCTGCAACCCGTTCCCTTGGTGCTACATGAACGAACGTCTCTCCACTTGCTCAGTTCTGAGAGATAAGTGTGTGTGAAAGCCGTCCTTCACCTTGCTTGTTGGGAACACAAAGTTTCTTTTCAGTTGCAAACTCCATTCCATACATATATATGGGGAGGTACTAGCTCCAACTCGGTTTGACAGTGAAAACTGCAGGAACTTCAAACCGGCACTAGGAAACAGACTGAGAAAGCAGAGAAAAAGTGTCTCCTGCAACCCGTTCCCTTGGTGCTAGATAAACGAAAGTCTCTCCACTTGCTCAGTTCTGAGAGATAAGTGTGTGTGAAAGCCGTCCTTGACCTAGCTTGTTGGGAACACAAAGTTTCTTTTCAGTTGCAAACTCCATTCCATACATATATATGGGGAGGTACTAGCTCCAACTCGGTTTGACAGTGAAAACTGCAGGAACTTCAAACCAGCACTAGGAAACAGACTGCGAAAGCAGAGATAAAGTGTCTCCTGCAACCCGTTCCCTTGGTGCTACATGAACGAACGTCTCTCCACTTGCTCAGTTCTGAGAGATAAGTGTGTGTGAAAGCCGTCCTTCACCTTGCTTGTTGGGAACACAAAGTTTCTTTTCAGTTGCAAACTCCATTCCATACATATATATGGGGAGGTACTAGCTCCAACTCGGTTTGACAGTGAAAACTGCAGGAACTTCAAACCGGCACTAGGAAACAGACTGAGAAAGCAGAGAAAAAGTGTCTTCTGCAAACGGTTCCCTTGGTGCTAGATGAACGAACGTCTCTCCACTTGCTCAGTTCTGAGAGATAAGTGTGTGTGAAAGCCGTCCTTCACCTAGCTTTTTGGGAACACAAAGTTTCTTTTCAGTTGCAAACTCCATTCCATACATATATATGGGGACGAACTAGCTCCAACTCGGTTTGACAGTGAAAACTGCAGGAACTTCAAACCGGCACTAGGAAACAGACTGAGAAAGCACAGAAAAAGTGTCTACTGCAAACCGTTCCCTTGGTGCTAGATGAACGAACGTCTCTCCACTTGCTCAGTTCTGAGAGATAAGTGTGTGTGAAAGCCGTCCTTCACCTAGCTTGTTGGGAACACAAAGTTTCTTTTCAGTTGCAAACTCCATTCCATACATATATATGGGGAGGTACTAGCTCCAACTCGGTTTGACAGTGAAAACTGCAGGAACTTCAAACCGGCACTAGGAAACAGACTGAGAAAGCAGAGAAAAAGTGTCTCCTGCAACCCGTTCCCTTTGTGCTAGATAAACGAACGTCTCTCCACTTGCTCAGTTCTGAGAGATAAGTGTGTGTGAAAGCCGTCCTTGACCTAGCTTGTTGGGAACACAAAATTTCTTTTCAGTTGCAAACTCCATTCCATACATATATATGGGGAGGTACTAGCTCCAACTCGGTTTGACAGTGAAAACTGCAGGAACTTCAAACCGGCACTAGGAAACAGACTGAGAAAGCAGAGAAAAAGTGTCTCCTGCAACCCGTTCCCTTGGTGCTAGATGAACGAACGTCTCTCCACTTGCTCAGTTCTGAGAGATAAGTGTGTGTGAAAGCCGTCCTTCACCTTGCTTGTTGGGAACACAAAGTTTCTTTTCAGTTGCAAACTCCATTCCATACATATATATGGGGAGGTACTAGCTCCAACTCGGTTTGACAGTGAAAACTGCAGGAACTTCAAACCGGCACTAGGAAACAGACTGAGAAAGCAGAGAAAAAGTGTCTTCTGCAACCCGTTCCCTTGGTGCTAGATGAACGAACGTCTCTCCACTTGCTCAGTTCTGAGAGATAAGTGTGTGTGAATGCCGTCCTTCACCTAGATTGTTGGGAACACAAAGTTTCTTTTCAGTTGCAAACTCCATTCCATACATATATATGGGGAGGTACTAGCTCCAACTCGGTTTGACAGTGAAAACTGCAGGAACTTCAAACCGGCACTAGGAAACAGACTGAGAAAGCAGAGAAAAAGTGTCTCCTGCAACCCGTTCCCTTGGTGCTAGATAAACGAAAGTCTCTCCACTTGCTCAGTTCTGAGAGATAAGTGTGTGTGAAAGCCGTCCTTGACCTAGCTTGTTGGGAACACAAAGTTTCTTTTCAGTTGCAAACTCCATTCCATACATATATATGGGGAGGTACTAGCTCCAACTCGGTTTGACAGTGAAAACTGCAGGAACTTCAAACCAGCACTAGGAAACAGACTGCGAAAGCAGAGAAAAAGTGTCTCCTGCAACCCGTTCCCTTGGTGCTACATGAACGAACGTCTCTCCACTTGCTCAGTTCTGAGAGATAAGTGTGTGTGAAAGCCGTCCTTCACCTTGCTTTTTGGGAACACAAAGTTTCTTTTCAGTTGCAAACTCCATTCCATACATATATATGGGGAGGTACTAGCTCCAACTCGGTTTGACAGTGAAAACTGCAGGAACTTCAAACCGGCACTAGGAAACAGACTGAGAAAGCAGAGAAAAAGTGTCTTCTGCAAACGGTTCCCTTGGTGCTAGATGAACGAACGTCTCTCCACTTGCTCAGTTCTGAGAGATAAGTGTGTGTGAAAGCCGTCCTTCACCTAGCTTGTTGGGAACACAAAGTTTCTTTTCAGTTGCAAACTCCATTCCATACATATATATGGGGAGGTACTAGCTCCAACTCGGTTTTAAAGTGAAAACTGCAGGAACTTCAAACCGGCACTAGGTAACAGACTGAGAAAGCAGAGAAAAAGTGTCTCCTGCAAACCGTTCCCTTGGTGCTAGATGAACGAAAGTCTCTCCACTTGCTCAGTTCTGAGAGATAAGTGTGTGTGAAAGCCGTCCTTCACCTAGCTTGTTGGGAACACAAAGTTTCTTTTCAGTTGCAAACTCCATTCCATACATATATATGGGGAGGTACTAGCTCCAACTCGGTTTGACAGTGAAAACTGCAGGAACTTCAAACCGGCACTAGGAAACAGACTGAGAAAGCAGAGAAAAAGTGTCTCCTGCAACCCGTTCCCTTGGTGCTAGATGAACGAACGTCTCTCCACTTGCTCAGTTCTGAGAGATAAGTGTGTGTGAAAGCCGTCCTTCACCTAGCTTGTTGGGAACACAAAGTTTCTTTTCAGTTGCAAACTCCATTCCATACATATATATGGGGAGGTACTAGCTCCAACTCGGTTTGACAGTGAAAACTGCAGGAACTTCAAACCGGCACTAGGAAACAGACTGAGAAAGCAGAGAAAAAGTGTCTCCTGCAACCCGTTCCCTTGGTGCTAGATAAACGAAAGTCTCTCCACTTGCTCAGTTCTGAGAGATAAGTGTGTGTGAAAGCCGTCCTTGACCTAGCTTGTTGGGAACACAAAGTTTCTTTTCAGTTGCAAACTCCATTCCATACATATATATGGGGAGGTACTAGCTCCAACTCGGTTTGACAGTGAAAACTGCAGGAACTTCAAACCGGCACTAGGAAACAGACTTCGAAAGCAGAGAAAAAGTGTCTCCTGCAACCCGTTCCCTTGGTGCTAGATGAACGTACGTCTCTCCACTTGCTCAGTTCTGAGAGATAAGTGTGTGTGAAAGCCGTCCTTCACCTTGCTTGTTGGGAACACAAAGTTTCTTTTCAGTTGCAAACTCCATTCCATACATATATATGGGGAGGTACTAGCTACAACTCGGTTTGACAGTGAAAACTGCAGGAACTTCAAACCGGCACTAGGAAACAGACTGAGAAAGCAGAGAAAAAGTGTCTTCTGCAACCGGTTCCCTTGGTGCTAGATGAACGAACGTCTCTCCACTTGCTCAGTTCTGAGAGATAAGTGTGTGTGAAAGCCGTCCTTCACCTAGCTTGTTGGGAACACAAAGTTTCTTTTCAGTTGCAAACTCCAATCCATACATATATATGGGGAGGTACTAGCTCCAACTCGGTTTTAAAGTGAAAACTGCAGGAACTTCAAACCGGCACTAGGTAACAGACTGAGAAAGCAGAGAAAAAGTGTCTCCTGCAAACCGTTCCCTTGGTGCTAGATGAACGAACGTCTCTCCACTTGCTCAGTTCTGAGAGATAAGTGTGTGTGAAAGCCGTCCTTCACCTAGCTTGTTGGGAACACAAAGTTTCTTTTCAGTTGCAAACTCCATTCCATACATATATATGGGGAGGTACTAGCTCCAACTCGGTTTTACAGTGAAAACTGCAGGAACTTCATACCGGCACTAGGAAACAGACTGAGAAAGCAGAGAAAAAGTGTCTCCTGCAACCCGTTCCCTTGGTGCTAGATGAACGAACGTCTCTCCACTTGCTCAGTTCTGAGAGATAAGTGTGTGTGAAAGCCGTCCTTCACCTAGCTTGTTCGGAACACAAAGTTTCTTTTCAGTTGCAAACTCCATTCCATACATATATATGGGGACGAACTAGCTCCAACTCGGTTTGACAGTGAAAACTGCAGGAACTTCAAACCGGCACTAGGAAACAGACTGAGAAAGCAGAGAAAAAGTGTCTCCTGCAACCCGTTCCCTTGGTGCTAGATGAACGAACGTCTCTCCACTTGCTCAGTTCTGAGAGATAAGTGTGTGTGAAAGCCGTCCTTCACCTAGCTTGTTGGGAACACAAAGTTTCTTTTCAGTTGCAAACTCCATTCCATACATATATATGGGGAGGTACTAGCTCCAACTCGGTTTGACAGTGAAAACTGCAGGAACTTCAAACCGGCACTAGGAAACAGACTGAGAAAGCAGAGAAAAAGTGTCTCCTGCAACCCGTTCCCTTGGTGCTAGATGAACGAACGTCTCTCCACTTGCTCAGTTCTGAGAGATAAGTGTGTGTGAAAGCCGTCCTTCACCTAGCTTTTTCGGAACACAAAGTTTCTTTTCAGTTGCAAACTCCATTCCATACATATATATGGGGAGGTACTAGCTCCAACTCGGTTTGACAGTGAAAACTGCAGGAACTTCAAACCGGCACTAGGAAACAGACTGAGAAAGCAGAGAAAAAGTGTCTCCTGCAACCCGTTCCCTTGGTGCTAGATGAACGAACGTCTCTCCACTTGCTCAGTTCTGAGAGATAAGTGTGTGTGAAAGCCGTCCTTCACCTAGCTTGTTGGGAACACAAAGTTTCTTTTCAGTTGCAAACTCCATTCCATACATATATATGGGGACGAACTAGCTCCAACTCGGTTTGACAGTGAAAACTGCAGGAACTTCAAACCGGCACTAGGAAACAGACTGAGAAAGCAGAGAAAAAGTGTCTCCTGCAACCCGTTCCCTTGGTGCTAGATGAACGAACGTCTCTCCACTTGCTCAGTTCTGAGAGATAAGTGTGTGTGAAAGCCGTCCTTCACCTAGCTTGTTGGGAACACAAAGTTTCTTTTCAGTTGCAAACTCCATTCCATACATATATATGGGGAGGTACTAGCTCCAACTCGGTTTGACAGTGAAAACTGCAGGAACTTCAAACCGGCACTAGGAAACAGACTGAGAAAGCAGAGAAAAAGTGTCTCCTGCAACCCGTTCCCTTGGTGCTAGATGAACGAACGTCTCTCCACTTGCTCAGTTCTGAGAGATAAGTGTGTGTGAAAGCCGTCCTTCACCTAGCTTGTTCGGAACACAAAGTTTCTTTTCAGTTGCAAACTCCATTCCATACATATATATGGGGAGGTACTAGCTCCAACTCGGTTTGACAGTGAAAACTGCAGGAACTTCAAACCGGCACTAGGAAACAGACTGAGAAAGCAGAGAAAAAGTGTCTCCTGCAACCCGTTCCCTTGGTGCTAGATGAACGAACGTCTCTCCACTTGCTCAGTTCTGAGAGATAAGTGTGTGTGAAAGCCGTCCTTCACCTAGCTTGTTGGGAACACAAAGTTTCTTTTCAGTTGCAAACTCCATTCCATACATATAATGGGGGAGGTACTAGCTCCAACTCGGTTTGACAGTGAAAACTGCAGGAACTTCAAACCGGCACTAGGAAACAGACTGAGAAATCAGAGAAAAAGTGTCTCCTGCAACCCGTTCCCTTGGTGCTAGATGAACGAACGTCTCTCCACTAGCTCAGTTCTGAGAGATAAGTGTGTGTGAAAGCCGTCCTTCACCTAGCTTGTTGGGAACACAAAGTTTCCTTTCAGTTGCAAACTCCATTCCATACATATATATGGGGAGGTACTAGCTCCAACTCGGTTTGACAGTGAAAACTGCAGGAACTTCAAACCGGCACTAGGAAACAGACTGAGAAAGCAGAGAAAAAGTGTCTCCTGCAACCCGTTCCCTTGGTGCTAGATGAACGAACGTCTCTCCACTTGCTCAGTTCTGAGAAATAAGTGTGTGTGAAAGCCGTCCTTCACCTAGCTTGTTGGGAACACAAAGTTTCTTTTCAGTTGCAAACTCCATTCCATACATATAATGGGGGAGGTACTAGCTCCAACTCGGTTTGACAGTGAAAACTGCAGGAACTTCAAACCGGCACTAGGAAACAGACTGAGAAATCAGAGAAAAAGTGTCTCCTGCAACCCGTTCCCTTGGTGCTAGATGAACGAACGTCTCTCCACTTGCTCAGTTCTGAGAGATAAGTGTGTGTGAAAGCCGTCCTTCACCTAGCTTGTTGGGAACACAAAGTTTCTTTTCAGTTGCAAACTCCATTCCATACATATATATGGGGAGGTACTAGCTCCAACTCGGTTTGACAGTGAAAACTGCAGGAACTTCAAACCGGCACTAGGAAACAGACTGAGAAAGCAGAGAAAAAGTGTCTCCTGCAACCCGTTCCCTTGGTGCTAGATGAACGAACGTCTCTCCACTTGCTCAGTTCTGAGAGATAAGTGTGTGTGAAAGCCGTCCTTCACCTAGCTTGTTGGGAACACAAAGTTTCTTTTCAGTTGCAAACTCCATTCCATACATATATATGGGGAGGTACTAGCTCCAACTCGGTTTGACACTGAAAACTGCAGGAACTTCATACCGGCACTAGGAAACAGACTGAGAAAGCAGAGAAAAAGTGTCTCCTGCAACCCGTTCCCTTGGTGCTAGATGAACGAACGTCTCTCCACTTGCTCAGTTCTGAGAGATAAGTGTGTGTGAAAGCCGTCCTTCACCTAGCTTGTTGGGAACACAAAGTTTCTTTTCAGTTGCAAACTCCATTCCATACATATATATGGGGACGAACTAGCTCCAACTCGGTTTGACAGTGAAAACTGCAGGAACTTCAAACCGGCACTAGGAAACAGACTGAGAAAGCAGAGAAATAGTGTCTCCTGCAAACCGTTCCCTTGGTGCTAGATGAACGAACGTCTCTCCACTTGCTCAGTTCTGAGAGATAAGTGTGTGTGAAAGCCGTCTTTCACCTAGCTTGTTGGGAACACAAAGTTTCTTTTCAGTTGCAAACTCCATTCCATACATATATATGGGGACGAACTAGCTCCAACTCGGTTTGACAGTGAAAACTGCAGGAACTTCAAACCGGCACTAGGAAACAGACTGAGAAAGCACAGAAAAAGTGTCTACTGCAAACCGTTCCCTTGGTGCTAGATGAACGAACGTCTCTCCACTTGCTCAGTTCTGAGAGATAAGTGTGTGTGAAAGCCGTCCTTCACCTAGCTTGTTGGGAACACAAAGTTTCTTTTCAGTTGCAAACTCCATTCCATACATATATATGGGGAGGTACTAGCTCCAACTCGGTTTGACAGTGAAAACTGCAGGAACTTCAAACCGGCACTAGGAAACAGACTGAGAAAGCAGAGAAAAAGTGTCTCCTGCAACCCGTTCCCTTTGTGCTAGATAAACGAACGTCTCTCCACTTGCTCAGTTCTGAGAGATAAGTGTGTGTGAAAGCCGTCCTTGACCTAGCTTGTTGGGAACACAAAATTTCTTTTCAGTTGCAAACTCCATTCCATACATATATATGGGGAGGTACTAGCTCCAACTCGGTTTGACAGTGAAAACTGCAGGAACTTCAAACCGGCACTAGGAAACAGACTGAGAAAGCAGAGAAAAAGTGTCTCCTGCAACCCGTTCCCTTGGTGCTAGATGAACGAACGTCTCTCCACTTGCTCAGTTCTGAGAGATAAGTGTGTGTGAAAGCCGTCCTTCACCTTGCTTGTTGGGAACACAAAGTTTCTTTTCAGTTGCAAACTCCATTCCATACATATATATGGGGAGGTACTAGCTCCAACTCGGTTTGACAGTGAAAACTGCAGGAACTTCAAACCGGCACTAGGAAACAGACTGAGAAAGCAGAGAAAAAGTGTCTTCTGCAACCCGTTCCCTTGGTGCTAGATGAACGAACGTCTCTCCACTTGCTCAGTTCTGAGAGATAAGTGTGTGTGAATGCCGTCCTTCACCTAGATTGTTGGGAACACAAAGTTTCTTTTCAGTTGCAAACTCCATTCCATACATATATATGGGGAGGTACTAGCTCCAACTCGGTTTGACAGTGAAAACTGCAGGAACTTCAAACCGGCACTAGGAAACAGACTGAGAAAGCAGAGAAAAAGTGTCTCCTGCAACCCGTTCCCTTGGTGCTAGATAAACGAAAGTCTCTCCACTTGCTCAGT
This sequence comes from Camelus dromedarius, assembly GCF_036321535.1. NCBI lineage: Eukaryota > Metazoa > Chordata > Mammalia > Artiodactyla > Camelidae > Camelus > Camelus dromedarius. The sequence continues at coordinate 172,725 of NW_026989840.1, forward strand.
TCTGAGAGATAAGTGTGTGTGAAAGCCGTCCTTGACCTAGCTTGTTGGGAACACAAAGTTTCTTTTCAGTTGCAAACTCCATTCCATACATATATATGGGGAGGTACTAGCTCCAACTCGGTTTGACAGTGAAAACTGCAGGAACTTCAAACCAGCACTAGGAAACAGACTGCGAAAGCAGAGAAAAAGTGTCTCCTGCAACCCGTTCCCTTGGTGCTACATGAACGAACGTCTCTCCACTTGCTCAGTTCTGAGAGATAAGTGTGTGTGAAAGCCGTCCTTCACCTTGCTTGTTGGGAACACAAAGTTTCTTTTCAGTTGCAAACTCCATTCCATACATATATATGGGGAGGTACTAGCTCCAACTCGGTTTGACAGTGAAAACTGCAGGAACTTCAAACCGGCACTAGGAAACAGACTGAGAAAGCAGAGAAAAAGTGTCTTCTGCAAACGGTTCCCTTGGTGCTAGATGAACGAACGTCTCTCCACTTGCTCAGTTCTGAGAGATAAGTGTGTGTGAAAGCCGTCCTTCACCTAGCTTGTTGGGAACACAAAGTTTCTTTTCAGTTGCAAACTCCATTCCATACATATATATGGGGAGGTACTAGCTCCAACTCGGTTTTAAAGTGAAAACTGCAGGAACTTCAAACCGGCACTAGGTAACAGACTGAGAAAGCAGAGAAAAAGTGTCTCCTGCAAACCGTTCCCTTGGTGCTAGATGAACGAAAGTCTCTCCACTTGCTCAGTTCTGAGAGATAAGTGTGTGTGAAAGCCGTCCTTCACCTAGCTTGTTGGGAACACAAAGTTTCTTTTCAGTTGCAAACTCCATTCCATACATATATATGGGGAGGTACTAGCTCCAACTCGGTTTGACAGTGAAAACTGCAGGAACTTCAAACCGGCACTAGGAAACAGACTGAGAAAGCAGAGAAAAAGTGTCTCCTGCAACCCGTTCCCTTGGTGCTAGATGAACGAACGTCTCTCCACTTGCTCAGTTCTGAGAGATAAGTGTGTGTGAAAGCCGTCCTTCACCTAGCTTGTTGGGAACACAAAGTTTCTTTTCAGTTGCAAACTCCATTCCATACATATATATGGGGAGGTACTAGCTCCAACTCGGTTTGACAGTGAAAACTGCAGGAACTTCAAACCGGCACTAGGAAACAGACTGAGAAAGCAGAGAAAAAGTGTCTCCTGCAACCCGTTCCCTTGGTGCTAGATAAACGAAAGTCTCTCCACTTGCTCAGTTCTGAGAGATAAGTGTGTGTGAAAGCCGTCCTTGACCTAGCTTGTTGGGAACACAAAGTTTCTTTTCAGTTGCAAACTCCATTCCATACATATATATGGGGAGGTACTAGCTCCAACTCGGTTTGACAGTGAAAACTGCAGGAACTTCAAACCGGCACTAGGAAACAGACTTCGAAAGCAGAGAAAAAGTGTCTCCTGCAACCCGTTCCCTTGGTGCTAGATGAACGTACGTCTCTCCACTTGCTCAGTTCTGAGAGATAAGTGTGTGTGAAAGCCGTCCTTCACCTTGCTTGTTGGGAACACAAAGTTTCTTTTCAGTTGCAAACTCCATTCCATACATATATATGGGGAGGTACTAGCTCCAACTCGGTTTGACAGTGAAAACTGCAGGAACTTCAAACCGGCACTAGGAAACAGACTGAGAAAGCAGAGAAAAAGTGTCTTCTGCAACCGGTTCCCTTGGTGCTAGATGAACGAACGTCTCTCCACTTGCTCAGTTCTGAGAGATAAGTGTGTGTGAAAGCCGTCCTTCACCTAGCTTGTTGGGAACACAAAGTTTCTTTTCAGTTGCAAACTCCATTCCATACATATATATGGGGAGGTACTAGCTCCAACTCGGTTTTAAAGTGAAAACTGCAGGAACTTCAAACCGGCACTAGGTAACAGACTGAGAAAGCAGAGAAAAAGTGTCTCCTGCAAACCGTTCCCTTGGTGCTAGATGAACGAACGTCTCTCCACTTGCTCAGTTCTGAGAGATAAGTGTGTGTGAAAGCCGTCCTTCACCTAGCTTGTTGGGAACACAAAGTTTCTTTTCAGTTGCAAACTCCATTCCATACATATATATGGGGAGGTACTAGCTCCAACTCGGTTTTACAGTGAAAACTGCAGGAACTTCATACCGGCACTAGGAAACAGACTGAGAAAGCAGAGAAAAAGTGTCTCCTGCAACCCGTTCCCTTGGTGCTAGATGAACGAACGTCTCTCCACTTGCTCAGTTCTGAGAGATAAGTGTGTGTGAAAGCCGTCCTTCACCTAGCTTGTTGGGAACACAAAGTTTCTTTTCAGTTGCAAACTCCATTCCATACATATATATGGGGACGAACTAGCTCCAACTCGGTTTGACAGTGAAAACTGCAGGAACTTCAAACCGGCACTAGGAAACAGACTGAGAAAGCAGAGAAAAAGTGTCTCCTGCAACCCGTTCCCTTGGTGCTAGATGAACGAACGTCTCTCCACTTGCTCAGTTCTGAGAGATAAGTGTGTGTGAAAGCCGTCCTTCACCTAGCTTGTTGGGAACACAAAGTTTCTTTTCAGTTGCAAACTCCATTCCATACATATATATGGGGAGGTACTAGCTCCAACTCGGTTTGACAGTGAAAACTGCAGGAACTTCAAACCGGCACTAGGAAACAGACTGAGAAAGCAGAGAAAAAGTGTCTCCTGCAACCCGTTCCCTTGGTGCTAGATGAACGAACGTCTCTCCACTTGCTCAGTTCTGAGAGATAAGTGTGTGTGAAAGCCGTCCTTCACCTAGCTTGTTCGGAACACAAAGTTTCTTTTCAGTTGCAAACTCCATTCCATACATATATACGGGGAGGTAGAAGCTCCAACTCGGTTTGACAGTGAAAACTGCAGGAACTTCAAACCGGCACTAGGAAACAGACTGAGAAAGCAGAGAAAAAGTGTCTCCTGCAACCCGTTCCCTTGGTGCTAGATGAACGAACGTCTCTCCACTTGCTCAGTTCTGAGAGATAAGTGTGTGTGAAAGCCGTCCTTCACCTAGCTTGTTGGGAACACAAAGTTTCTTTTCAGTTGCAAACTCCATTCCATACATATAATGGGGGAGGTACTAGCTCCAACTCGGTTTGACAGTGAAAACTGCAGGAACTTCAAACCGGCACTAGGAAACAGACTGAGAAATCAGAGAAAAAGTGTCTCCTGCAACCCGTTCCCTTGGTGCTAGATGAACGAACGTCTCTCCACTAGCTCAGTTCTGAGAGATAAGTGTGTGTGAAAGCCGTCCTTCACCTAGCTTGTTGGGAACACAAAGTTTCTTTTCAGTTGCAAACTCCATTCCATACATATATATGGGGAGGTACTAGCTCCAACTCGGTTTGACAGTGAAAACTGCAGGAACTTCAAACCGGCACTAGGAAACAGACTGAGAAAGCAGAGAAAAAGTGTCTCCTGCAACCCGTTCCCTTGGTGCTAGATGAACGAACGTCTCTCCACTTGCTCAGTTCTGAGAAATAAGTGTGTGTGAAAGCCGTCCTTCACCTAGCTTGTTGGGAACACAAAGTTTCTTTTCAGTTGCAAACTCCATTCCATACATATAATGGGGAAGGTACTAGCTCCAACTCGGTTTGACAGTGAAAACTGCAGGAACTTCAAACCGGCACTAGGAAACAGACTGAGAAATCAGAGAAAAAGTGTCTCCTGCAACCCGTTCCCTTGGTGCTAGATGAACGAACGTCTCTCCACTTGCTCAGTTCTGAGAGATAAGTGTGTGTGAAAGCCGTCCTTCACCTAGCTTGTTGGGAACACAAAGTTTCTTTTCAGTTGCAAACTCCATTCCATACATATATATGGGGAGGTACTAGCTCCAACTCGGTTTGACAGTGAAAACTGCAGGAACTTCAAACCGGCACTAGGAAACAGACTGAGAAAGCAGAGAAAAAGTGTCTCCTGCAACCCGTTCCCTTGGTGCTAGATGAACGAACGTCTCTCCACTTGCTCAGTTCTGAGAGATAAGTGTGTGTGAAAGCCGTCCTTCACCTAGCTTGTTGGGAACACAAAGTTTCTTTTCAGTTGCAAACTCCATTCCATACATATATATGGGGAGGTACTAGCTCCAACTCGGTTTGACACTGAAAACTGCAGGAACTTCATACCGGCACTAGGAAACAGACTGAGAAAGCAGAGAAAAAGTGTCTCCTGCAACCCGTTCCCTTGGTGCTAGATGAACGAACGTCTCTCCACTTGCTCAGTTCTGAGAGATAAGTGTGTGTGAAAGCCGTCCTTCACCTAGCTTGTTGGGAACACAAAGTTTCTTTTCAGTTGCAAACTCCATTCCATACATATATATGGGGACGAACTAGCTCCAACTCGGTTTGACAGTGAAAACTGCAGGAACTTCAAACCGGCACTAGGAAACAGACTGAGAAAGCAGAGAAAAAGTGTCTCCTGCAAACCGTTCCCTTGGTGCTAGATGAACGAACGTCTCTCCACTTGCTCAGTTCTGAGAGATAAGTGTGTGTGAAAGCCGTCTTTCACCTAGCTTGTTGGGAACACAAAGTTTCTTTTCAGTTGCAAACTCCATTCCATACATATATATGGGGAGGTACTAGCTCCAACTCGGTTTGACAGTGAAAACTGCAGGAACTTCAAACCGGCACTAGGAAACAGACTGAGAAAGCAGAGAAAAAGTGTCTCCTGCAACCCGTTCCCTTGGTGCTAGATGAACGAACGTCTCTCCACTTGCTCAGTTCTGAGAGATAAGTGTGTGTGAAAGCCGTCCTTCACCTAGCTTGTTGGGAACACAAAGTTTCTTTTCAGTTGCAAAATCCATTCCATACATATATATGGGGAGGTACTAGCTCCAACTCGGTTTGACAGTGAAAACTGCAGGAACTTCAAACCGGCACTAGGAAACAGACTGAGAAAGCAGAGAAAAAGTGTCTCCTGCAACCCGTTCCCATGGTGCTAGATGAACGAACGTCTCTCCACTTGCTCAGTTCTGAGAGATAAGTGTGTGTGAAAGCCGTCCTTCACCTAGCTTGTTGGGAACACAAAGTTTCTTTTCAGTTGCAAACTCCATTCCATACATATATATGGGGACGAACTAGCTCCAACTCGGTTTGACAGTGAAAACTGCAGGAACTTCAAACCGGCACTAGGAAACAGACTGAGAAAGCAGAGAAAAAGTGTCTCCTGCAACCCGTTCCCTTGGTGCTAGATGAACGAACGTCTCTCCACTTGCTCAGTTCTGAGAGATATGTGTGTGTGAAAGCCGTCCTTCACCTAGCTTGTTGGGAACACAAAGTTTCTTTTCAGTTGCAAACTCCATTCCATACATATATATGGGGAGGTACTAGCTCCAACTCGGTTTGACAGTGAAAACTGCAGGAACTTCAAACCGGCACTAGGAAACAGACTGAGAAAGCAGAGAAAAAGTGTCTCCTGCAACCCGTTCCCTTGGTGCTAGATGAACGAACGTCTCTCCACTTGCTCAGTTCTGAGAGATAACTGTGTGTGAAAGCCGTCCTTCACCTAGCTTGTTCGGAACACAAAGTTTCTTTTCAGTTGCAAACTCCATTCCATACATATATATGGGGAGGTACTAGCTCCAACTCGGTTTGATAGTGAAAACTGCAGGAACTTCAAACCGGCACTAGGAAACAGACTGAGAAAGCAGAGAAAAAGTGTCTCCTGCAACCCGTTCCCTTGGTGCTAGATGAACGAACGTCTCTCCACTTGCTCAGTTCTGAGAGATAAGTGTGTGTGAAAGCCGTCCTTCACCTAGCTTGTTGGGAACACAAAGTTTCTTTTCAGTTGCAAACTCCATTCCATACATATAATGGGGGAGGTACTAGCTCCAACTCGGTTTGACAGTGAAAACTGCAGGAACTTCAAACCGGCACTAGGAAACAGACTGAGAAATCAGAGAAAAAGTGTCTCCTGCAACCCGTTCCCTTGGTGCTAGATGAACGAACGTCTCTCCACTAGCTCAGTTCTGAGAGATAAGTGTGTGTGAAAGCCGTCCTTCACCTAGCTTGTTGGGAACACAAAGTTTCTTTTCAGTTGCAAACTCCATTCCATACATATATATGGGGAGGTACTAGCTCCAACTCGGTTTGACAGTGAAAACTGCAGGAACTTCAAACCGGCACTAGGAAACAGACTGAGAAAGCAGAGAAAAAGTGTCTCCTGCAACCCGTTCCCTTGGTGCTAGATGAACGAACGTCTCTCCACTTGCTCAGTTCTGAGAAATAAGTGTGTGTGAAAGCCGTCCTTCACCTAGCTTGTTGGGAACACAAAGTTTCTTTTCAGTTGCAAACTCCATTCCATACATATAATGGGGGAGGTACTAGCTCCAACTCGGTTTGACAGTGAAAACTGCAGGAACTTCAAACCGGCACTAGGAAACAGACTGAGAAATCAGAGAAAAAGTGTCTCCTGCAACCCGTTCCCTTGGTGCTAGATGAACGAACGTCTCTCCACTAGCTCAGTTCTGAGAGATAAGTGTGTGTGAAAGCCGTCCTTCACCTAGCTTGTTGGGAACACAAAGTTTCTTTTCAGTTGCAAACTCCATTCCATACATATATATGGGGAGGTACTAGCTCCAACTCGGTTTGACAGTGAAAACTGCAGGAACTTCAAACCGGCACTAGGAAACAGACTGAGAAAGCAGAGAAAAAGTGTCTCCTGCAACCCGTTCCCTTGGTGCTAGATGAACGAACGTCTCTCCACTTGCTCAGTTCTGAGAGATAAGTGTGTGTGAAAGCCGTCCTTCACCTAGCTTGTTCGGAACACAAAGTTTCTTTTCAGTTGCAAACTCCATTCCATACATATATATGGGGAGGTACTAGCTCCAACTCGGTTTGACACTGAAAACTGCAGGAACTTCATACCGGCACTAGGAAACAGACTTCGAAAGCAGAGAAAAAGTGTCTCCTGCAACCCGTTCCCTTGGTGCTAGATGAACGAACGTCTCTCCACTTGCTCAGTTCTGAGAGATAAGTGTGTGTGAAAGCCGTCCTTCACCTAGCTTGTTGGGAACACAAAGTTTCTTTTCAGTTGCAAACTCCATTCCATACATATATATGGGGACGAACTAGCTCCAACTCGGTTTGACAGTGAAAACTGCAGGAACTTCAAACCGGCACTAGGAAACAGACTGAGAAAGCAGAGAAAAAGTGTCTCCTGCAAACCGTTCCCTTGGTGCTAGATGAACGAACGTCTCTCCACTTGCTCAGTTCTGAGAGATAAGTGTGTGTGAAAGCCGTCTTTCACCTAGCTTGTTGGGAACACAAAGTTTCTTTTCAGTTGCAAACTCCATTCCATACATATATATGGGGAGGTACTAGCTCCAACTCGGTTTGACAGTGAAAACTGCAGGAACTTCAAACCGGCACTAGGAAACAGACTGAGAAAGCAGAGAAAAAGTGTCTCCTGCAACCCGTTCCCTTGGTGCTAGATGAACGAACGTCTCTCCACTTGCTCAGTTCTGAGAGATAAGTGTGTGTGAAAGCCGTCCTTCACCTAGCTTGTTGGGAACACAAAGTTTCTTTTCAGTTGCAAACTCCATTCCATACATATATATGGGGAGGTACTAGCTCCAACTCGGTTTGACAGTGAAAACTGCAGGAACTTCAAACCGGCACTAGGAAACAGACTGAGAAAGCAGAGAAAAAGTGTCTCCTGCAACCCGTTCCCTTGGTGCTAGATGAACGAACGTCTCTCCACTTGCTCAGTTCTGAGAGATAAGTGTGTGTGAAAGCCGTCCTTCACCTAGCTTGTTGGGAACTCAAAGTTTCTTTTCAGTTGCAAACTCCATTCCATACATATATATGGGGAGGTACTAGCTCCAACTCGGTTTGACAGTGAAAACTGCAGGAACTTCAAACCGGCACTAGGAAACAGACTGAGAAAGCAGAGAAAAAGTGTCTCCTGCAACCCGTTCCCTTGGTGCTAGATGAACGAACGTCTCTCCACTTGCTCAGTTCTGAGAGATAAGTGTTTGTGAAAGCCGTCCTTCACCTAGCTTGTTGGGAACACAAAGTTTCTTTTCAGTTGCAAACTCCATTCCATACATATATATGGGGAGGTACTAGCTCCAACTCGGTTTGACAGTGAAAACTGCAGGAACTTCAAACCGGCACTAAGAAACAGACTGAGAAAGCAGAGAAAAAGTGTCTCCTGCAACCCGTTCCCTTGGTGCTAGATGAACGAACGTCTCTCCACTTGCTCAGTTCTGAGAGATAAGTGTGTGTGAAAGCCGTCCTTCACCTAGCTAGTTGGGAACACAAAGTTTCTTTTCAGTTGCAAACTCCATTCCATACATATATATGGGGAGGTACTAGCTCCAACTCGGTTTTACAGTGAAAACTGCAGGAACTTCAAACCGGCACTAGGAAACAGACTGAGAAAGCAGAGAAAAAGTGTCTCCTGCAACCCGTTCCCTTGGTGCTAGATGAACGAACGTCTCTCCACTTGCTCAGTTCTGAGAGATAAGTGTGTGTGAAAGCCGTCCTTCACCTAGCTTGTTGGGAACACAAAGTTTCTTTTCAGTTGCAAACTCCATTCCATACATATATATGGGGAGGTACTAGCTCCAACTCGGTTTGACAGTGAAAACTGCAGGAACTTCAAACCGGCACTAGGAAACAGACTGAGAAAGCAGAGAAAAAGTGTCTCCTGCAACCCGTTCCCTTGGTGCTAGATGAACGAACGTCTCTCCACTTGCTCAGTTCTGAGAGATAAGTGTGTGTGAAAGCCGTCCTTCACCTAGCTTGTTCGGAACACAAAGTTTCTTTTCAGTTGCAAACTACATTCCATACATATATATGGGGAGGTACTAGCTTCAACTCGGTTTGACACTGAAAACTGCAGGAACTTCATACCGGCACTAGGAAACAGACTGAGAAAGCAGAGAAAAAGTGTCTCCTGCAACCCGTTCCCTTGGTGCTAGATGAACGAACGTCTCTCCACTTGCTCAGTTCTGAGAGATAAGTGTGTGTGAAAGCCGTCCTTCACCTAGCTTGTTGGGAACACAAAGTTTCTTTTCAGTTGCAAACTCCATTCCATACATATATATGGGGACGAACTAGCTCCAACTCGGTTTGACAGTGAAAACTGCAGGAACTTCAAACCGGCACTAGGAAACAGACTGAGAAAGCAGAGAAAAAGTGTCTCCTGCAAACCGTTCCCTTGGTGCTAGATGAACGAACGTCTCTCCACTTGCTCAGTTCTGAGAGATAAGTGTGTGTGAAAGCCGTCCTTCACCTAGCTTGTTCGGAACACAAAGTTTCTTTTCAGTTGCAAACTCCATTCCATACATATATATGGGGAGGTACTAGCTCCAAATCGGTTTGACAGTGAAAACTGCAGGAACTTCAAACCGGCACTAGGAAACAGACTGAGAAAGCAGAGAAAAAGTGTCTCCTGCAAACCGTTCCCTTGGTGCTAGATGAACGAACGTCTCTCCACTTGCTCAGTTCTGAGAGATAAGTGTGTGTGAAAGCCGTCCTTCACCTAGCTTGTTCGGAACACAAAGTTTCTTTTCAGTTGCAAACTCCATTCCATACATATATATGGGGAGGTACTAGCTCCAACTCGGTTTGACAGTGAAAACTGCAGGAACTTCAAACCGGCACTAGGAAACAGACTGAGAAAGCAGAGAAAAAGTGTCTCCTGCAACCCGTTCCCTTGGTGCTAGATGAACGAACGTCTCTCCACTTGCTCAGTTCTGAGAGATAAGTGTGTGTGAAAGCCGTCCTTCACCTAGCTTGTTGGGAACACAAAGTTTCTTTTCAGTTGCAAACTCCATTCCTTACATATATATGGGGAGGTACTAGCTCCAACTCGGTTTGACAGTGAAAACTGCAGGAACTTCAAACCGGCACTAGGAAACAGACTGAGAAAGCAGAGAAAAAGTGTCTCCTGCAACCCGTTCCCTTGGTGCTAGATGAACGAACGTCTCTCCACTTGCTCAGTTCTGAGAGATAAGTGTGTGTGAAAGCCGTCCTTCACCTAGCTTGTTGGGAACACAAAGTTTCTTTTCAGTTGCAAACTCCATTCCATACATATATATGGGGAGGTACTAGCTCCAACTCGGTTTGACAGTGAAAACTGCAGGAACTTCAAACCGGCACTAGGAAACAGACTGAGAAAGCAGAGAAAAAGTGTCCCCTGCAACCCGTTCCCTTGGTGCTAGATGAACGAACTTCTCTCCACTTGCTCAGTTCTGAGAGAAAAGTGTGTGTGAAAGCCGTCCTTCACCTAGCTTGTTGGGAACTCAAAGTTTCTTTTCAGTTGCAAACTCCATTCCATACATATATATGGGGAGGTACTAGCTCCAACTCGGTTTGACAGTGAAAACTGCAGGAACTTCAAACCGGCACTAGGAAACAGACTGAGAAAGCAGAGAAAAAGTGTCTCCTGCAACCCGTTCCCTTGGTGCTAGATGAACGATCGTCTCTCCACTTGCTCAGTTCTGAGAGATAAGTGTGTGTGAAAGCCGTCCTTCACCTAGCTAGTTGGGAACACAAAGTTTCTTTTCAGTTGCAAACTCCATTCCATACATATATATGGGGAGGTACTAGCTCCAACTCGGTTTTAAAGTGAAAACTGCAGGAACTTCAAACCGGCACTAGGTAACAGACTGAGAAAGCAGAGAAAAAGTGTCTCCTGCAAACCGTTTCCTTGGTGCTAGATGAACGAACGTCTCTCCACTTGCTCAGTTCTGAGAGATAAGTGTGTGTGAAAGCCGTCCTTCACCTAGCTTGTTGGGAACACAAAGTTTCTTTTCAGTTGCAAACTCCATTCCATACATATATATGGGGAGGTACTAGCTCCAACTCGGTTTTAAAGTGAAAACTGCAGGAACTTCAAACCGGCACTAGGTAACAGACTGAGAAAGCAGAGAAAAAGTGTCTCCTGCAAAGCGTTCCCTTGGTGCTAGATGAACGAACGTCTCTCCACTTGCTCAGTTCTGAGAGATAAGTGTGTGTGAAAGCCGTCCTTCACCTAGCTTGTCGGGAACACAAAGTTTCTTTTCAGTTGCAAACTCCATTCCATACATATATATGGGGAGGTACTAGCTCCAACTCGGTTTTAAAGTGAAAACTGCAGGAACTTCAAACCGGCACTAGGAAACAGACTGAGAAAGCAGAGAAAAAGTGTCCCCTGCAACCCGTTCCCTTGGTGCTAGATGAACGAACGTCTCTCCACTTGCTCAGTTCTGAGAGAAAAGTGTGTGTGAAAGCCGTCCTTCACCTAGCTTGTTGGGAACTCAAAGTTTCTTTTCAGTTGCAAACTCCATTCCATACATATATATGGGGAGGTACTAGCTCCAACTCGGTTTGACAGTGAAAACTGCAGGAACTTCAAACCGGCACTAGGAAACAGACTGAGAAAGCAGAGAAAAAGTGTCTCCTGCAACCCGTTCCCTTGGTGCTAGATGAACGAACGTCTCTCCACTTGCTCAGTTCTGAGAGATAAGTGTGTGTGAAAGCCGTCCTTCACCTAGCTTGTTGGGAACACAAAGTTTCTTTTCAGTTGCAAACTCCATTCCATACATATATATGGGGAGGTACTAGCTCCAACTCGGTTTGACAGTGAAAACTGCAGGAACTTCAAACCGGCACTAGGAAACAGACTGAGAAAGCAGAGAAAAAGTGTCTCCTGCAACCCGTTCCCTTGGTGCTAGATGAACGATCGTCTCTCCACTTGCTCAGTTCTGAGAGATAAGTGTGTGTGAAAGCCGTCCTTCACCTAGCTAGTTGGGAACACAAAGTTTCTTTTCAGTTGCAAACTCCATTCCATACATATATATGGGGAGGTACTAGCTCCAACTCGGTTTTACAGTGAAAACTGCAGGAACTTCAAACCGGCACTAGGAAACAGACTGAGAAAGCAGAGAAAAAGTGTCTCCTGCAACCCGTTCCCTTGGTGCTAGATGAACGAACGTCTCTCCACTTGCTCAGTTCTGAGAGATAAGTGTGTGTGAAAGCCGTCCTTCACCTAGCTTGTTGGGAACACAAAGTTTCTTTTCAGTTGCAAACTCCATTCCATACATATATATGGGGAGGTACTAGCTCCAACTCGGTTTTAAAGTGAAAACTGCAGGAACTTCAAACCGGCACTAGGTAACAGACTGAGAAAGCAGAGAAAAAGTGTCTCCTGCAAACCGTTTCCTTGGTGCTAGATGAACGAACGTCTCTCCACTTGCTCAGTTCTGAGAGATAAGTGTGTGTGAAAGCCGTCCTTCACCTAGCTTGTTGGGAACACAAAGTTTCTTTTCAGTTGCAAACTCCATTCCATACATATATATGGGGAGGTACTAGCTCCAACTCGGTTTTAAAGTGAAAACTGCAGGAACTTCAAACCGGCACTAGGTAACAGACTGAGAAAGCAGAGAAAAAGTGTCTCCTGCAAAGCGTTCCCTTGGTGCTAGATGAACGAACGTCTCTCCACTTGCTCAGTTCTGAGAGATAAGTGTGTGTGAAAGCCGTCCTTCACCTAGCTTGTCGGGAACACAAAGTTTCTTTTCAGTTGCAAACTCCATTCCATACATATATATGGGGAGGTACTAGCTCCAACTCGGTTTTACAGTGAAAACTGCAGGAACTTCAAACCGGCACTAGGAAATAGACTGAGAAAGCAGAGAAAAAGTGTCTCCTGCAACCCGTTCCCTCTGGTGCTAGATGAACGAACGTCTCTCCACTTGCTTAGTTCTGAGAGATAAGTGTGTGTGAAAGCCATCCTTCACCTAGCTTGTTGGGAATACAAAGTTTCTTTTCAGTTGCAAACTCCATTCCATACATATATATGGGGAGGTACTAGCTCCAACTCGGTTTTACAGTGAAAACTGCAGGAACTTCAAACCGGCACTAGGAAACAGACTGAGAAAGCAGAGAAAAAGTGTCTCCTGCAACCCGTTCCCTTGGTGCTAGATGAACGAACGTCTCTCCACTTGCTCAGTTCTGAGAGATAAGTGTGTGTGAAAGCCGTCCTTCACCTAGCTTGTTGGGAACACAAAGTTTCTTTTCAGTTGCAAACTCCATTCCATACATATATATGGGGAGGTACTAGCTCCAACTCGGTTTTAAAGTGAAAACTGCAGGAACTTCAAACCGGCACTAGGTAACAGACTGAGAAAGCAGAGAAAAAGTGTCTCCTGCAAACCGTTTCCTTGGTGCTAGATGAACGAACGTCTCTCCACTTGCTCAGTTCTGAGAGATAAGTGTGTGTGAAAGCCGTCCTTCACCTAGCTTGTTGGGAACACAAAGTTTCTTTTCAGTTGCAAACTCCATTCCATACATATATATGGGGAGGTACTAGCTCCAACTCGGTTTTAAAGTGAAAACTGCAGGAACTTCAAACCGGCACTAGGTAACAGACTGAGAAAGCAGAGAAAAAGTGTCTCCTGCAAAGCGTTCCCTTGGTGCTAGATGAACGAACGTCTCTCCACTTGCTCAGTTCTGAGAGATAAGTGTGTGTGAAAGCCGTCCTTCACCTAGCTTGTCGGGAACACAAAGTTTCTTTTCAGTTGCAAACTCCATTCCATACATATATATGGGGAGGTACTAGCTCCAACTCGGTTTTACAGTGAAAACTGCAGGAACTTCAAACCGGCACTAGGAAATAGACTGAGAAAGCAGAGAAAAAGTGTCTCCTGCAACCCGTTCCCTCTGGTGCTAGATGAACGAACGTCTCTCCACTTGCTTAGTTCTGAGAGATAAGTGTGTGTGAAAGCCATCCTTCACCTAGCTTGTTGGGAATACAAAGTTTCTTTTCAGTTGCAAACTCCATTCCATACATATATATGGGGACGAACTAGCTCCAACTCGGTTTGACAGTGAAAACTGCAGGAACTTCAAACCGGCACTAGGAAACAGACTGAGAAAGCAGAGAAAAAGTGTCTCCTGCAACCCGTTCCCTTGGTGCTAAATGAACGAACGTCTCTCCACTTGCTCAGTTCTGAGAGATAAGTGTGTGTGAAAGCCGTCCTTCACCTAGCTTGTTGGGAACACAAAGTTTCTTTTCAGTTGCAAACTCCATTCCATACATATATATGGGGAGGTACTAGCTCCAACTCGGTTTGACAGTGAAAACTGCAGGAACTTCAAACAGGCACTAGGAAACAGACTGAGAAAGCAGAGAAAAAGTGTCTCCTGCAACCCGTTCCCTTGGTGCTAGATGAACGAACGTCTCTCCACTTGCTCAGTTCTGAGAGATAAGTGTGTGTGAAAGCCGTCCTTCACCTAGCTTGTTGGGAACACAAAGTTTCTTTTCAGTTGCAAACTCCATTCCATACATATATATGGGGAGGTACTAGCTCCAACACGGTTTGACAGTGAAAACTGCAGGAACTTCAAACCGGCACTAGGAAACAGACTGAGAAAGCAGAGAAAAAGTGTCTCCTGCAACCCGTTCCCTTGGTGCTAGATGAACGAACGTCTCTCCACTTGCTCAGTTCTGAGAGATAAGTGTGTGTGAAAGCCGTCCTTCACCTAGCTTGTTGGGAACACAAATTTTCTTTTCAGTTGCAAACTCCATTCCATACATATATATGGGGAGGAACTAGCTCCAACTCGGTTTGACAGTGAAAACTGCAGGAACTTCAAACCGGCACTAGGAAACAGACTGAGAAAGCAGAGAAAAAGTGTCTCCTGCAACCCGTTCCCTTGGTGCTAGATGAACGAACGTCTCTCCACTTGCTCAGTTCTGAGAGATAAGTGTGTGTGAAAGCCGTCCTTCACCTAGCTTGTTGGGAACACAAAGTTTCTTTTCAGTTGCAAACTCCATTCCATACATATATATTGGGAGGTACTAGCTCCAACACGGTTTGACAGTGAAAACTGCAGGAACTTCAAACCGGCACTAGGAAACAGACTGAGAAAGCAGAGAAAAAGTGTCTCCTGCAACCCGTTCCCTTGGTGCTAGATGAACGAACGTCTCTCCACTTGCTCAGTTCTGAGAGATAAGTGTGTGTGAAAGCCGTCCTTCACCTAGCTTGTTGGGAACACAAAGTTTCTTTTCAGTTGCAAACTCCATTCCATACATATATATGGGGAGGTACAAGCTCCAACTCGGTTTGACAGTGAAAACTGCAGGAACTTCAAACCGGCACTAGGAAACAGACTGAGAAAGCAGAGAAAAAGTGTCTCCTGCAACCCGTTCCCTTGGTGCTAGATGAACGAACGTCTCTCCACTTGCTCAGTTCTGAGAGATAAGTGTGTGTGAAAGCCGTCCTTCACCTAGCTAGTTGGGAACACAAAGTTTCTTTTCAGTTGCAAACTCCATTCCATACATATATATGGGGAGGTACTAGCTCCAACTCGGTTTGACAGTGAAAACTGCAGGAACTTCAAACCGGCACTAGGAAATAGACTGAGAATGCAGAGAAAAAGTGTCTTCTGCAACCCGTTCCCTCTGGTGCTAGATGAACGAACGTCTCTCCACTTGCTTAGTTCTGAGAGATAAGTGTGTGTGAAAGCCATCCTTCACCTAGCTTGTTGGGAATACAAAGTTTCTTTTCAGTTGCAAACTCCATTCCATACATATATGTGGGGAGGTACTAGCTCCAACTCGGTTTGACAGTGAAAACTGCAGGAACTTCAAACCGGCACTAGGAAACAGATTGAGAAAGCAGAGAAAAAGTGTCTCCTGCAACCCGTTCCCTTGGTGCTAGATAAACGAAAGTCTCTCCACTTGCTCAGTTCTGAGAGATAAGTGTGTGTGAAAGCCGTCCTTCACCTAGCTTGTTGGGAACACAAAGTTTCTTTTCAGTTGCAAACTCCATTCCATACATATATATGGGGAGGTACTAGCTCCAACTCGGTTTTAAAGTGAAAACTGCAGGAACTTCAAACCGGCACTAGGTAACAGACTGAGAAAGCAGAGAAAAAGTGTCTCCTGCAAACCGTTCCCTTGTTGCTAGATGAACGAACGTCTCTCCACTTGCTCAGTTCTGAGAGATAAGTGTGTGTGAAAGCCGTCCTTCACCTAGCTTGTTGGGAACACAAAGTTTCTTTTCAGTTGCAAACTCCATTCCATACATATATATGGGGAGGTACTAGCTCCAACTCGGTTTTACAGTGAAAACTGCAGGAACTTCATACCGGCACTAGGAAACAGACTGAGAAAGCAGAGAAAAAGTGTCTCCTGCAACCCGTTCCCTTGGTGCTAGATGAACGAACGTCTCTCCACTTGCTCAGTTCTGAGAGATAAGTGTGTGTGAAAGCCGTCCTTCACCTAGCTTGTTGGGAACACAAAGTTTCTTTTCAGTTGCAAACTCCATTCCATACATATATATGGGGACGAACTAGCTCCAACTCGGTTTGACAGTGAAAACTGCAGGAACTTCAAACCGGCACTAGGAAACAGACTGAGAAAGCAGAGAAAAAGTGTCTCCTGCAACCCGTTCCCTTGGTGCTAGATGAACGAACGTCTCTCCACTTGCTCAGTTCTGAGAGATAAGTGTGTGTGAAAGCCGTCCTTCACCTAGCTTGTTGGGAACACAAAGTTTCTTTTCAGTTGCAAACTCCATTCCATACATATATATGGGGAGGTACTAGCTCCAACTCGGTTTGACAGTGAAAACTGCAGTAACTTCAAACCGGCACTAGGAAACAGACTGAGAAAGCAGAGAAAAAGTGTCTCCTGCAACCCGTTCCCTTGGTGCTAGATGAACGAACGTCTCTCCACTTGCTCAGTTCTGAGAGATAAGTGTGTGTGAAAGCCGTCCTTCACCTAGCTTGTTCGGAACACAAAGTTTCTTTTCAGTTGCAAACTCCATTCCATACATATATATGGGGAGGTACTAGCTTTAACTCGGTTTGACAGTGAAAACTGCAGGAACTTCAAACCGGCACTAGGAAACAGACTGAGAAAGCAGAGAAAAAGTGTCTCCTGCAACCCGTTCCCTTGGTGCTAGATGAACGAACGTCTCTCCACTTGCTCAGTTCTGAGAGATAAGTGTGTGTGAAAGCCGTCCTTCACCTAGCTTGTTGGGAACACAAAGTTTCTTTTCAGTTGCAAACTCCATTCCATACATATAATGGGGGAGGTACTAGCTCCAACTCGGTTTGACAGTGAAAACTGCAGGAACTTCAAACCGGCACTAGGAAACAGACTGAGAAAGCAGAGAAAAAGTGTCTCCTGCAACCCGTTCCCTTGGTGCTAGATGAACGAACGTCTCTCCACTTGCTCAGTTCTGAGAGATAAGTGTGTGTGAAAGCCGTCCTTCACCTAGCTTGTTGGGAACACAAAGTTTCTTTTCAGTTGCAAACTCCATTCCATACATATATATGGGGAGGTACTAGCTCCAACTCGGTTTGACAGTGAAAACTGCAGGAACTTCAAACCGGCACTAGGAAACAGACTGAGAAAGCAGAGAAAAAGTGTCTCCTGCAACCCGTTCCCTTGGTGCTAGATGAACGAACGTCTCTCCACTTGCTCAGTTCTGAGAGATAAGTGTGTGTGAAAGCCGTCCTTCACCTAGCTTGTTGGGAACACAAAGTTTCTTTTCAGTTGCAAACTCCATTCCATACATATATATGGGGAGGTACTAGCTCCAACTCGGTTTGACAGTGAAAACTGGAGGAACTTCAAACCGGCACTAGGAAACAGACTGAGAAAGCAGAGAAAAAGTGTCTCCTGCAACCCGTTCCCTTGGTGCTAGATGAACGAACGTCTCTCCACTTGCTCAGTTCTGAGAGATAAGTGTGTGTGAAAGCCGTCCTTCACCTAGCTTGTTGGGAACACAAAGTTTCTTTTCAGTTGCAAACTCCATTCCATACATATTTATGGGGAGGAACTAGCTCCAACTCGGTTTGACAGTGAAAACTGCAGGAACTTCAAACCGGCACTAGGAAACAGACTGAGAAAGCAGAGAAAAAGTGTCTCCTGCAAACCGTTCCCTTGGTGCTAGATGAACGAACGTCTCTCCACTTGCTCAGTTCTGAGAGATAAGTGTGTGTGAAAGCCGTCCTTCACCTAGCTTGTTGGGAACACAAAGTTTCTTTTCAGTTGCAAACTCCATTCCATACATATATATGGGGAGGTACTAGCTCCAAAACGGTTTGACAGTGAAAACTGCAGGAACTTCAAACCGGCACTAGGAAACAGACTGAGAAAGCAGAGAAAAAGTGTCTCCTGCAACCCGTTCCCTTGGTGCTAGATGAACGAACGTCTCTCCAGTTGCTCAGTTCTGAGAGATAAGTGTGTGTGAAAGCCGTCCTTCACCTAGCTTGTTCGGAACACAAAGTTTCTTTTCAGTTGCAAACTCCATTCCATACATATATATGGGGAGGTACTAGCTCCAACTCGGTTTGACAGTGAAAACTGCAGGAACTTCAAACCGGCACTAGGAAACAGACTGAGAAAGCAGAGAAAAAGTGTCTCCTGCAACCCGTTCCCTTGGTGCTAGATGAACGAACGTCTCTCCACTTGCTCAGTTCTGAGAGATAAGTGTGTGTGAAAGCCGTCCTTCACCTAGCTTGTTGGGAACACAAAGTTTCTTTTCAGTTGCAAACTCCATTCCTTACATATATATGGGGAGGTACTAGCTCCAACTCGGTTTGACAGTGAAAACTGCAGGAACTTCAAACCGGCACTAGGAAACAGACTGAGAAAGCAGAGAAAAAGTGTCTCCTGCAACCCGTTCCCTTGGTGCTAGATGAACGAACGTCTCTCCACTTGCTCAGTTCTGAGAGATAAGTGTGTGTGAAAGCCGTCCTTCACCTAGCTTGTTGGGAACACAAAGTTTCTTTTCAGTTGCAAACTCCATTCCATACATATATATGGGGAGGTACTAGCTCCAACTCGGTTTGACAGTGAAAACTGCAGGAACTTCAAACCGGCACTAGGAAACAGACTGAGAAAGCAGAGAAAAAGTGTCTCCTGCAACCCGTTCCCTTGGTGCTAGATGAACGAACGTCTCTCCACTTGCTCAGTTCTGAGAGATAAGTGTGTGTGAAAGCCGTCCTTCACCTAGCTTGTTTGGAACTCAAAGTTTCTTTTCAGTTGCAAACTCCATTCCATACATATATATGGGGAGGTACTAGCTCCAACTCGGTTTGACAGTGAAAACTGCAGGAACTTCAAACCGGCACTAGGAAACAGACTGAGAAAGCAGAGAAAAAGTGTCTCCTGCAACCCGTTCCCTTGGTGCTAGATGAACGAACGTCTCTCCACTTGCTCAGTTCTGAGAGATAAGTGTGTGTGAAAGCCGTCCTTCACCTAGCTTGTTGGGAACACAAAGTTTCTTTTCAGTTGCAAACTCCATTCCATACATATATATGGGGAGGTACTAGCTCCAACTCGGTTTGACAGTGAAAACTGCAGGAACTTCAAACCGGCACTAGGAAACAGACTGAGAAAGCAGAGAAAAAGTGTCTCCTGCAACCCGTTCCCTTGGTGCTAGATGAACGAACGTCTCTCCACTTGCTCAGTTCTGAGAGATAAGTGTGTGTGAATGCCGTCCTTCACCTAGCTAGTTGGGAACACAAAGTTTCTTTTCAGTTGCAAACTCCATTCCATACATATATATGGGGAGGTACTAGCTCCAACTCGGTTTGACAGTGAAAACTGCAGGAACTTCAAACCGGCACTAGGAAACAGACTGAGAAAGCAGAGAAAAAGTGTCTCCTGCAACCCGTTCCCTTGGTGCTAGATGAACGAACGTCTCTCCACTTGCTCAGTTCTGAGAGATAAGTGTGTGTGAAAGCCGTCCTTCACCTAGCTTGTTGGGAACACAAAGTTTCTTTTCAGTTGCAAACTCCATTCCATACATATATATGGGGAGGTACTAGCTCCAACTCGGTTTTAAAGTGAAAACTGCAGGAACTTCAAACCGGCACTAGGTAACAGACTGAGAAAGCAGAGAAAAAGTGTCTCCTGCAAACCGTTTCCTTGGTGCTAGATGAACGAACGTCTCTCCACTTGCTCAGTTCTGAGAGATAAGTGTGTGTGAAAGCCGTCCTTCACCTAGCTTGTTGGGAACACAAAGTTTCTTTTCAGTTGCAAACTCCATTCCATACATATATATGGGGAGGTACTAGCTCCAACTCGGTTTTAAAGTGAAAACTGCAGGAACTTCAAACCGGCACTAGGTAACAGACTGAGAAAGCAGAGAAAAAGTGTCTCCTGCAAAGCGTTCCCTTGGTGCTAGATGAACGAACGTCTCTCCACTTGCTCAGTTCTGAGAGATAAGTGTGTGTGAAAGCCGTCCTTCACCTAGCTTGTCGGGAACACAAAGTTTCTTTTCAGTTGCAAACTCCATTCCATACATATATATGGGGAGGTACTAGCTCCAACTCGGTTTTACAGTGAAAACTGCAGGAACTTCAAACCGGCACTAGGAAATAGACTGAGAAAGCAGAGAAAAAGTGTCTTCTGCAACCCGTTCCCTCTGGTGCTAGATGAACGAACGTCTCTCCACTTGCTTATTTCTGAGAGATAAGTGTGTGTGAAAGCCATCCTTCACCTAGCTTGTTGGGAATACAAAGTTTCTTTTCAGTTGCAAACTCCATTCCATACATATATATGGGGACGAACTAGCTCCAACTTGGTTTGACAGTGAAAACTGCAGGAACTTCAAACCGGCACTAGGAAACAGACTGAGAAAGCAGAGAAAAAGTGTCTCCTGCAAACCGTTCCCTTGGTGCTAGATGAACGAACGTCTCTCCACTTGCTCAGTTCTGAGAGGTAAGTGTGTGTGAAAGCCGTCCTTCACCTAGCTTGTTGGGAACACAAAGTTTCTTTTCAGTTGCAAACTCCATTCCATACATATATATGGGGAGGTACTAGCTCCAACTCGGTTTGACAGTGAAAACTGCAGGAACTTCAAACCGGCACTAGGAAACAGACTGAGAAAGCAGAGAAAAAGTGTCTCCTGCAACCCGTTCCCTTGGTGCTAGATGAACGAACGTCTCTCCACTTGCTCAGTTCTGAGGGATAAGTGTGTGTGAAAGCCGTCCTTCACCTAGCTTGTTGGGAACACAAAGTTTCTTTTCAGTTGCAAACTCCATTCCATACATATATATAGGGAGGTACTAGCTCCAACTCGGTTTGACAGTGAAAACTGCAGGAACTTCAAACCGGCACTAGGAAACAGACTGAGAAAGCAGAGAAAAAGTGTCTCCTGCAACCCGTTCCCTTGGTGCTAGATGAACGAACGTCTCTCCACTTGCTCAGTTCTGAGAGATAAGTGTGTGTGAAAGCCGTCCTTCACCTAGCTTGTTGGGAACACAAAGTTTCTTTTCAGTTGCAAACTCCATTCCATACATATATATTGGGAGGTACTAGCTCCAACACGGTTTGACAGTGAAAACTGCAGGAACTTCAAACCGGCACTAGGAAACAGACTGAGAAAGCAGAGAAAAAGTGTCTCCTGCAACCCGTTCCCTTGGTGCTAGATGAACGAACGTCTCTCCACTTGCTCAGTTCTGAGAGATAAGTGTGTGTGAAAGCCGTCCTTCACCTAGCTTGTTGGGAACACAAAGTTTCTTTTCAGTTGCAAACTCCATTCCATACATATATATGGGGAGGTACAAGCTCCAACTCGTTTTGACAGTGAAAACTGCAGGAACTTCAAACCGGCACTAGGAAACAGACTGAGAAAGCAGAGAAAAAGTGTCTCCTGCAACCCGTTCCCTTGGTGCTAGATGAACGAACGTCTCTCCACTTGCTCAGTTCTGAGAGATAAGTGTGTGTGAAAGCCGTCCTTCACCTAGCTAGTTGGGAACACAAAGTTTCTTTTCAGTTGCAAACTCCATTCCATACATATATATGGGGAGGTACTAGCTCCAACTCGGTTTGACAGTGAAAACTGCAGGAACTTCAAACCGGCACTAGGAAACAGACTGAGAAAGCAGAGAAAAAGTGTCTCCTGCAACCCGTTCCCTTGGTGCTAGATGAACGAACGTCTCTTCACTTGCTCAGTTCTGAGAGATAAGTGTGTGTGAAAGCCGTCCTTCACCTAGCTTGTTGGGAACACAAAGTTTCTTTTCAGTTGCAAACTCCATTCCATACATATATATGGGGAGGTACTAGCTCCAACTCGGTTTTAAAGTGAAAACTGCAGGAACTTCAAACCGGCACTAGGTAACAGACTGAGAAAGCAGAGAAAAAGTGTCTCCTGCAAACCGTTTCCTTGGTGCTAGATGAACGAACGTCTCTCCACTTGCTCAGTTCTGAGAGATAAGTGTGTGTGAAAGCCGTCCTTCACCTAGCTTGTCGGGAACACAAAGTTTCTTTTCAGTTGCAAACTCAATTCCATACATATATATGGGGAGGTACTAGCTCCAACTCGGTTTTACAGTGAAAACTGCAGGAACTTCAAACCGGCACTAGGAAATAGACTGAGAAAGCAGAGAAAAAGTGTCTTCTGCAACCCGTTCCCTCTGGTGCTAGATGAACGAACGTCTCTCCACTTGCTCAGTTCTGAGAGATAAGTGTGTGTGAAAGCCATCCTTCACCTAGCTTGTTGGGAATACAAAGTTTCTTTTCAGTTGCAAACTCCATTCCATACATATATATGGGGACGAACTAGCTCCAACTTGGTTTGACAGTGAAAACTGCAGGAACTTCAAACCGTCACTAGGAAACAGACTGAGAAAGCAGAGAAAAAGTGTCTCCTGCAACCCGTTCCCTTGGTGCAAGATGAACGAACGTCTCTCCACTTGCTCAGTTCTGAGAGATAAGTGTGTGTGAAAGCCGTCCTTCACCTAGCTTGTTGGGAACACAAAGTTTCTTTTCAGTTGCAAACTCCATTCCATACATATATATGGGGAGGTACAGGCTCCAACTCGGTTTGACAGTGAAAACTGCAGGAACTTCAAACCAGCACTAGGAAACAGACTGAGAAAGCAGAGAAAAAGTGTCTCCTGCAACCCGTTCCCTTGGTGCTAGATGAACGAACGTCTCTCCACTTGCTCAGTTCTGAGAGATAAGTGTGTGTGAAAGCCGTCCTTCACCTAGCTTGTTGGGAACACAAAGTTTCTTTTCAGTTGCAAACTCCATTCCATACATATATATGGGGAGGTACTAGCTCCAACTCGGTTTGACAGTGAAAACTGCAGGAACTTCAAACCGGCACTAGGAAACAGACTGAGAAAGCAGAGAAAAAGTGTCTCCTGCAACCCGTTCCCTTGGTGCTAGATGAACGAACGTCTCTCCACTTGCTCAGTTCTGAGAGATAAGTGTGTGTGAAAGCCGTCCTTCACCTAGCTTGTTGGGAACACAAAGTTTCTTTTCAGTTGCAAACTCCATTCCATACATATATATGGGGAGGTACTAGCTCCAACTCGGTTTGACAGTGAAAACTGCAGGAACTTGAAACCGGCACTAGGAAACAGACTGAGAAAGCAGAGAAAAAGTGTCTCCTGCAACCCGTTCCCTTGGTGCTAGATGAACGAACGTCTCTCCACTTGCTCAGTTCTGAGAGATAAGTGTGTGTGAAAGCCGTCCTTCACCTAGCTTGTTGGGAACACAAAGTTTCTTTTCAGTTGCAAACTCCATTCCATACATATATATTGGGAGGTACTAGCTCCAACTCGGTTTGACAGTGAAAACTGCAGGAACTTCAAACCGGCACTAGGAAACAGACTGAGAAAGCAGAGAAAAAGTGTCTCCTGCAACCCGTTCCCTTGGTGCTAGATGAACGAACGTCTCTCCACTTGCTCAGTTCTGAGAGATAAGTGTGTGTGAAAGCCGTCCTTCACCTAGCTTGTTCGGAACTCAAAGATTCTTTTCAGTTGCAAACACCATTCCATACATATATATGGGGAGGTTCTAGCTCCAACTCGGTTTGACAGTGAAAACTGCAGGAACTTCAAACCGGCACTAGGAAACAGACTGAGAAAGCAGAGAAAAAGTGTCTCCTGCAACCCGTTCCCTTGGTGCTAGATGAACGAACGTCTCTCCACTTGCTCAGTTCTGAGAGATAAGTGGGTGTGAAAGCCGTCCTTCACCTAGCTTGTTGGGAACACAAAGTTTCTTTTCAGTTGCAAACTCCATTCCATACATATATATGGGGAGGTACTAGCTCCAACTCGGTTTGACAGTGAAAACTGCAGGAACTTCAAACCGGCACTAGGAAACAGACTGAGAAAGCAGAGAAAAAGTGTCTCCTGCAACCCGTTCCCTTGGTGCTAGATGAACGAACGTCTCTCCACTTGCTCAGTTCTGAGAGATAAGTGTGTGTGAAAGCCGTCCTTCACCTAGCTAGTTGGGAACACAAAGTTTCTTTTCAGTTGCAAACTCCATTCCATACATATATATGGGGAGGTACAAGCTCCAACTCTGTTTTAAAGTGTAAACTGCAGGAACTTCAAACCGGCACTAGGAAACAGACTGAGAAAGCAGAGAAAAAGTGTCTCCTGCAACCCGTTCCCTTGGTGCTAGATGAACGAACGTCTCTCCACTTGCTCAGTTCTGAGAGATAAGTGTGTGTGAAAGCCGTCCTTCACCTAGCTTGTTGGGAACACAAAGTTTCTTTTCAGTTGCAAACTCCATTCCATACATATATATGGGGAGGTACTAGCTCCAACTCGGTTTTAAAGTGAAAACTGCAGGAACTTAAAACCGGCACTAGGTAACAGACTGAGAAAGCAGAGAAAAAGTGTCTCCTGCAAACCGTTTCCTTGGTGCTAGATGAACGAACGTCTCTCCACTTGCTCAGTTCTGAGAGTTAAGTGTGTGTGAAAGCCGTCCTTCACCTAGCTTGTTGGGAACACAAAGTTTCTTTTCAGTTGCAAACTCCATTCCATACATATATATGGGGAGGTACTAGCTCCAACTCGGTTTGACAGTGAAAACTGCAGGAACTTCAAATCGGCACTAGGAAACAGACTGAGAAAGCAGAGAAAAAGTGTCTCCTGCAACCCGTTCCCTTGGTGCTAGATGAACGAACGTCTCTCCACTTGCTCAGTTCTGAGAGATAAGTGTGTGTGAAAGCCGTCCTTCACCTAGCTTGTTGGGAACACAAAGTTTCTTTTCAGTTGCAAACTCCATTCCATACATATATATGGGGAGGTACTAGCTCCAACTCGGTTTTAAAGTGAAAACTGCAGTAACTTCAAACCGGCACTAGGTAACAGACTGAGAAAGCAGAGAAAAAGTGTCTCCTGCAAACCGTTTCCTTGGTGCTAGATGAACGAAAGTCTCTCCACTTGCTCAGTTCTGAGAGATAAGTGTGTGTGAAAGCCGTCCTTCACCTAGCTTGTTGGGAACACAAAGTTTCTTTTCAGTTGCAAACTCCATTCCATACATATATATGGGGAGGTACTAGCTCCAACTCGGTTTTAAAGTGAAAACTGCAGGAACTTCAAACCGGCACTAGGTAACAGACTGAGAAAGCAGAGAAAAAGTGTCTCCTGCAAACCGTTCCCTTGGTGCTAGATGAACGAACGTCTCTCCACTTGCTCAGTTCTGAGAGATAAGTGTGTGTGAAAGCCGTCCTTCACCTAGCTTGTCGGGAACACAAAGTTTCTTTTCAGTTGCAAACTCCATTCCATACATATATATGGGGAGGTACTAGCTCCAACTCGGTTTTACAGTGAAAACTGCAGGAACTTCAAACCGGCACTAGGAAATAGACTGAGAAAGCAGAGAAAAAGTGTCTTCTGCAACCCGTTCCCTCTGGTGCTAGATGAACGAACGTCTCTCCACTTGCTTAGTTCTGAGAGATAAGTGTGTGTGAAAGCCATCCTTCACCTAGCTTGTTGGGAATACAAAGTTTCTTTTCAGTTGCAAACTCCATTCCATACATATATATGGGGACGAACTAGCTCCAACTCGGTTTGACAGTGAAAACTGCAGGAACTTCAAACCGGCACTAGGAAACAGACTGAGAAAGCAGAGAAAAAGTGTCTCCTGCAAACCGTTCCCTTGGTGCTAGATGAACGAACGTCTCTCCACTTGCTCAGTTCTGAGAGATAAGTGTGTGTGAAAGCCGTCCTTCACCTAGCTTGTTGGGAACACAAAGTTTCTTTTCAGTTGCAAACTCCATTCCATACATATATATGGGGAGGTACTAGCTCCAACTCGGTTTGACAGTGAAAACTGCAGGAACTTCAAACCGGCACTAGGAAACAGACTGAGAAAGCAGAGAAAAAGTGTCTCCTGCAACCCGTTCCCTTGGTGCTAGATGAACGAACGTCTCTCCACTTGCTCAGTTCTGAGAGATAAGTGTGTGTGAAAGCCGTCCTTCACCTAGCTTGTTGGGAACACAAAGTTTCTTTTCAGTTGCAAACTCCATTCCATACATATATATGGGGAGGTACTAGCTCCAACTCGGTTTGACAGTGAAAACTGCAGGAACTTCAAACCGGCACTAGGAAACAGACTGAGAAAGCAGAGAAAAAGTGTCTCCTGCAACCCGTTCCCTTGGTGCTAGATGAACGAACGTCTCTCCACTTGCTCAGTTCTGAGAGATAAGTGTGTGTGAAAGCCGTCCTTCACCTAGCTTGTTGGGAACACAAAGTTTCTTTTCAGTTGCAAACTCCATTCCATACATATATATGGGGAGGTACTAGCTCCAACTCGGTTTGACAGTGAAAACTGCAGGAACTTCAAACCGGCACTAGGAAACAGACTGAGAAAGCAGAGAAAAAGTGTCTCCTGCAACCCGTTCCCTTGGTGCTAGATGAACGAACGTCTCTCCACTTGCTCAGTTCTGAGAGATATGTGTGTGTGAAAGCCGTCCTTCACCTAGCTTGTTGGGAACACAAAGTTTCTTTTCAGTTGCAAATTCCATTCCATACATATATATTGGGAGGTACTAGCTCCAACTCGGTTTGACAGTGAAAACTGCAGGAACTTCAAACCGGCACTAGGAAACAGACTGAGAAAGCAGAGAAAAAGTGTCTCCTGCAACCCGTTCCCTTGGTGCAAGATGAACGAACGTCTCTCCACTTGCTCAGTTCTGAGAGATAAGTGTGTGTGAAAGCCGTCCTTCACCTAGCTTGTTCGGAACTCAAAGTTTCTTTTCAGTTGCAAACTCCATTCCATACATATATATGGGGAGGTTCTAGCTCAAACTCGGTTTGACAGTGAAAACTGCAGGAACTTCAAACCGGCACTAGGAAACAGACTGAGAAAGCAGAGAAAAAGTGTCTCCTGCAACCCGTTCCCTTGGTGCTAGATGAACGAACGTCTCTCCACTTGCTCATTTCTGAGAGATAAGTGGGTGTGAAAGCCGTCCTTCACCTAGCTTGTTGGGAACACAAAGTTTCTTTTCAGTTGCAAACTCCATTCCATACATATATATGGGGAGGTACTAGCTCCAACTCGGTTTGACAGTGAAAACTGCAGGAACTTCAAACCGGCACTAGGAAACAGACTGAGAAAGCAGAGAAAAAGTGTCTCCTGCAACCCGTTCCCTTGGTGCTAGATGAACGAACGTCTCTCCACTTGCTCAGTTCTGAGAGATAAGTGTGTGTGAAAGCCGTCCTTCACCTAGCTAGTTGGGAACACAAAGTTTCTTTTCAGTTGCAAACTCCATTCCATACATATATATGGGGAGGTACAAGCTCCAACTCTGTTTTAAAGTGTAAACTGCAGGAACTTCAAACCGGCACTAGGAAACAGACTGAGAAATCAGAGAAAAAGTGTCTCCTGCAAACCGTTTCCTTGGTGCTAGATGAACGAACGTCTCTCCACTTGCTCAGTTCTGAGAGATAAGTGTGTGTGAAAGCCGTCCTTCACCTAGCTTGTTGGGAACACAAAGTTTCTTTTCAGTTGCAAACTCCATTCCATACATATAGATGGGGAGGTACTAGCTCAAACTCGGTTTGACAGTGAAAACTGCAGGAACTTCAAACCGGCACTAGGAAACAGACTGAGAAAGCAGAGAAAAAGTGTCTCCTGCAACCCGTTCCCTTGGTGCTAGATGAACGAACGTCTCTCCACTTGCTCATTTCTGAGAGATAAGTGTGTGTGAAAGCCGTCCTTCACCTAGCTAGTTGGGAACACAAAGTTTCTTTTCAGTTGCAAACTCCATTCCATACATATATATGGGGAGGTACAAGCTCCAACTCTGTTTTAAAGTGTAAACTGCAGGAACTTCAAACCGGCACTAGGAAACAGACTGAGAAAGCAGAGAAAAAGTGTCTCCTGCAACCCGTTCCCTTGGTGCTAGATGAACGAACGTCTCTCCACTTGCTCAGTTCTGAGAGATAAGTGTGTGTGAAAGCCGTCCTTCACCTAGCTTGTTGGGAACACAAAGTTTCTTTTCAGTTGCAAACTCCATTCCATACATATATATGGGGAGGTACTAGCTCCAACTCGGTTTTAAAGTGAAAACTGCAGGAACTTAAAACCGGCACTAGGTAACAGACTGAGAAAGCAGAGAAAAAGTGTCTCCTGCAAACCGTTTCCTTGGTGCTAGATGAACGAACGTCTCTCCACTTGCTCAGTTCTGAGAGATAAGTGTGTGTGAAAGCCGTCCTTCACCTAGCTTGTTGGGAACACAAAGTTTCTTTTCAGTTGCAAACTCCATTCCATACATATATATGGGGAGGTACTAGCTCCAACTCGGTTTGACAGTGAAAACTGCAGGAACTTCAAACCGGCACTAGGAAACAGACTGAGAAAGCAGAGAAAAAGTGTCTCCTGCAACCCGTTCCCTTGGTGCTAGATGAACGAACGTCTCTCCACTTGCTCAATTCTGAGAGATAAGTGTGTGTGAAAGCCGTCCTTCACCTAGCTTGTTGGGAACACAAAGTTTCTTTTCAGTTGCAAACTCCATTCCATACATATATATTGGGAGGTACTAGCTCCAACTCGGTTTGACAGTGAAAACTGCAGGAACTTCAAACCGGCACTAGGAAACAGACTGAGAAAGCAGAGAAAAAGTGTCTCCTGCAACCCGTTCCCTTGGTGCTAGATGAACGAACGTCTCTCCACTTGCTCAGTTCTGAGAGATAAGTGTGTGTGAAAGCCGTCCTTCACCTAGCTTGTTCGGAACTCAAAGTTTCTTTTCAGTTGCAAACTCCATTCCATACATATATATGGGGAGGTTCTAGCTCAAACTCGGTTTGACAGTGAAAACTGCAGGAACTTCAAACCGGCACTAGGAAACAGACTGAGAAAGCAGAGAAAAAGTGTCTCCTGCAACCCGTTCCCTTGGTGCTAGATGAACGAACGTCTCTCCACTTGCTCAGTTCTTTGAGATAAGTGGGTGTGAAAGCCGTCCTTCACCTAGCTTGTTGGGAACACAAAGTTTCTTTTCAGTTGCAAACTCCATTCCATACATATATATGGGTAGGTACTAGCTCCAACTCGGTTTGACAGTGAAAACTGCAGGAACTTCAAACCGGCACTAGGAAACAGACTGAGAAAGCAGAGAAAAAGTGTCTCCTGCAACCCGTTCCCTTGGTGCTAGATGAACGAACGTCTCTCCACTTGCTCAGTTCTGAGAGATAAGTGTGTGTGAAAGCCGTCCTTCACCTAGCTAGTTGGGAACACAAAGTTTCTTTTCAGTTGCAAACTCCATTCCATACATATATATGGGGAGGTACAAGCTCCAACTCTGTTTTAAAGTGTAAACTGCAGGAACTTCAAACCGGCACTAGGAAACAGACTGAGAAAGCAGAGAAAAAGTGTCTCCTGCAACCCGTTCCCTTGGTGCTAGATGAACGAACGTCTCTCCACTTGCTCAGTTCTGAGAGATAAGTGTGTGTGAAAGCCGTCCTTCACCTAGCTAGTTGGGAACACAAAGTTTCTTTTCAGTTGCAAACTCCATTCCATACATATATATGGGGAGGTACAAGCTCCAACTCTGTTTTAAAGTGTAAACTGCAGGAACTTCAAACCGGCACTAGGAAACAGACTGAGAAATCAGAGAAAAAGTGTCTCCTGCAAACCGTTTCCTTGGTGCTAGATGAACGAACGTCTCTCCACTTGCTCAGTTCTGAGAGATAAGTGTGTGTGAAAGCCGTCCTTCACCTAGCTTGTTGGGAACACAAAGTTTCTTTTCAGTTGCAAACTCCATTCCATACATATAGATGGGGAGGTACTAGCTCAAACTCGGTTTGACAGTGAAAACTGCAGGAACTTCAAACCGGCACTAGGAAACAGACTGAGATAGCAGAGAAAAAGTGTCTCCTGCAACCCGTTCCCTTGGTGCTAGATGAACGAACGTCTCTCCACTTGCTCAGTTCTGAGAGATAAGTGTGTGTGAAAGCCGTCCTTCACCTAGCTAGTTGGGAACACAAAGTTTCTTTTCAGTTGCAAACTCCATTCCATACATATATATGGGGAGGTACAAGCTCCAACTCTGTTTTAAAGTGTAAACTGCAGGAACTTCAAACCGGCACTAGGAAACAGACTGAGAAAGCAGAGAAAAAGTGTCTCCTGCAACCCGTTCCCTTGGTGCTAGATGAACGAACGTCTCTCCACTTGCTCAGTTCTGAGAGATAAGTGTGTGTGAAAGCCGTCCTTCACCTAGCTTGTTGGGAACACAAAGTTTCTTTTCAGTTGCAAACTCCATTCCATTCATATATATGGGGAGGTACTAGCTCCAACTCGGTTTTAAAGTGAAAACTGCAGGAACTTAAAACCGGCACTAGGTAACAGACTGAGAAAGCAGAGAAAAAGTGTCTCCTGCAAACCGTTTCCTTGGTGCTAGATGAACGAACGTCTCTCCACTTGCTCAGTTCTGAGAGATAAGTGTGTGTGAAAGCCGTCCTTCACCTAGCTTGTTGGGAACACAAAGTTTCTTTTCAGTTGCAAACTCCATTCCATACATATATATGGGGAGGTACTAGCTCCAACTCGGTTTGACAGTGAAAACTGCAGGAACTTCAAACCGGCACTAGGAAACAGACTGAGAAAGCAGAGAAAAAGTGTCTCCTGCAACCCGTTCCCTTGGTGCTAGATGAACGAACGTCTCTCCACTTGCTCAATTCTGAGAGATAAGTGTGTGTGAAAGCCGTCCTTCACCTAGCTTGTTGGGAACACAAAGTTTCTTTTCAGTTGCAAACTCCATTCCATACATATATATTGGGAGGTACTAGCTCCAACTCGGTTTGACAGTGAAAACTGCAGGAACTTCAAACCGGCACTAGGAAACAGACTGAGAAAGCAGAGAAAAAGTGTCTCCTGCAACCCGTTCCCTTGGTGCTAGATGAACGAACGTCTCTCCACTTGCTCAGTTCTGAGTGATAAGTGTGTGTGAAAGCCGTCCTTCACCTAGCTTGTTCGGAACTCAAAGTTTCTTTTCAGTTGCAAACTCCATTCCATACATATATATGGGGAGGTTCTAGCTCAAACTCGGTTTGACAGTGAAAACTGCAGGAACTTCAAACCGGCACTAGGAAACAGACTGAGAAAGCAGAGAAAAAGTGTCTCCTGCAACCCGTTCCCTTGGTGCTAGATGAACGAACGTCTCTCCACTTGCTCAGTTCTTTGAGATAAGTGGGTGTGAAAGCCGTCCTTCACCTAGCTTGTTGGGAACACAAAGTTTCTTTTCAGTTGCAAACTCCATTCCATACATATATATGGGTAGGTACTAGCTCCAACTCGGTTTGACAGTGAAAACTGCAGGAACTTCAAACCGGCACTAGGAAACAGACTGAGAAAGCAGAGAAAAAGTGTCTCCTGCAACCCGTTCCCTTGGTGCTAGATGAACGAACGTCTCTCCACTTGCTCAGTTCTGAGAGATAAGTGTGTGTGAAAGCCGTCCTTCACCTAGCTAGTTGGGAACACAAAGTTTCTTTTCAGTTGCAAACTCCATTCCATACATATATATGGGGAGGTACAAGCTCCAACTCTGTTTTAAAGTGTAAACTGCAGGAACTTCAAACCGGCACTAGGAAACAGACTGAGAAAGCAGAGAAAAAGTGTCTCCTGCAACCCGTTCCCTTGGTGCTAGATGAACGAACGTCTCTCCACTTGCTCAGTTCTGAGAGATAAGTGTGTGTGAAAGCCGTCCTTCACCTAGCTTGTTGGGAACACAAAGTTTCTTTTCAGTTGCAAACTCCATTCCATACATATATATGGGGAGGTACTAGCTCCAACTCGGTTTTAAAGTGAAAACTGCAGGAACTTAAAACCGGCACTAGGTAACAGACTGAGAAAGCAGAGAAAAAGTGTCTCCTGCAAACCGTTTCCTTGGTGCTAGATGAACGAACGTCTCTCCACTTGCTCAGTTCTGAGAGATAAGTGTGTGTGAAAGCCGTCCTTCACCTAGCTTGTTGGGAACACAAAGTTTCTTTTCAGTTGCAAACTCCATTCCATACATATATATGGGGAGGTACTAGCTCCAACTCGGTTTTAAAGTGAAAACTGCAGGAACTTAAAACCGGCACTAGGTAACAGACTGAGAAATCAGAGAAAAAGTGTCTCCTGCAAACCGTTTCCTTGGTGCTAGATGAACGAACGTCTCTCCACTTGCTCAGTTCTGAGAGATAAGTGTGTGTGAAAGCCGTCCTTCACCTAGCTTGTTGGGAACACAAAGTTTCTTTTCAGTTGCAAACTCCATTCCATACATATATATGGGGAGGTACTAGCTCCAACTCGGTTTTAAAGTGAAAACTGCAGGAACTTAAAACCGGCACTAGGTAACAGACTGAGAAAGCAGAGAAAAAGTGTCTCCTGCAAACCGTTTCCTTGGTGCTAGATGAACGAACGTCTCTCACTTGCTCAGTTCTGAGAGATAAGTGTGTGTGAAAGCCGTCCTTCACCTAGCTTGTTGGGAACACAAAGTTTCTTTTCAGTTGCAAACTCCATTCCATACATATATATGGGGAGGTACTAGCTCCAACTCGGTTTGACAGTGAAAACTGCAGGAACTTCAAACCGGCACTAGGAAACAGACTGAGAAAGCAGAGAAAAAGTGTCTCCTGCAACCCGTTCCCTTGGTGCTAGATGAACGAACGTCTCTCCACTTGCTCAATTCTGAGAGATAAGTGTGTGTGAAAGCCGTCCTTACGCAGCGCTCGACTGGAACACAAAGTTTCTTTTCAGTTGCAAACTCCATTCCATACATATATATTGGGAGGTACTAGCTCCAACTCGGTTTGACAGTGAAAACTGCAGGAACTTCAAACCGGCACTAGGAAACAGACTGAGAAAGCAGAGAAAAAGTGTCTCCTGCAACCCGTTCCCTTGGTGCTAGATGAACGAACGTCTCTCCACTTGCTCAGTTCTGAGAGATAAGTGGGTGTGAAAGCCGTCCTTCACCTAGCTTGTTGGGAACACAAAGTTTCTTTTCAGTTGCAAACTCCATTCCATACATATATATGGGGAGGTACTAGCTCCAACTCGGTTTGACAGTGAAAACTGCAGGAACTTCAAACCGGCACTAGGAAACAGACTGAGAAAGCAGAGAAAAAGTGTCTCCTGCAACCCGTTCCCTTGGTGCTAGATGAACGAACGTCTCTCCACTTGCTCAGTTCTGAGAGATAAGTGTGTGTGAAAGCCGTCCTTCACCTAGCTAGTTGGGAACACAAAGTTTCTTTTCAGTTGCAAACTCCATTCCATACATATATATGGGGAGGTACAAGCTCCAACTCTGTTTTAAAGTGTAAACTGCAGGAACTTCAAACCGGCACTAGGAAACAGACTGAGAAAGCAGAGAAAAAGTGTCTCCTGCAACCCGTTCCCTTGGTGCTAGATGAACGAACGTCTCTCCACTTGCTCAGTTCTGAGAGATAAGTGTGTGTGAAAGCCGTCCTTCACCTAGCTTGTTGGGAACACAAAGTTTCTTTTCAGTTGCAAACTCCATTCCATACATATATATGGGGAGGTACTAGCTCCAACACGGTTTGACAGTGAAAACTGCAGGAACTTCAAACCGGCACTAGGAAACAGACTGAGAAAGCAGAGAAAAAGTGTCTCCTGCAACCCGTTCCCTTGGTGCTAGATGAACGAACGTCTCTCCACTTGCTCAGTTCTGAGAGATAAGTGTGTGTGAAAGCCGTCCTTCACCTAGCTTGTTGGGAACACAAAGTTTCTTTTCAGTTGCAAACTCCATTCCATACATATATATGGGGAGGTACAAGCTCCAACTCGTTTTGACAGTGAAAACTGCAGGAACTTCAAACCGGCACTAGGAAACAGACTGAGAAAGCAGAGAAAAAGTGTCTCCTGCAACCCGTTCCCTTGGTGCTAGATGAACGAACGTCTCTCCACTTGCTCAGTTCTGAGAGATAAGTGTGTGTGAAAGCCGTCCTTCACCTAGCTAGTTGGGAACACAAAGTTTATTTTCAGTTGCAAACTCCATTCCATACATATATATGGGGAGGTACTAGCTCCAACTCGGTTTGACAGTGAAAACTGCAGGAACTTCAAACCGGCACTAGGAAACAGACTGAGAAAGCAGAGAAAAAGTGTCTCCTGCAACCCGTTCCCTTGGTGCTAGATGAACGAACGTCTCTTCACTTGCTCAGTTCTGAGAGATAAGTGTGTGTGAAAGCCGTCCTTCACCTAGCTTGTTGGGAACACAAAGTTTCTTTTCAGTTGCAAACTCCATTCCATACATATATATGGGGAGGTACTAGCTCCAACTCGGTTTTAAAGTGAAAACTGCAGGAACTTCAAACCGGCACTAGGTAACAGACTGAGAAAGCAGAGAAAAAGTGTCTCCTGCAAACCGTTTCCTTGGTGCTAGATGAACGAACGTCTCTCCACTTGCTCAGTTCTGAGAGATAAGTGTGTGTGAAAGCCGTCCTTCACCTAGCTTGTCGGGAACACAAAGTTTCTTTTCAGTTGCAAACTCAATTCCATACATATATATGGGGAGGTACTAGCTCCAACTCGGTTTTACAGTGAAAACTGCAGGAACTTCAAACCGGCACTAGGAAATAGACTGAGAAAGCAGAGAAAAAGTGTCTTCTGCAACCCGTTCCCTCTGGTGCTAGATGAACGAACGTCTCTCCACTTGCTCAGTTCTGAGAGATAAGTGTGTGTGAAAGCCATCCTTCACCTAGCTTGTTGGGAATACAAAGTTTCTTTTCAGTTGCAAACTCCATTCCATACATATATATGGGGACGAACTAGCTCCAACTTGGTTTGACAGTGAAAACTGCAGGAACTTCAAACCGTCACTAGGAAACAGACTGAGAAAGCAGAGAAAAAGTGTCTCCTGCAACCCGTTCCCTTGGTGCAAGATGAACGAACGTCTCTCCACTTGCTCAGTTCTGAGAGATAAGTGTGTGTGAAAGCCGTCCTTCACCTAGCTTGTTGGGAACACAAAGTTTCTTTTCAGTTGCAAACTCCATTCCATACATATATATGGGGAGGTACAGGCTCCAACTCGGTTTGACAGTGAAAACTGCAGGAACTTCAAACCAGCACTAGGAAACAGACTGAGAAAGCAGAGAAAAAGTGTCTCCTGCAACCCGTTCCCTTGGTGCTAGATGAACGAACGTCTCTCCACTTGCTCAGTTCTGAGAGATAAGTGTGTGTGAAAGCCGTCCTTCACCTAGCTTGTTGGGAACACAAAGTTTCTTTTCAGTTGCAAACTCCATTCCATACATATATATGGGGAGGTACTAGCTCCAACTCGGTTTGACAGTGAAAACTGCAGGAACTTCAAACCGGCACTAGGAAACAGACTGAGAAAGCAGAGAAAAAGTGTCTCCTGCAACCCGTTCCCTTGGTGCTAGATGAACGAACGTCTCTCCACTTGCTCAGTTCTGAGAGATAAGTGTGTGTGAAAGCCGTCCTTCACCTAGCTTGTTGGGAACACAAAGTTTCTTTTCAGTTGCAAACTCCATTCCATACATATATATGGGGAGGTACTAGCTCCAACTCGGTTTGACAGTGAAAACTGCAGGAACTTCAAACCGGCACTAGGAAACAGACTGAGAAAGCAGAGAAAAAGTGTCTCCTGCAACCCGTTCCCTTGGTGCTAGATGAACGAACGTCTCTCCACTTGCTCAGTTCTGAGAGATAAGTGTGTGTGAAAGCCGTCCTTCACCTAGCTTGTTGGGAACACAAAGTTTCTTTTCAGTTGCAAACTCCATTCCATACATATATATTGGGAGGTACTAGCTCCAACTCGGTTTGACAGTGAAAACTGCAGGAACTTCAAACCGGCACTAGGAAACAGACTGAGAAAGCAGAGAAAAAGTGTCTCCTGCAACCCGTTCCCTTGGTGCTAGATGAACGAACGTCTCTCCACTTGCTCAGTTCTGAGAGATAAGTGTGTGTGAAAGCCGTCCTTCACCTAGCTTGTTCGGAACTCAAAGTTTCTTTTCAGTTGCAAACTCCATTCCATACATATATATGGGGAGGTTCTAGCTCCAACTCGGTTTGACAGTGAAAACTGCAGGAACTTCAAACCGGCACTAGGAAACAGACTGAGAAAGCAGAGAAAAAGTGTCTCCTGCAACCCGTTCCCTTGGTGCTAGATGAACGAACGTCTCTCCACTTGCTCAGTTCTGAGAGATAAGTGGGTGTGAAAGCCGTCCTTCACCTAGCTTGTTGGGAACACAAAGTTTCTTTTCAGTTGCAAACTCCATTCCATACATATATATGGGGAGGTACTAGCTCCAACTCGGTTTGACAGTGAAAACTGCAGGAACTTCAAACCGGCACTAGGAAACAGACTGAGAAAGCAGAGAAAAAGTGTCTCCTGCAACCCGTTCCCTTGGTGCTAGATGAACGAACGTCTCTCCACTTGCTCAGTTCTGAGAGATAAGTGTGTGTGAAAGCCGTCCTTCACCTAGCTAGTTGGGAACACAAAGTTTCTTTTCAGTTGCAAACTCCATTCCATACATATATATGGGGAGGTACAAGCTCCAACTCTGTTTTAAAGTGTAAACTGCAGGAACTTCAAACCGGCACTAGGAAACAGACTGAGAAAGCAGAGAAAAAGTGTCTCCTGCAACCCGTTCCCTTGGTGCTAGATGAACGAACGTCTCTCCACTTGCTCAGTTCTGAGAGATAAGTGTGTGTGAAAGCCGTCCTTCACCTAGCTTGTTGGGAACACAAAGTTTCTTTTCAGTTGCAAACCCCATTCCATACATATATATGGGGAGGTACTAGCTCCAACTCGGTTTTAAAGTGAAAACTGCAGGAACTTAAAACCGGCACTAGGTAACAGACTGAGAAAGCAGAGAAAAAGTGTCTCCTGCAAACCGTTTCCTTGGTGCTAGATGAACGAACGTCTCTCCACTTGCTCAGTTCTGAGAGTTAAGTGTGTGTGAAAGCCGTCCTTCACCTAGCTTGTTGGGAACACAAAGTTTCTTTTCAGTTGCAAACTCCATTCCATACATATATATGGGGAGGTACTAGCTCCAACTCGGTTTGACAGTGAAAACTGCAGGAACTTCAAATCGGCACTAGGAAACAGACTGAGAAAGCAGAGAAAAAGTGTCTCCTGCAACCCGTTCCCTTGGTGCTAGATGAACGAACGTCTCTCCACTTGCTCAGTTCTGAGAGATAAGTGTGTGTGAAAGCCGTCCTTCACCTAGCTTGTTGGGAACACAAAGTTTCTTTTCAGTTGCAAACTCCATTCCATACATATATATGGGGAGGTACT
The DNA here is from genome assembly GCF_036321535.1 of Camelus dromedarius. NCBI lineage: Eukaryota > Metazoa > Chordata > Mammalia > Artiodactyla > Camelidae > Camelus > Camelus dromedarius. The sequence continues at coordinate 210,190 of NW_026989840.1, forward strand.
AGCTCCAACTCGGTTTTAAAGTGAAAACTGCAGTAACTTCAAACCGGCACTAGGTAACAGACTGAGAAAGCAGAGAAAAAGTGTCTCCTGCAAACCGTTTCCTTGGTGCTAGATGAACGAAAGTCTCTCCACTTGCTCAGTTCTGAGAGATAAGTGTGTGTGAAAGCCGTCCTTCACCTAGCTTGTTGGGAACACAAAGTTTCTTTTCAGTTGCAAACTCCATTCCATACATATATATGGGGAGGTACTAGCTCCAACTCGGTTTTAAAGTGAAAACTGCAGGAACTTCAAACCGGCACTAGGTAACAGACTGAGAAAGCAGAGAAAAAGTGTCTCCTGCAAACCGTTCCCTTGGTGCTAGATGAACGAACGTCTCTCCACTTGCTCAGTTCTGAGAGATAAGTGTGTGTGAAAGCCGTCCTTCACCTAGCTTGTCGGGAACACAAAGTTTCTTTTCAGTTGCAAACTCCATTCCATACATATATATGGGGAGGTACTAGCTCCAACTCGGTTTTACAGTGAAAACTGCAGGAACTTCAAACCGGCACTAGGAAATAGACTGAGAAAGCAGAGAAAAAGTGTCTTCTGCAACCCGTTCCCTCTGGTGCTAGATGAACGAACGTCTCTCCACTTGCTTAGTTCTGAGAGATAAGTGTGTGTGAAAGCCATCCTTCACCTAGCTTGTTGGGAATACAAAGTTTCTTTTCAGTTGCAAACTCCATTCCATACATATATATGGGGACGAACTAGCTCCAACTCGGTTTGACAGTGAAAACTGCAGGAACTTCAAACCGGCACTAGGAAACAGACTGAGAAAGCAGAGAAAAAGTGTCTCCTGCAAACCGTTCCCTTGGTGCTAGATGAACGAACGTCTCTCCACTTGCTCAGTTCTGAGAGATAAGTGTGTGTGAAAGCCGTCCTTCACCTAGCTTGTTGGGAACACAAAGTTTCTTTTCAGTTGCAAACTCCATTCCATACATATATATGGGGAGGTACTAGCTCCAACTCGGTTTGACAGTGAAAACTGCAGGAACTTCAAACCGGCACTAGGAAACAGACTGAGAAAGCAGAGAAAAAGTGTCTCCTGCAACCCGTTCCCTTGGTGCTAGATGAACGAACGTCTCTCCACTTGCTCAGTTCTGAGAGATAAGTGTGTGTGAAAGCCGTCCTTCACCTAGCTTGTTGGGAACACAAAGTTTCTTTTCAGTTGCAAACTCCATTCCATACATATATATGGGGAGGTACTAGCTCCAACTCGGTTTGACAGTGAAAACTGCAGGAACTTCAAACCGGCACTAGGAAACAGACTGAGAAAGCAGAGAAAAAGTGTCTCCTGCAACCCGTTCCCTTGGTGCTAGATGAACGAACGTCTCTCCACTTGCTCAGTTCTGAGAGATAAGTGTGTGTGAAAGCCGTCCTTCACCTAGCTTGTTGGGAACACAAAGTTTCTTTTCAGTTGCAAACTCCATTCCATACATATATATGGGGAGGTACTAGCTCCAACTCGGTTTGACAGTGAAAACTGCAGGAACTTCAAACCGGCACTAGGAAACAGACTGAGAAAGCAGAGAAAAAGTGTCTCCTGCAACCCGTTCCCTTGGTGCTAGATGAACGAACGTCTCTCCACTTGCTCAGTTCTGAGAGATAAGTGTGTGTGAAAGCCGTCCTTCACCTAGCTTGTTGGGAACACAAAGTTTCTTTTCAGTTGCAAACTCCATTCCATACATATATATGGGGAGGTACTAGCTCCAACTCGGTTTGACAGTGAAAACTGCAGGAACTTCAAACCGGCACTAGGAAACAGACTGAGAAAGCAGAGAAAAAGTGTCTCCTGCAACCCGTTCCCTTGGTGCTAGATGAACGAACGTCTCTCCACTTGCTCAGTTCTGAGAGATAAGTGTGTGTGAAAGCCGTCCTTCACCTAGCTTGTTCGGAACTCAAAGTTTCTTTTCAGTTGCAAACTCCATTCCATACATATATATGGGGAGGTTCTAGCTCAAACTCGGTTTGACAGTGAAAACTGCAGGAACTTCAAACCGGCACTAGGAAACAGACTGAGAAAGCAGAGAAAAAGTGTCTCCTGCAACCCGTTCCCTTGGTGCTAGATGAACGAACGTCTCTCCACTTGCTCATTTCTGAGAGATAAGTGGGTGTGAAAGCCGTCCTTCACCTAGCTTGTTGGGAACACAAAGTTTCTTTTCAGTTGCAAACTCCATTCCATACATATATATGGGGAGGTACTAGCTCCAACTCGGTTTGACAGTGAAAACTGCAGGAACTTCAAACCGGCACTAGGAAACAGACTGAGAAAGCAGAGAAAAAGTGTCTCCTGCAACCCGTTCCCTTGGTGCTAGATGAACGAACGTCTCTCCACTTGCTCAGTTCTGAGAGATAAGTGTGTGTGAAAGCCGTCCTTCACCTAGCTAGTTGGGAACACAAAGTTTCTTTTCAGTTGCAAACTCCATTCCATACATATATATGGGGAGGTACAAGCTCCAACTCTGTTTTAAAGTGTAAACTGCAGGAACTTCAAACCGGCACTAGGAAACAGACTGAGAAATCAGAGAAAAAGTGTCTCCTGCAAACCGTTTCCTTGGTGCTAGATGAACGAACGTCTCTCCACTTGCTCAGTTCTGAGAGATAAGTGTGTGTGAAAGCCGTCCTTCACCTAGCTTGTTGGGAACACAAAGTTTCTTTTCAGTTGCAAACTCCATTCCATACATATAGATGGGGAGGTACTAGCTCAAACTCGGTTTGACAGTGAAAACTGCAGGAACTTCAAACCGGCACTAGGAAACAGACTGAGAAAGCAGAGAAAAAGTGTCTCCTGCAACCCGTTCCCTTGGTGCTAGATGAACGAACGTCTCTCCACTTGCTCAGTTCTGAGAGATAAGTGTGTGTGAAAGCCGTCCTTCACCTAGCTAGTTGGGAACACAAAGTTTCTTTTCAGTTGCAAACTCCATTCCATACATATATATGGGGAGGTACAAGCTCCAACTCTGTTTTAAAGTGTAAACTGCAGGAACTTCAAACCGGCACTAGGAAACAGACTGAGAAAGCAGAGAAAAAGTGTCTCCTGCAACCCGTTCCCTTGGTGCTAGATGAACGAACGTCTCTCCACTTGCTCAGTTCTGAGAGATAAGTGTGTGTGAAAGCCGTCCTTCACCTAGCTTGTTGGGAACACAAAGTTTCTTTTCAGTTGCAAACTCCATTCCATACATATATATGGGGAGGTACTAGCTCCAACTCGGTTTTAAAGTGAAAACTGCAGGAACTTAAAACCGGCACTAGGTAACAGACTGAGAAAGCAGAGAAAAAGTGTCTCCTGCAAACCGTTTCCTTGGTGCTAGATGAACGAACGTCTCTCCACTTGCTCAGTTCTGAGAGATAAGTGTGTGTGAAAGCCGTCCTTCACCTAGCTTGTTGGGAACACAAAGTTTCTTTTCAGTTGCAAACTCCATTCCATACATATATATGGGGAGGTACTAGCTCCAACTCGGTTTGACAGTGAAAACTGCAGGAACTTCAAACCGGCACTAGGAAACAGACTGAGAAAGCAGAGAAAAAGTGTCTCCTGCAACCCGTTCCCTTGGTGCTAGATGAACGAACGTCTCTCCACTTGCTCAATTCTGAGAGATAAGTGTGTGTGAAAGCCGTCCTTCACCTAGCTTGTTGGGAACACAAAGTTTCTTTTCAGTTGCAAACTCCGTTCCATACATATATATTGGGAGGTACTAGCTCCAACTCGGTTTGACAGTGAAAACTGCAGGAACTTCAAACCGGCACTAGGAAACAGACTGAGAAAGCAGAGAAAAAGTGTCTCCTGCAACCCGTTCCCTTGGTGCTAGATGAACGAACGTCTCTCCACTTGCTCAGTTCTGAGAGATAAGTGTGTGTGAAAGCCGTCCTTCACCTAGCTTGTTCGGAACTCAAAGTTTCTTTTCAGTTGCAAACTCCATTCCATACATATATATGGGGAGGTTCTAGCTCAAACTCGGTTTGACAGTGAAAACTGCAGGAACTTCAAACCGGCACTAGGAAACAGACTGAGAAAGCAGAGAAAAAGTGTCTCCTGCAACCCGTTCCCTTGGTGCTAGATGAACGAACGTCTCTCCACTTGCTCAGTTCTTTGAGATAAGTGGGTGTGAAAGCCGTCCTTCACCTAGCTTGTTGGGAACACAAAGTTTGTTTTCAGTTGCAAACTCCATTCCATACATATATATGGGGAGGTACTAGCTCAAACTCGGTTTGACAGTGAAAACTGCAGGAACTTCAAACCGGCACTAGGAAACAGACTGAGAAAGCAGAGAAAAAGTGTCTCCTGCAACCCGTTCCCTTGGTGCTAGATGAACGAACGTCTCTCCACTTGCTCAGTTCTGAGAGATAAGTGTGTGTGAAAGCCGTCCTTCACCTAGCTAGTTGGGAACACAAAGTTTCTTTTCAGTTGCAAACTCCATTCCATACATATATATGGGGAGGTACAAGCTCCAACTCTGTTTTAAAGTGTAAACTGCAGGAACTTCAAACCGGCACTAGGAAACAGACTGAGAAAGCAGAGAAAAAGTGTCTCCTGCAACCCGTTCCCTTGGTGCTAGATGAACGAACGTCTCTCCACTTGCTCAGTTCTGAGAGATAAGTGTGTGTGAAAGCCGTCCTTCACCTAGCTTGTTGGGAACACAAAGTTTCTTTTCAGTTGCAAACTCCATTCCATACATATATATGGGGAGGTACTAGCTCCAACTCGGTTTTAAAGTGAAAACTGCAGGAACTTAAAACCGGCACTAGGTAACAGACTGAGAAATCAGAGAAAAAGTGTCTCCTGCAAACCGTTTCCTTGGTGCTAGATGAACGAACGTCTCTCCACTTGCTCAGTTCTGAGAGATAAGTGTGTGTGAAAGCCGTCCTTCACCTAGCTTGTTGGGAACACAAAGTTTCTTTTCAGTTGCAAACTCCATTCCATACATATATATGGGGAGGTACTAGCTCCAACTCGGTTTTAAAGTGAAAACTGCAGGAACTTAAAACCGGCACTAGGTAACAGACTGAGAAATCAGAGAAAAAGTGTCTCCTGCAAACCGTTTCCTTGGTGCTAGATGAACGAACGTCTCTCCACTTGCTCAGTTCTGAGAGATAAGTGTGTGTGAAAGCCGTCCTTCACCTAGCTTGTTGGGAACACAAAGTTTCTTTTCAGTTGCAAACTCCATTCCATACATATATATGGGGAGGTACTAGCTCCAACTCGGTTTGACAGTGAAAACTGCAGGAACTTCAAACCGGCACTAGGAAACAGACTGAGAAAGCAGAGAAAAAGTGTCTCCTGCAACCCGTTCCCTTGGTGCTAGATGAACGAACGTCTCTCCACTTGCTCAATTCTGAGAGATAAGTGTGTGTGAAAGCCGTCCTTCACCTAGCTTGTTGGGAACACAAAGTTTCTTTTCAGTTGCAAACTCCATTCCATACATATATATTGGGAGGTACTAGCTCCAACTCGGTTTGACAGTGAAAACTGCAGGAACTTCAAACCGGCACTAGGAAACAGACTGAGAAAGCAGAGAAAAAGTGTCTCCTGCAACCCGTTCCCTTGGTGCTAGATGAACGAACGTCTCTCCACTTGCTCAGTTCTTTGAGATAAGTGGGTGTGAAAGCCGTCCTTCACCTAGCTTGTTGGGAACACAAAGTTTCTTTTCAGTTGCAAACTCCATTCCATACATATATATGGGGAGGTACTAGCTCCAACTCGGTTTGACAGTGAAAACTGCAGGAACTTCAAACCGGCACTAGGAAACAGACTGAGAAAGCAGAGAAAAAGTGTCTCCTGCAACCCGTTCCCTTGGTGCTAGATGAACGAACGTCTCTCCACTTGCTCAGTTCTGAGAGATAAGTGTGTGTGAAAGCCGTCCTTCACCTAGCTAGTTGGGAACACAAAGTTTCTTTTCAGTTGCAAACTCCATTCCATACATATATATGGGGAGGTACAAGCTCCAACTCTGTTTTAAAGTGTAAACTGCAGGAACTTCAAACCGGCAGTAGGAAACAGACTGAGAAAGCAGAGAAAAAGTGTCTCCTGCAACCCGTTCCCTTGGTGCTAGATGAACGAACGTCTCTCCACTTGCTCAGTTCTGAGAGATAAGTGTGTGTGAAAGCCGTCCTTCACCTAGCTTGTTGGGAACACAAAGTTTCTTTTCAGTTGCAAACTCCATTCCATACATATATATGGGGAGGTACTAGCTCCAACTCGGTTTTAAAGTGAAAACTGCAGGAACTTAAAACCGGCACTAGGTAACAGACTGAGAAATCAGAGAAAAAGTGTCTCCTGCAAACCGTTTCCTTGGTGCTAGATGAACGAACGTCTCTCCACTTGCTCAGTTCTGAGAGATAAGTGTGTGTGAAAGCCGTCCTTCACCTAGCTTGTTGGGAACACAAAGTTTCTTTTCAGTTGCAAACTCCATTCCATACATATAGATGGGGAGGTACTAGCTCCAACTCGGTTTGACAGTGAAAACTGCAGGAACTTCAAACCGGCACTAGGAAACAGACTGAGAAAGCAGAGAAAAAGTGTCTCCTGCAACCCGTTCCCTTGGTGCTAGATGAACGAACGTCTCTCCACTTGCTCAGTTCTGAGAGATAAGTGTGTGTGAAAGCCGTCCTTCACCTAGCTAGTTGGGAACACAAAGTTTCTTTTCAGTTGCAAACTCCATTCCATACATATATATGGGGAGGTACAAGCTCCAACTCTGTTTTAAAGTGTAAACTGCAGGAACTTCAAACCGGCACTAGGAAACAGACTGAGAAAGCAGAGAAAAAGTGTCTCCTGCAACCCGTTCCCTTGGTGCTAGATGAACGAACGTCTCTCCACTTGCTCAGTTCTTTGAGATAAGTGGGTGTGAAAGCCGTCCTTCACCTAGCTTGTTGGGAACACAAAGTTTCTTTTCAGTTGCAAACTCCATTCCATACATATATATGGGGAGGTACTAGCTCCAACTCGGTTTGACAGTGAAAACTGCAGGAACTTCAAACCGGCACTAGGAAACAGACTGAGAAAGCAGAGAAAAAGTGTCTCCTGCAACCCGTTCCCTTGGTGCTAGATGAACGAACGTCTCTCCACTTGCTCAGTTCTGAGAGATAAGTGTGTGTGAAAGCCGTCCTTCACCTAGCTAGTTGGGAACACAAAGTTTCTTTTCAGTTGCAAACTCCATTCCATACATATATATGGGGAGGTACAAGCTCCAACTCTGTTTTAAAGTGTAAACTGCAGGAACTTCAAACCGGCACTAGGAAACAGACTGAGAAAGCAGAGAAAAAGTGTCACCTGCAACCCGTTCCCTTTGTGCTAGATGAACGAACGTCTCTCCACTTGCTCAGTTCTGAGAGATAAGTGTGTGTGAAAGCCGTCCTTCACCTAGCTTGTTGGGAACACAAAGTTTCTTTTCAGTTGCAAACTCCATTCCATACAAATATATGGGGAGGTACTAGCTCCAACTCGGTTTTAAAGTGAAAACTGCAGGAACTTAAAACCGGCACTAGGTAACAGACTGAGAAATCAGAGAAAAAGTGTCTCCTGCAAACCGTTTCCTTGGTGCTAGATGAACGAACGTCTCTCCACTTGCTCAGTTCTGAGAGATAAGTGTGTGTGAAAGCCGTCCTTCACCTAGCTTGTTGGGAACACAAAGTTTCTTTTCAGTTGCAAACTCCATTCCATACATATAGATGGGGAGTACTAGCTCCAACTCGGTTTGACAGTGAAAACTGCAGGAACTTCAAACCGGCACTAGGAAACAGACTGAGAAAGCAGAGAAAAAGTGTCTCCTGCAACCCGTTCCCTTGGTGCTAGATGAACGAACGTCTCTCCACTTGCTCAGTTCTGAGAGATAAGTGTGTGTGAAAGCCGTCCTTCACCTAGCTAGTTGGGAACACAAAGTTTCTTTTCAGTTGCAAACTCCATTCCATACATATATATGGGGAGGTACAAGCTCCAACTCTGTTTTAAAGTGTAAACTGCAGGAACTTCAAACCGGCACTAGGAAACAGACTGAGAAAGCAGAGAAAAAGTGTCTCCTGCAACCCGTTCCCTTGGTGCTAGATGAACGAACGTCTCTCCACTTGCTCAGTTCTGAGAGATAAGTGTGTGTGAAAGCCGTCCTTCACCTAGCTTTTGGGAACACAAAGTTTCTTTTCAGTTGCAAACTCCATTCCATACATATATATGGGGAGGTACTAGCTCCAACTCGGTTTTAAAGTGAAAACTGCAGGAACTTAAAACCGGCACTAGGTAACAGACTGAGAAAGCAGAGAAAAAGTGTCTCCTGCAAACCGTTTCCTTGGTGCTAGATGAACGAACGTCTCTCCACTTGCTCAGTTCTGAGAGATAAGTGTGTGTGAAAGCCGTCCTTCACCTAGCTTGTTGGGAACACAAAGTTTCTTTTCAGTTGCAAACTCCATTCCATACATATATATGGGGAGGTACTAGCTCCAACTCGGTTTGACAGTGAAAACTGCAGGAACTTCAAACCGGCACTAGGAAACAGACTGAGAAAGCAGAGAAAAAGTGTCTCCTGCAACCCGTTCCCTTGGTGCTAGATGAACGAACGTCTCTCCACTTGCTCAATTCTGAGAGATAAGTGTGTGTGAAAGCCGTCCTTCACCTAGCTTGTTGGGAACACAAAGTTTCTTTTCAGTTGCAAACTCCATTCCATACATATATATGGGGAGGTACTAGCTCCAACTCGGTTTGACAGTGAAAACTGCAGGAACTTCAAACCGGCACTAGGAAACAGACTGAGAAAGCAGAGAAAAAGTGTCTCCTGCAACCCGTTCCCTTGGTGCTAGATGAACGAACGTCTCTCCACTTGCTCAGTTCTGAGAGATAAGTGTGTGTGAAAGCCGTCCTTCACATAGCTTGTTGGGAACACAAAGTTTCTTTTCAGTTGCAAACTCCATTCCATACATATATATGGGGAGGTACTAGCTCCAACTCGGTTTGACAGTGAAAACTGCAGGAACTTCAAACCGGCACTAGGAAACAGACTGAGAAAGCAGAGAAAAAGTTTCTCCTGCAACCCGTTCCCTTGGTGCTAGATGAACGAACGTCTCTCCACTTGCTCAGTTCTGAGAGATAAGTGTGTGTGAAAGCCGTCCTTCACCTAGCTTGTTGGGAACACAAAGTTTCTTTTCAGTTGCAAACTCCATTCCATACATATATATTGGGAGGTACTAGCTCCAACTCGGTTTGACAGTGAAAACTGCCGGAACTTCAAACCGGCACTAGGAAACAGACTGAGAAAGCAGAGAAAAAGTGTCTCCTGCAACCCGTTCCCTTGGTGCTAGATGAACGAACGTCTCTCCACTTGCTCAGTTCTGAGAGATAAGTGTGTGTGAAAGCCGTCCTTCACCTAGCTTGTTCGGAACTCAAAGTTTCTTTTCAGTTGCAAACTCCATTCCATACATATATATGGGGAGGTTCTAGCTCCAACTCGGTTTGACAGTGAAAACTGCAGGAACTTCAAACCGGCACTAGGAAACAGAATGAGAAAGCAGAGAAAAAGTGTCTCCTGCAACCCGTTCCCTTGGTGCTAGATGAACGAACGTCTCTCCACTTGCTCAGTTCTGAGAGATAAGTGGGTGTGAAAGCCGTCCTTCACCTAGCTTGTTGGGAACACAAAGTTTCTTTTCAGTTGCAAACTCCATTCCATACATATATATGGGGAGGTACTAGCTCCAACTCGGTTTGACAGTGAAAACTGCAGGAACTTCAAACCGGCACTAGGAAACAGACTGAGAAAGCAGAGAAAAAGTGTCTCCTGCAAACCGTTCCCTTGGTGCTAGATGAACGAACGTCTCTCCACTTGCTCAGTTCTGAGAGATAAGTGTGTGTGAAAGCCGTCCTTCACCTAGCTAGTTGGGAACACAAAGTTTCTTTTCAGTTGCAAACTCCATTCCATACATATATATGGGGAGGTACAAGCTCCAACTCTGTTTTAAAGTGTAAACTGCAGGAACTTCAAACCGGCACTAGGAAACAGACTGAGAAAGCAGAGAAAAAGTGTCTCCTGCAACCCGTTCCCTTGGTGCTAGATGAACGAACGTCTCTCCACTTGCTCAGTTCTGAGAGGTAAGTGTGTGTGAAAGCCGTCCTTCACCTAGCTTGTTGGGAACACAAAGTTTCTTTTCAGTTGCAAACTCCATTCCATACATATATATGGGGAGGTACTAGTTCCAACTCGGTTTTAAAGTGAAAACTGCAGGAACTTAAAACCGGCACTAGGTAACAGACTGAGAAAGCAGAGAAAAAGTGTCTCCTGCAAACCGTTTCCTTGGTGCTAGATGAACGAACGTCTCTCCACTTGCTCAGTTCTGAGAGATAAGTGTGTGTGAAAGCCGTCCTTCACCTAGCTTGTTGGGAACACAAAGTTTCTTTTAAGTTGCAAACTCCATTCCATACATATATATGGGGAGGTACTAGCTCCAACTCGGTTTGACAGTGAAAACTGCAGGAACTTCAAACCGGCACTAGGTAACAGACTGAGAAAGCAGAGAAAAAGTGTCTCCTGCAAACCGTTCCCTTGGTGCTAGATGAACGAACGTCTCTCCACTTGCTCAGTTCTGAGAGATAAGTGTGTGTGAAAGCCGTCCTTCACCTAGCTTGTCGGGAACACAAAGTTTCTTTTCAGTTGCAAACTCCATTCCATACATATATATGGGGAGGTACTAGCTCCAACTCGGTTTTACAGTGAAAACTGCAGGAACTTCAAACCGGCACTAAGAAATAGACTGAGAAAGCAGAGAAAAAGTGTCTTCTGCAACCCGTTCCCTCTGGTGCTAGATGAACGAACGTCTCTCCACTTGCTTAGTTCTGAGTGATAAGTGTGTGTGAAAGCCATCCTTCACCTAGCTTGTTGGGAACACAAAGTTTCTTTTCAGTTGCAAACTCCATTCCATACATATATATGGGGACGAACTAGCTCCAACTCGGTTTGACAGTGAAAACTGCAGGAACTTCAAACCGGCACTAGGAAACAGACTGAGAAAGCAGAGAAAAATTGTCTCCTGCAACCCGTTCCCTTGGTGCTAGATGAACGAACATCTCTCCACTTGCTCAGTTCTGAGAGATAAGTGTGTGTGAAAGCCGCCTTCACCTAGCTTGTTGGGAACACAAAGTTTCTTTTCAGTTGCAAACTCCATTCCATACATATATATGGGGAGGTACTAGCTCCAACTCGGTTTGACAGTGAAAACTGCAGGAACTTCAAACCGGCACTAGGTAACAGACTGAGAAAGCAGAGAAAAAGTGTCTCCTGCAACCCGTTCCCTTGGTGCTAGATGAACGAACGTCTCTCCACTTGCTCAGTTCTGAGAGATAAGTGTGTGTGAAAGCCGTCCTTCACCTAGCTTGTTGGGAACACAAAGTTTCTTTTCAGTTGCAAACTCCATTCCATACATATATATGGGGAGGTACTAGCTCCAAATCGGTTTTACACTGAAAACTGCAGGAACTTCAAACCGGCACTAGGAAACAGACTGAGAAAGCAGAGAAAAAGTGTCTCCTGCTACCCGTCCCCTTGGTGCTAGATGAACGAACGTCTCTCCACTTGCTCAGTTCTGAGAGATAAGTGTGTGTGAAAGCCGTCCTTCACCTAGCTTGTTGGGAACACAAAGTTTCTTTTCAGTTGCAAACTCCATTCCATACATATATATGGGGACGAACTAGCTCCAACTCTGTTTGACAGTGAAAACTGCAGGAACTTCAAACCGGCATTAGGAAACAGACTGAGAAAGCAGAGAAAAAGTGTCTCCTGCAACCCGTTCCCTTGGTGCTAGATGAACGAAAGTCTCTCCACTTGCTCAGTTCTGAGAGATAAGTGTGTGTGAAAGCCGTCCTTCACCTAGCTTGTTGGGAACACAAAGTTTCTTTTCAGTTGCAAACTCCATTCCATACATATATATGGGGAGGTACAAGCTCCAACTCTGTTTTAAAGTGTAAACTGCAGGAACTTCAAATCGGCACTAGGAAACAGACTGAGAAAGCAGAGAAAAAGTGTCTCCTGCAACCCGTTCCCTTGGTGCTAGATGAACGAACGTCTCTCCACTTGCTCAGTTCTGAGAGATAAGTGTGTGTGAAAGCCGTCCTTCACCTAGCTTGTTGGGAACACAAAGTTTCTTTTCAGTTGCAAACTCCATTCCATACATATATATGGGGAGGTACTAGCTCCAACTCGGTTTTAAAGTGAAAACTGCAGGAACTTAAAACCGGCACTAGGTAACAGACTGAGAAAGCAGAGAAAAAGTGTCTCCTGCAAACCGTTTCCTTGGTGCTAGATGAACGAACGTCTCTACACTTGCTCAGTTCTGAGAGATACGTGTGTTTGAAAGCCGTCCATCACATAGCTTGTTGGGAACACAAAGTTTCTTTTCAGTTGCAAACTCCATTCCATACATATATATGGGGAGGTAGTAGCTCCAACTCGGTTTTAAAGTGAAAACTGCAGGAACTTCAAACCGGCACTAGGTAACAGAATGAGAAAGCAGAGAAAAATTGTCTCCTGCAAACCGTTCCCTTGGTGCTAGATGAACGAACGTCTCTCCACTTGCTCAGTTCTGAGAGATAAGTGTGTGTGAAAGCCGTCCTTCACCTAGCTTGTTGGGAACACAAAGTTTCTTTTCAGTTGCAAACTCCATTCCATACATATATATGGGGAGGTACTAGCTCCAACTCGGTGTGACAGTGAAAACTGCAGGAACTTCAAACCGGCACTAGGAAACAGACTGAGAAAGCAGAGAAAAAGTGTATCCTGCAACCCGTTCCCTTGGTGCTAGATAAACGAAAGTCTCTCCACTTGCTCACTTCTGAAATATAATTGTGTGTGAAAGCCGTCCTTCACCTAGCTTGTTGGGAACACAAAGTTTCTTTCAGTTGCAAACTCCATTCCATACATATATATGGGGAGGTACTAGCTCCAACGCGGTTTGACAGTGAAAACTGCAGGAACTTCAAACCGGCACTAGGAAACTGACTGAGAAAGCAGAGAAAAAGTGTCTCCTGCAACCCGTTCCCTTGGTGCTAGATGAAAGAACGTCTCTCCACTTGCTCAGTTCTGAGAGATAAGTGTGTGTGAAAGCCGTCCTTCACCTAGCTTGTTGGGAACACAAAGTTTCTTTTCAGTTGCAAACTCCATTCCATACATATATATGGGGAGGTACTAACTCCAACTCGGTTTTAAAGTGAAAACTGCAGGAACTTCAAACCGGCACTAGGTAACAGACTGAGAAAGCAGAGAAAAAGTGTCTCCTGCAAACCGTTCCCTTGGTGCTAGATGAACGAACGTCTCTCCACTTGCTCAGTTCTGAGAGATAAGTGTGTGTGAAAGCCGTCCTTCACCTAGCTTGTTGGGAACACAAAGTTTCTTTTCAGTTGCAAACTCCATTCCATACATATATATGGGGAGGTACTAGCTCCAACTCGGTTTTACAGTGAAAACTGCAGGAACTTCAAACCGGCACTAGGTAACAGACTGAGAAAGCCGAGAAAAAGCGTCTCCTGCAAACCGTTCCCTTGGTGCTAGATAAACGAAAGTCTCTCCACTTGCTCACTTCTGAAATATAATTGTGTGTGAAAGCCGTCCTTCACCTAGCTTGTTGGGAACACAAAGTTTCTTTCAGTTGCAAACTCCATTCCATACATATATATGGGGAGGTACTAGCTCCAACGCGGTTTGACAGTGAAAACTGCAGGAACTTCAAACCGGCACTAGGAAACTGACTGAGAAAGCAGAGAAAAAGTGTCTCCTGCAACCCGTTCCCTTGGTGCTAGATGAAAGAACGTCTCTCCACTTGCTCAGTTCTGAGAGATAAGTGTGTGTGAAAGCCGTCCTTCACCTAGCTTGTTGGGAACACAAAGTTTCTTTTCAGTTGCAAACTCCTTTCCATACATATATATGGGGAGGTACTAGCTCCAACTCGGTTTGACAGTGAAAACTGCAGGAACTTCAAACCGGCACTAGGAAACAGACTGAGAAAGCAGAGAAAAAGTGTCTCCTGCAACCCGTTCCCTTGGTGCTAAATGAACGAACGTCTCTCCACTTGCTCAGTTCTGAGAGATATGTGTGTGTGAAAGCCGTCCTTCACCTAGCTTGTTGGGAACACAAAGTTTGTTTTCAGTTGCAAACTCCATTCCATACATATATATGGGGAGGTACTAGCTCCAACTCGGTTTGACAGTGAAAACTGCAGGAACTTCAAACCGGCACTAGGAAACAGACTGAGAAAGCAGAGAAAAAGTGTCTCCTGCAACCCGTTCCCTTGGTGCTAGATGAACGAACGTCTCTCCACTTACTCAGTTCTGAGAGATAAGTGTGTGTGAAAGCCGTCCTTCACCTAGCTTGTTGGGAACACAAAGTTTCTTTTCAGTTGCAAACTCCTTTCCATACATATATATGGGGAGGTACTAGCTCCAACTCGGTTTGACAGTGAAAACTGCAGGAACTTCAAACCGGCACTAGGAAACAGACTGAGAAAGCAGAGAAAAAGTGTCTCCTGCAACCCGTTCCCTTGGTGCTAGATGAACGAACGTCTCTCCACTTGCTCAGTTCTGAGAGATATGTGTGTGTGAAAGCCGTCCTTCAACTAGCTTGTTGGGAACACAAAGTTTCTTTTCAGTTGCAAACTCCATTCCATACATATATATGGGGAGGTACTAGCTCCAACTCGGTTTGACAGTGAAAACTGCAGGAACTTCAAACCGGCACTAGGAAACAGACTGAGAAAGCAGAGAAAAAGTGTCTCCTGCAACCCGTTCCCTTGGTGCTAGATGAACGAACGTCTCTCCAATTGCTCAGTTCTGAGAGATAAGTGTGTGTGAAAGCCGTCCTTCACCTAGCTTGTTGGGAACACAAAATTTCTTTTCAGTTGCAAACTCCATTCCATACATATATATGGGGAGGTACTAGCTCCAACTCCGATTTAAAGTGAAAACTGCAGGAACTTCAAACCGGCACTAGGTAACAGAATGAGAAAGCAGAGAAAAATTGTCTCCTGCAAACCGTTCCCTTGGTGCTAGATGAACGAACGTCTCTCCACTTGCTCAGTTCTGAGAGATAAGTGTGTGTGAAAGCCGTCCTTCACTTAGCTTGTTGGGAACACAAAGTTTCTTTTCAGTTGCAAACTCCATTCCATACATATATATGGGGACGAACTAGCTCCAACTCGTTTTGACAGTGAAAACTGCAGGAACTTCAAACCGGCACTAGGAAACAGACTGAGAAAACAGAGAAATAGTGTCTCCTGCAACCCGTTCCCTTGGTGCTAGATAAACGAACGTCTCTCCACTTGCTCAGTTCTGAGAGATAAGTGTGTGTGAAAGCCGTCCTTCACCTAGCTTGTTGGGAACACAAAGTTTCTTTTCAGTTGCAAACTCCTTTCCATACATATATATGGGGAGGTACTAGCTCCAACTCGGTTTGACAGTGAAAACTGCAGGAACTTCAAACCGGCACTAGGAAACAGACTGAGAAAGCAGAGAAAAAGTGTCTCCTGCAACCCGTTCCCTTGGTGCTAGATGAACGAACGTCTCTCCACTTGCTCAGTTCTGAGAGATAAGTGTGTGTGAAAGCCGTCCTTCACCTAGCTTGTTGGGAACACAAAGTTTCTTTTCAGTTGCAAACTCCATTCCATACATATATATGGGGAGGTACTAGCTCCAAATCGGTGTGACAGTGAAAACTGCAGGAACTTCAAACCGGCACTAGGAAACAGACTGAGAAAGCAGAGAAAAAGTGTATCCTGCAACCCGTTCCCTTGGTGCTAGATAAACGAAAGTCTCTCCACTTGCTCACTTCTGAAATATAATTGTGTGTGAAAGCCGTCCTTCACCTAGCTTGTTGGGAACACAAAGTTTCTTTCAGTTGCAAACTCCATTCCATACATATATATGGGGAGGTACTAGCTCCAACGCGGTTTGACAGTGAAAACTGCAGGAACTTCAAACCGGCACTAGGAAACTGACTGAGAAAGCAGAGAAAAAGTGTCTCCTGCAACCCGTTCCCTTGGTGCTAGATGAAAGAACGTCTCTCCACTTGCTCAGTTCTGAGAGATAAGTGTGTGTGAAAGCCGTCCTTCACCTAGCTTGTTGGGAACACAAAGTTTCTTTTCAGTTGCAAACTCCATTCCATACATATATATGGGGAGGTACTAACTCCAACTCGGTTTTAAAGTGAAAACTGCAGGAACTTCAAACCGGCACTAGGTAACAGACTGAGAAAGCAGAGAAAAAGTGTCTCCTGCAAACCGTTCCCTTGGTGCTAGATGAACGAACGTCTCTCCACTTGCTCAGTTCTGAGAGATAAGTGTGTGTGAAAGCCGTCCTTCACCTAGCTTGTTGGGAACACAAAGTTTCTTTTCAGTTGCAAACTCCATTCCATACATATATATGGGGAGGTACTAGCTCCAACTCGGTTTTACAGTGAAAACTGCAGGAACTTCAAACCGGCACTAGGTAACAGACTGAGAAAGCCGAGAAAAAGCGTCTCCTGCAAACCGTTCCCTTGGTGCTAGATAAACGAAAGTCTCTCCACTTGCTCACTTCTGAAATATAATTGTGTGTGAAAGCCGTCCTTCACCTAGCTTGTTGGGAACACAAAGTTTCTTTCAGTTGCAAACTCCATTCCATACATATATATGGGGAGGTACTAGCTCCAACGCGGTTTGACAGTGAAAACTGCAGGAACTTCAAACCGGCACTAGGAAACTGACTGAGAAAGCAGAGAAAAAGTGTCTCCTGCAACCCGTTCCCTTGGTGCTAGATGAAAGAACGTCTCTCCACTTGCTCAGTTCTGAGAGATAAGTGTGTGTGAAAGCCGTCCTTCACCTAGCTTGTTGGGAACACAAAGTTTCTTTTCAGTTGCAAACTCCTTTCCATACATATATATGGGGAGGTACTAGCTCCAACTCGGTTTGACAGTGAAAACTGCAGGAACTTCAAACCGGCACTAGGAAACAGACTGAGAAAGCAGAGAAAAAGTGTCTCCTGCAACCCGTTCCCTTGGTGCTAAATGAACGAACGTCTCTCCACTTGCTCAGTTCTGAGAGATATGTGTGTGTGAAAGCCGTCCTTCACCTAGCTTGTTGGGAACACAAAGTTTGTTTTCAGTTGCAAACTCCATTCCATACATATATATGGGGAGGTACTAGCTCCAACTCGGTTTGACAGTGAAAACTGCAGGAACTTCAAACCGGCACTAGGAAACAGACTGAGAAAGCAGAGAAAAAGTGTCTCCTGCAACCCGTTCCCTTGGTGCTAGATGAACGAACGTCTCTCCACTTACTCAGTTCTGAGAGATAAGTGTGTGTGAAAGCCGTCCTTCACCTAGCTTGTTGGGAACACAAAGTTTCTTTTCAGTTGCAAACTCCTTTCCATACATATATATGGGGAGGTACTAGCTCCAACTCGGTTTGACAGTGAAAACTGCAGGAACTTCAAACCGGCACTAGGAAACAGACTGAGAAAGCAGAGAAAAAGTGTCTCCTGCAACCCGTTCCCTTGGTGCTAGATGAACGAACGTCTCTCCACTTGCTCAGTTCTGAGAGATATGTGTGTGTGAAAGCCGTCCTTCAACTAGCTTGTTGGGAACACAAAGTTTCTTTTCAGTTGCAAACTCCATTCCATACATATATATGGGGAGGTACTAGCTCCAACTCGGTTTGACAGTGAAAACTGCAGGAACTTCAAACCGGCACTAGGAAACAGACTGAGAAAGCAGAGAAAAAGTGTCTCCTGCAACCCGTTCCCTTGGTGCTAGATGAACGAACGTCTCTCCAATTGCTCAGTTCTGAGAGATAAGTGTGTGTGAAAGCCGTCCTTCACCTAGCTTGTTGGGAACACAAAATTTCTTTTCAGTTGCAAACTCCATTCCATACATATATATGGGGAGGTACTAGCTCCAACTCCGATTTAAAGTGAAAACTGCAGGAACTTCAAACCGGCACTAGGTAACAGAATGAGAAAGCAGAGAAAAATTGTCTCCTGCAAACCGTTCCCTTGGTGCTAGATGAACGAACGTCTCTCCACTTGCTCAGTTCTGAGAGATAAGTGTGTGTGAAAGCCGTCCTTCACTTAGCTTGTTGGGATCACAAAGTTTCTTTTCAGTTGCAAACTCCATTCCATACATATATAAGGGGAGGTACTAGCTCCAACTCGGTTTTACAGTGAAAACTGCAGGAACTTCATACCGGCACTAGGAAACAGACTGAGAAAGCAGAGAAAAAGTGTCTCCTGCAACCCGTTCCCTTGGTGCTAGATGAACGAACGTCTCTCCTCTTGCTCAGTTCTGATAGATAAGTGTGTTTGAAAGCCGTCCTTCACCTAGCTTGTTGGGAACACAAAGTTTCTTTTCAGTTGCAAACTCCATTCCATACATATATATGGGGACGAACTAGCTCCAACTCGTTTTGACAGTGAAAACTGCAGGAACTTCAAACCGGCACTAGGAAACAGACTGAGAAAACAGAGAAATAGTGTCTCCTGCAACCCGTTCCCTTGGTGCTAGATAAACGAACGTCTCTCCACTTGCTCAGTTCTGAGAGATAAGTGTGTGTGAAAGCCGTCCTTCACCTAGCTTGTTGGGAACACAAAGTTTCTTTTCAGTTGCAAACTCCTTTCCATACATATATATGGGGAGGTACTAGCTCCAACTCGGTTTGACAGTGAAAACTGCAGGAACTTCAAACCGGCACTAGGAAACAGACTGAGAAAGCAGAGAAAAAGTGTCTCCTGCAACCCGTTCCCTTGGTGCTAGATGAACGAACGTCTCTCCACTTGCTCAGTTCTGAGAGATATGTGTGTGTGAAAGCCGTCCTTCACCTAGCTTGTTGGGAACACAAAGTTTCTTTTCAGTTGCAAACTCCATTCCATACATATATATGGGGAGGTACTAGCTCCAACTCGGTGTGACAGTGAAAACTGCAGGAACTTCAAACCGGCACTAGGAAACAGACTGAGAAAGCAGAGAAAAAGTGTATCCTGCAACCCGTTCCCTTGGTGCTAGATAAACGAAAGTCTCTCCACTTGCTCACTTCTGAAATATAATTGTGTGTGAAAGCCGTCCTTCACCTAGCTTGTTGGGAACACAAAGTTTCTTTCAGTTGCAAACTCCATTCCATACATATATATGGGGAGGTACTAGCTCCAACGCGGTTTGACAGTGAAAACTGCAGGAACTTCAAACCGGCACTAGGAAACTGACTGAGAAAGCAGAGAAAAAGTGTCTCCTGCAACCCGTTCCCTTGGTGCTAGATGAAAGAACGTCTCTCCACTTGCTCAGTTCTGAGAGATAAGTGTGTGTGAAAGCCGTCCTTCACCTAGCTTGTTGGGAACACAAAGTTTCTTTTCAGTTGCAAACTCCATTCCATACATATATATGGGGAGGTACTAACTCCAACTCGGTTTTAAAGTGAAAACTGCAGGAACTTCAAACCGGCACTAGGTAACAGACTGAGAAAGCAGAGAAAAAGTGTCTCCTGCAAACCGTTCCCTTGGTGCTAGATGAACGAACGTCTCTCCACTTGCTCAGTTCTGAGAGATAAGTGTGTGTGAAAGCCGTCCTTCACCTAGCTTGTTGGGAACACAAAGTTTCTTTTCAGTTGCAAACTCCATTCCATACATATATATGGGGAGGTACTAGCTCCAACTCGGTTTTACAGTGAAAACTGCAGGAACTTCAAACCGGCACTAGGTAACAGACTGAGAAAGCCGAGAAAAAGCGTCTCCTGCAAACCGTTCCCTTGGTGCTAGATAAACGAAAGTCTCTCCACTTGCTCACTTCTGAAATATAATTGTGTGTGAAAGCCGTCCTTCACCTAGCTTGTTGGGAACACAAAGTTTCTTTCAGTTGCAAACTCCATTCCATACATATATATGGGGAGGTACTAGCTCCAACGCGGTTTGACAGTGAAAACTGCAGGAACTTCAAACCGGCACTAGGAAACTGACTGAGAAAGCAGAGAAAAAGTGTCTCCTGCAACCCGTTCCCTTGGTGCTAGATGAAAGAACGTCTCTCCACTTGCTCAGTTCTGAGAGATAAGTGTGTGTGAAAGCCGTCCTTCACCTAGCTTGTTGGGAACACAAAGTTTCTTTTCAGTTGCAAACTCCTTTCCATACATATATATGGGGAGGTACTAGCTCCAACTCGGTTTGACAGTGAAAACTGCAGGAACTTCAAACCGGCACTAGGAAACAGACTGAGAAAGCAGAGAAAAAGTGTCTCCTGCAACCCGTTCCCTTGGTGCTAAATGAACGAACGTCTCTCCACTTGCTCAGTTCTGAGAGATATGTGTGTGTGAAAGCCGTCCTTCACCTAGCTTGTTGGGAACACAAAGTTTGTTTTCAGTTGCAAACTCCATTCCATACATATATATGGGGAGGTACTAGCTCCAACTCGGTTTGACAGTGAAAACTGCAGGAACTTCAAACCGGCACTAGGAAACAGACTGAGAAAGCAGAGAAAAAGTGTCTCCTGCAACCCGTTCCCTTGGTGCTAGATGAACGAACGTCTCTCCACTTACTCAGTTCTGAGAGATAAGTGTGTGTGAAAGCCGTCCTTCACCTAGCTTGTTGGGAACACAAAGTTTCTTTTCAGTTGCAAACTCCTTTCCATACATATATATGGGGAGGTACTAGCTCCAACTCGGTTTGACAGTGAAAACTGCAGGAACTTCAAACCGGCACTAGGAAACAGACTGAGAAAGCAGAGAAAAAGTGTCTCCTGCAACCCGTTCCCTTGGTGCTAGATGAACGAACGTCTCTCCACTTGCTCAGTTCTGAGAGATATGTGTGTGTGAAAGCCGTCCTTCAACTAGCTTGTTGGGAACACAAAGTTTCTTTTCAGTTGCAAACTCCATTCCATACATATATATGGGGAGGTACTAGCTCCAACTCGGTTTGACAGTGAAAACTGCAGGAACTTCAAACCGGCACTAGGAAACAGACTGAGAAAGCAGAGAAAAAGTGTCTCCTGCAACCCGTTCCCTTGGTGCTAGATGAACGAACGTCTCTCCAATTGCTCAGTTCTGAGAGATAAGTGTGTGTGAAAGCCGTCCTTCACCTAGCTTGTTGGGAACACAAAATTTCTTTTCAGTTGCAAACTCCATTCCATACATATATATGGGGAGGTACTAGCTCCAACTCCGATTTAAAGTGAAAACTGCAGGAACTTCAAACCGGCACTAGGTAACAGAATGAGAAAGCAGAGAAAAATTGTCTCCTGCAAACCGTTCCCTTGGTGCTAGATGAACGAACGTCTCTCCACTTGCTCAGTTCTGAGAGATAAGTGTGTGTGAAAGCCGTCCTTCACTTAGCTTGTTGGGAACACAAAGTTTCTTTTCAGTTGCAAACTCCATTCCATACATATATATGGGGAGGTACTAGCTCCAACTCGGTTTTACAGTGAAAACTGCAGGAACTTCATACCGGCACTAGGAAACAGACTGAGAAAGCAGAGAAAAAGTGTCTCCTGCAACCCGTTCCCTTGGTGCTAGATGAACGAACGTCTCTCCTCTTGCTCAGTTCTGATAGATAAGTGTGTTTGAAAGCCGTCCTTCACCTAGCTTGTTGGGAACACAAAGTTTCTTTTCAGTTGCAAACTCCTTTCCATACATATATATGGGGAGGTACTAGCTCCAACTCGGTTTGACAGTGAAAACTGCAGGAACTTCAAACCGGCACTAGGAAACAGACTGAGAAAGCAGAGAAAAAGTGTCTCCTGCAACCCGTTCCCTTGGTGCTAGATGAACGAACGTCTCTCCACTTGCTCAGTTCTGAGAGATAAGTGTGTGTGAAAGCCGTCCTTCACCTAGCTTGTTGGGAACACAAAGTTTCTTTTCAGTTGCAAACTCCATTCCATACATATATATGGGGAGGTACTAGCTCCAACTCGGTGTGACAGTGAAAACTGCAGGAACTTCAAACCGGCACTAGGAAACAGACTGAGAAAGCAGAGAAAAAGTGTATCCTGCAACCCGTTCCCTTGGTGCTAGATAAACGAAAGTCTCTCCACTTGCTCACTTCTGAAATATAATTGTGTGTGAAAGCCGTCCTTCACCTAGCTTGTTGGGAACACAAAGTTTCTTTCAGTTGCAAACTCCATTCCATACATATATATGGGGAGGTACTAGCTCCAACGCGGTTTGACAGTGAAAACTGCAGGAACTTCAAACCGGCACTAGGAAACTGACTGAGAAAGCAGAGAAAAAGTGTCTCCTGCAACCCGTTCCCTTGGTGCTAGATGAAAGAACGTCTCTCCACTTGCTCAGTTCTGAGAGATAAGTGTGTGTGAAAGCCGTCCTTCACCTAGCTTGTTGGGAACACAAAGTTTCTTTTCAGTTGCAAACTCCATTCCATACATATATATGGGGAGGTACTAACTCCAACTCGGTTTTAAAGTGAAAACTGCAGGAACTTCAAACCGGCACTAGGTAACAGACTGAGAAAGCAGAGAAAAAGTGTCTCCTGCAAACCGTTCCCTTGGTGCTAGATGAACGAACGTCTCTCCACTTGCTCAGTTCTGAGAGATAAGTGTGTGTGAAAGCCGTCCTTCACCTAGCTTGTTGGGAACACAAAGTTTCTTTTCAGTTGCAAACTCCATTCCATACATATATATGGGGAGGTACTAGCTCCAACTCGGTTTTACAGTGAAAACTGCAGGAACTTCAAACCGGCACTAGGTAACAGACTGAGAAAGCCGAGAAAAAGCGTCTCCTGCAAACCGTTCCCTTGGTGCTAGATGAACGAAAGTCTCTCCACTTGCTCATTTCTGAGAGATAAGTGTGTGTGAAAGCCGTCCTTCACCTAGCTTGTTGGGAACACAAAGTTTCTTTTCAGTTGCAAACTCCATTCCATACATATATATGGGGAGGTACAAGCTCCAACTCGGTTTGACAGTGAAAACTGCAGGAACTTCAAACCGGCACTAGGAAACAGACTGAGAAAGCAGAGAAAAAGTGTCTCCTGCAACCCGTTCCCTTGGTGCTAGATGAACGAACGTCTCTCCACTTGCTCAGTTCTGAGAGATAAGTGTGTGTGAAAGCCGTCCTTCACCTAGCTTGTTGGGAACACAAAGTTTCTTTTCAGTTGCAAACTCCATTCCATACATATATATGGGGAGGTACTAGCTCCAACTCCGTTTGACAGTAAAAACTGCAGGAACTTCAAACCGGCAATAGGAAACAGACTGAGAAAGCTGACAAAATGTATCTCCTGCAACCCGTTCCCTTGGTGCTAGATGAACGAACGTCTCTCCACTTGCTCAGTTCTGAGAGATAAGTGTGTGTGAAAGCCGTCCTTCACCTAGCTTGTTGGGAACACAAAGTTTCTTTTCAGTTGCAAACTCCATTCCATACATATATATGGGGAGGTACCATCTCCAACTCGGTTTTACAGTGAAAACTGCAGGAACTTCAAACCGTCACTAGGAAACAGAATGAGAAAGCAGAGAAAAAGTGTCTCCTGAAACCCGTTCCCTTGGTGCTAGATGAACGAACGTCTCTCCACTTGCTCAGTTCTGAGAGATAGGTGCGTGTGAAAGCCGTCCTTCTCCTAGCTTTTTGGGAACACAAAGTTTCTTTTCAGTTGCAAACTCCATTCCATACATATATATGGGGAGGTACAAGCTCCAACTCGGTTTGACAGTGAAAACTGCAGGATCTTCAAACCGGCACTAGGAAACAGACTGAGAAAGCAGAGAAAAAGTGTCTCCTGCAACCCGTTTCTTTGGTGCTAGATGAACGAACGTCTCTCCACTTGCTCAGTTCTGAGAGATAAGAGTGTGTGAAAGCCGTACTTCACCTAGCTTGTTGGGAACACAAAGTTTCTTTTCAGTTGCAAACTCCATTCCATACATATATATGGGGAGGTAGAAGCTCCAACTCCGTTTTACAGTGAAAACTGCAGGAACTTCAAACCGGCACTAGGAAACAGACTGAGAAAGCAGAGAAAAAGTGTCTCCTGCAACCCGTTCCCTTGGTGCTAGATGAACGAACGTCTCTCAACTTGCTCAGTTATGAGAGAAAATTATGTGTGAAAGCCGTCCTTCACCTAGCTTGTTGGGAACACAAAGTTTCTTTTCAGTTGCAAACTCCATTCCATACATATATATGGGGAGGTACTAGCTCCAACTCGGTTTGACATTGAAAAAGGCAGGAACTTCAAACCGGCACTAGGAAACAGACTGAGAAAGCAGAGAAAAAGTGTCTCCTGCAACCCGTTCCCTTGGTGCTAGATGAACGAACGTCTCTCCACTTGCTCTTTTCTGAGAGATAAGTGTGGGTGAAAGCCGTACTTCACCTAGCTTGTTGGGAACACAAAGTTTCTTTTCAGTTGCAAACTCCATTCCATACATATATATGGGGAGGTACAAGCTCCAACTCGTTTTTACAGTGAAAACTGCAGGAACTTCAAACCGGCACTAGGAAACAGACTGAGAAATCAGAGAAAAAGTGTCCCCTGCAACCCGTTCCCTTTTTGCTAGATGAACGAACGACTCTCCACTTGCTCAGTTCTGAGAGATATGTGTGTGTGAAAGCCGTCCTTCACCTAGCTTGTTGGGAACACAAAGTTTCTTTTCAGTTGCAAACTCCATTCCATACATATATATGGGGAGGTACAAGCTCCAACTCGGTTTGCCAGTGAAAACTGCAGGAACTTCAAACCGGCACTAGGAAACAGACTGAGGAAGCTGAGAAAAAGTGTCTCCTGCAACACGTTCCCTTGGTGCTAGATGAACGAACGTCTCTCCACTTGCTCAGTTCTGATAGATAAGTGTGTGTGAAAGCCGTCCTTCACCTAGCTTGTTGGGAACACAAAGTTTCTTTTCAGTTGCAAACTCCATTCCATACATATATATGGGGAGGTACAAGCTCCAACTCGGTTTTACAGTGAAAACTGCAGGAACTTCAAACCGGCACTAGGAAACAGACTGAGGAAGCAGAGAAAAAGTGTCTCCTGCAACCCGTTCCCTTGGTGCTAGATGAACGAACGTCTCTCCACTTGCTCAGTTCTGAGAGATATGTGCGTGTGAAAGCCGTCCTTCACCTAGCTTTTTGGGAACACAAAGTTTCTTTTCAGTTGCAAACTCCATTCCATACATATATATGGGGAGGTACTAGCTCCAACTCGGTTTGACAGTGAAAACTGCAGGAACTTCAAACCGGCACTAGGAAACAGACTGAGAAAGCAGAGAAAAAGTGTCTCCTGCAACGCGTTCCCTTGGTGCTAGATGAACGAACGTCTCTCCACTTGCTCTGTTCTGAGAGTTAAGTGTGTGTGAAAGCCGTCCTTCACCTAGCTTGTTGGGAACACAAAGTTTCTTTTCAGTTGCAAACTCCATTCCATACATATATATGGGGAGGTAGAAGCTCCAACTCGGTTTTACAGTGAAAACTGCTGGAACTTCAAACCGGCACTAGGTAACAGACTGAGAAAGCAGAGAAAAAGTGTCTCCTGCTACCCGTCCCCTTGGTGCTAGATGAACGAACGTCTCTCCACTTGCTCAGTTCTGAGAGATAAGTGTGTGTGAAAGCCGTCCTTCACCTAGCTTGTTGGGAACACAAAGTTTCTTTTCAGTTGCAAACTCCATTCCATACATATATATGGGGAGGTAGAAGCTCCAACTCGGTTTTACAGTGAAAACTGCTGGAACTTCAAACCGGCACTAGGAAACAGACTGAGAAAGCAGAGAAAAAGTGTCTCCTGCTACCCGTCCCCTTGGTGCTAGATGAACGAACGTCTCTCCACTTGCTCAGTTCTGAGAGATAGGTGCGTGTGAAAGCCGTCCTTCTCCTAGCTTTTTGGGAACACAAAGTTTCTTTTCAGTTGCAAACTCCATTCCATACATATATATGGGGAGGTAGAAGCTCCAACTCCGTTTTACAGTGAAAACTGCAGGAACTTCAAACCGGCACTAGGAAACAGACTGAGAAAGCAGAGAAAAAGTGTCTCCTTCAACCCGTTCCCTTGGTGCTAGATGAACGAACGTTTCTCAACTTGCTCAGTTATGAGAGAAAATTATGTGTGAAAGCCGTCCTTCACCTAGCTTGTTGGGAACACAAAGTTTCTTTTCAGTTGCAAACTCCATTCCATACTTATATATGGGGAGGTACTAGCTCCAACTCGGTTTGACATTGAAAAAGGCAGGAACTTCAAACCGGCACTAGGAAACAGACTGAGAAAGCAGAGAAAAAGTGTCTCCTGCAACCCGTTCCCTTGGTGCTAGATGAACGAACGTCTCTCCACTTGCTCTGTTCTGAGAGATAAGTGCGTGTGAAAGCCGTCCTTCTCCTAGCTTTTTGGGAACACAAAGTTTCTTTTCAGTTGCAAACTCCATTCCATACCTATATATGGGGAGGTACAAGCTCCAACTCGGTTTGACAGTGAAAACTGCAGGATCTTCAAACCGGCACTAGGAAACAGACTGAGAAAGCAGAGAAAAAGTGTCTCCTGCAACCCGTTCCTTTGGTGCTAGATGAACGAACGTCTCTCCACTTGCTCAGTTCTGAGAGATAAGAGTGTGTGAAAGCCGTACTTCACCTAGCTTGTTGGGAACACAAAGTTTCTTTTCAGTTGCAAACTCCATTCCATACATATATATGGGGAGGTAGAAGCTCCAACTCCGTTTTACAGTGAAAACTGCAGGAACTTCAAACCGGCACTAGGAAACAGACTGAGAAAGCAGAGAAAAAGTGTCTCCTTCAACCCGTTCCCTTGGTGCTAGATGAACGAACGTTTCTCAACTTGCTCAGTTATGAGAGAAAATTATGTGTGAAAGCCGTCCTTCACCTAGCTTGTTGGGAACACAAAGTTTCTTTTCAGTTGCAAACTCCATTCCATACTTATATATGGGGAGGTACTAGCTCCAACTCGGTTTGACATTGAAAAAGGCAGGAACTTCAAACCGGCACTAGGAAACAGACTGAGAAAGCAGAGAAAAAGTGTCTCCTGCAACCCGTTCCCTTGGTGCTAGATGAACGAACGTCTCTCCACTTGCTCTGTTCTGAGAGATAAGTGTGTGTGAAAGCCGTACTTCACCTAGCTTGTTGGGAACACAAAGTTTCTTTTCAGTTGCAAACTCCATTCCATACATATATATGGGGAGGTACAAGCTCCAACTCGTTTTTACAGTGAAAACTGCAGGAACTTCAAACCGGCACTAGGAAACAGACTGAGAAATCAGAGAAAAAGTGTCCCCTGCAACCCGTTCCCTTGGTGCTAGATGAACGAACGACTCTCCACTTGCTCAGTTCTGAGAGATATGTGTGTGTGAAAGCCGTACTTCACCTACCTTGTTGGGAACACAAAGTTTCTTTTCAGTTGCAAACTCCATTCCATACATATATATGGGGAGGTAGAAGCTCCAACTCCGTTTTACAGTGAAAACTGCAGGAACTTCAAACCGGCACTAGGAAACAGACTGAGAAAGCAGAGAAAAAGTGTCTCCTTCAACCCGTTCCCTTGGTGCTAGATGAACGAACGTCTCTCAACTTGCTCAGTTATGAGAGAAATTTATGTGTGAAAGCCGTCCTTCACCTAGCTTGTTGGGAACACAAAGTTTCTTTTCAGTTGCAAACTCCATTCCATACTTATATAAGGGGAGGTACTAGCTCCAACTCGGTTTGACATTGAAAAAGGCAGGGACTTCAAACCGGCACTAGGGATAAGACTGAGAAAGCAGAGAAAAAGTGTCTCCTGCAACCCGTTCCCTTGGTGCTAGATGAACGAACGTCTCTCCACTTGCTCTGTTCTGAGAGATAAGTGCGTGTGAAAGCCGTCCTTCTCCTAGCTTTTTGGGAACACAAAGTTTCTTTTCAGTTGCAAACTCCATTCCATACCTATATATGGGGAGGTACAAGCTCCAACTCGGTTTGACAGTGAAAACTGCAGGATCTTCAAACCGGCACTAGGAAACAGACTGAGAAAGCAGAGAAAAAGTGTCTCCTGCAACCCGTTCCTTTGGTGCTAGATGAACGAACGTCTCTCCACTTGCTCAGTTCTGAGAGATAAGAGTGTGTGAAAGCCGTACTTCACCTAGCTTGTTGGGAACACAAAGTTTCTTTTCAGTTGCAAACTCCATTCCATACATATATATGGGGAGGTAGAAGCTCCAACTCCGTTTTACAGTGAAAACTGCAGGAACTTCAAACCGGCACTAGGAAACAGACTGAGAAAGCAGAGAAAAAGTGTCTCCTTCAACCCGTTCCCTTGGTGCTAGATGAACGAACGTTTCTCAACTTGCTCAGTTATGAGAGAAAATTATGTGTGAAAGCCGTCCTTCACCTAGCTTGTTGGGAACACAAAGTTTCTTTTCAGTTGCAAACTCCATTCCATACTTATATATGGGGAGGTACTAGCTCCAACTCGGTTTGACATTGAAAAAGGCAGGAACTTCAAACCGGCACTAGGAAACAGACTGAGAAAGCAGAGAAAAAGTGTCTCCTGCAACCCGTTCCCTTGGTGCTAGATGAACGAACGTCTCTCCACTTGCTCTGTTCTGAGAGATAAGTGTGTGTGAAAGCCGTACTTCACCTAGCTTGTTGGGAACACAAAGTTTCTTTTCAGTTGCAAACTCCATTCCATACATATATATGGGGAGGTACAAGCTCCAACTCGTTTTTACAGTGAAAACTGCAGGAACTTCAAACCGGCACTAGGAAACAGACTGAGAAATCAGAGAAAAAGTGTCCCCTGCAACCCGTTCCCTTGGTGCTAGATGAACGAACGACTCTCCACTTGCTCAGTTCTGAGAGATATGTGTGTGTGAAAGCCGTACTTCACCTACCTTGTTGGGAACACAAAGTTTCTTTTCAGTTGCAAACTCCATTCCATACATATATATGGGGAGGTAGAAGCTCCAACTCCGTTTTACAGTGAAAACTGCAGGAACTTCAAACCGGCACTAGGAAACAGACTGAGAAAGCAGAGAAAAAGTGTCTCCTTCAACCCGTTCCCTTGGTGCTAGATGAACGAACGTCTCTCAACTTGCTCAGTTATGAGAGAAATTTATGTGTGAAAGCCGTCCTTCACCTAGCTTGTTGGGAACACAAAGTTTCTTTTCAGTTGCAAACTCCATTCCATACTTATATAAGGGGAGGTACTAGCTCCAACTCGGTTTGACATTGAAAAAGGCAGGAACTTCAAACCGGCACTAGGAAACAGACTGAGAAAGCAGAGAAAAAGTGTCTCCTGCAACCCGTTCCCTTGGTGCTAGATGAACGAACGTCTCTCCACTTGCTCTGTTCTGAGAGATAAGTGTGTGTGAAAGCCGTACTTCACCTAGCTTGTTGGGAACACAAAGTTTCTTTTCAGTTGCAAACTCCATTCCATACATATATATGGGGAGGTACAAGCTCCAACTCGTTTTTACAGTGAAAACTGCAGGAACTTCAAACCGGCACTAGGAAACAGACTGAGAAATCAGAGAAAAAGTGTCCCCTGCAACCCGTTCCCTTGGTGCTAGATGAACGAACGACTCTCCACTTGCTCAGTTCTGAGAGATATGTGTGTGTGAAAGCCGTACTTCACCTACCTTGTTGGGAACACAAAGTTTCTTTTCAGTTGCAAACTCCATTCCATACATATATATGGGGAGGTAGAAGCTCCAACTCCGTTTTACAGTGAAAACTGCAGGAACTTCAAACCGGCACTAGGAAACAGACTGAGAAAGCAGAGAAAAAGTGTCTCCTTCAACCCGTTCCCTTGGTGCTAGATGAACGAACGTCTCTCAACTTGCTCAGTTATGAGAGAAATTTATGTGTGAAAGCCGTCCTTCACCTAGCTTGTTGGGAACACAAAGTTTCTTTTCAGTTGCAAACTCCATTCCATACTTATATAAGGGGAGGTACTAGCTCCAACTCGGTTTGACATTGAAAAAGGCAGGGACTTCAAACCGGCACTAGGGATCAGACTGAGAAAGCAGAGAAAAAGTGTCTCCTGCAACCCGTTCCCTTGGTGCTAGATGAACGAACGTCTCTCCACTTGCTCTGTTCTGAGAGATAAGTGCGTGTGAAAGCCGTCCTTCTCCTAGCTTTTTGGGAACACAAAGTTTCTTTTCAGTTGCAAACTCCATTCCATACCTATATATGGGGAGGTACAAGCTCCAACTCGGTTTGACAGTGAAAACTGCAGGATCTTCAAACCGGCACTAGGAAACAGACTGAGAAAGCAGAGAAAAAGTGTCTCCTGCAACCCGTTCCTTTGGTGCTAGATGAACGAACGTCTCTCCACTTGCTCAGTTCTGAGAGATAAGAGTGTGTGAAAGCCGTACTTCACCTAGCTTGTTGGGAACACAAAGTTTCTTTTCAGTTGCAAACTCCATTCCATACATATATATGGGGAGGTAGAAGCTCCAACTCCGTTTTACAGTGAAAACTGCAGGAACTTCAAACCGGCACTAGGAAACAGACTGAGAAAGCAGAGAAAAAGTGTCTCCTTCAACCCGTTCCCTTGGTGCTAGATGAACGAACGTTTCTCAACTTGCTCAGTTATGAGAGAAAATTATGTGTGAAAGCCGTCCTTCACCTAGCTTGTTGGGAACACAAAGTTTCTTTTCAGTTGCAAACTCCATTCCATACTTATATATGGGGAGGTACTAGCTCCAACTCGGTTTGACATTGAAAAAGGCAGGAACTTCAAACCGGCACTAGGAAACAGACTGAGAAAGCAGAGAAAAAGTGTCTCCTGCAACCCGTTCCCTTGGTGCTAGATGAACGAACGTCTCTCCACTTGCTCTGTTCTGAGAGATAAGTGTGTGTGAAAGCCGTACTTCACCTAGCTTGTTGGGAACACAAAGTTTCTTTTCAGTTGCAAACTCCATTCCATACATATATATGGGGAGGTACAAGCTCCAACTCGTTTTTACAGTGAAAACTGCAGGAACTTCAAACCGGCACTAGGAAACAGACTGAGAAATCAGAGAAAAAGTGTCCCCTGCAACCCGTTCCCTTGGTGCTAGATGAACGAACGACTCTCCACTTGCTCAGTTCTGAGAGATATGTGTGTGTGAAAGCCGTACTTCACCTACCTTGTTGGGAACACAAAGTTTCTTTTCAGTTGCAAACTCCATTCCATACATATATATGGGGAGGTAGAAGCTCCAACTCCGTTTTACAGTGAAAACTGCAGGAACTTCAAACCGGCACTAGGAAACAGACTGAGAAAGCAGAGAAAAAGTGTCTCCTTCAACCCGTTCCCTTGGTGCTAGATGAACGAACGTCTCTCAACTTGCTCAGTTATGAGAGAAATTTATGTGTGAAAGCCGTCCTTCACCTAGCTTGTTGGGAACACAAAGTTTCTTTTCAGTTGCAAACTCCATTCCATACTTATATAAGGGGAGGTACTAGCTCCAACTCGGTTTGACATTGAAAAAGGCAGGGACTTCAAACCGGCACTAGGGATCAGACTGAGAAAGCAGAGAAAAAGTGTCTCCTGCAACCCGTTCCCTTGGTGCTAGATGAACGAACGTCTCTCCACTTGCTCTGTTCTGAGAGATAAGTGTGTGTGAAAGCCGTACTTCACCTAGCTTGTTGGGAACACAAAGTTTCTTTTCAGTTGCAAACTCCATTCCATACATATATATGGGGAGGTACAAGCTCCAACTCGTTTTTACAGTGAAAACTGCAGGAACTTCAAACCGGCACTAGGAAACAGACTGAGAAATCAGAGAAAAAGTGTCCCCTGCAACCAGTTCCCTTGGTGCTAGATGAACGAACGACTCTCCACTTGCTCAGTTCTGAGAGATATGTGTGTGTGAAAGCCGTCCTTCACCTAGCTTGTTGGGAACACAAAGTTTCTTTTCAGTTGCAAACTCCATTCCATACATATATATGGGGAGGTACAAGCTCCAACTCGGTTTGCCAGTGAAAACTGCAGGAACTTCAAACCGGCACTAGGAAACAGACTGAGGAAGCAGAGAAAAAGTGTCTCCTGCAACACGTTCCCTTGGTGCTAGATGAACGAACGTCTCTCCACTTGCTCAGTTCTGAGAGATAAGTGTGTGTGAAAGCCGTCCTTCACCTAGCTTGTTGGGAACACAAAGTATCTTTTCAGTTGCAAACTCCATTCCATACATATATATGGGGAGGAACTAGCTCCAACTCGGTTTGACAGTGAAAACTGCAGGAACTTCAAACCGGCATTAGGAAACAGACTGAGAAAGCAGAGAAAAAGTGTCTCCTGCAACCCGTTCCCTTGGTGCTAGATGAACGAAAGTCTCTCCACTTGCTCAGTTCTGAGAGATAAGTGTGTGTGAAAGCCGTCCTTCACCTAGCTTGTTGGGAACACAAAATTTCTTTTCAGTTGCAAACTCCATTCCATACATATATATGGGGAGGTACCAGCTGCAACTCGGTTTTACAGTGAAAACTGCAGGAACTTCAAACCGTCACTAGGAAACAGACTGAGAAAGCAGAGAAAAAGTTTCTCCTGAAACCCGTTCCCTTGGTGCTAGATGAACGAACGTCTCTCCACTTGCTCAGTTCTGAGAGATAAGTGTGTGTGAAAGCCGTCCTTCACCTAGCTTGTTGGGAACACAAAGTTTCTTTTCAGTTGCAAACTCCATTCCATACATATATATGGGGAGGTAGAAGCTCCAACTCGGTTTGACAGTGAAAACTGCAGGAACTTCAAACCGGCACTAGGAAACAGACTGAGAAAGCAGAGAAAAAGTGTCTCCTGCAACCCGTTCCCTTGGTGCTAGATGAACGAACGTCTCTACACTTGCTCAGTTCTGAGAGATAAGTGTGTGTGAAAGCCGTCCTTCACCTAGCTTGTTGGGAACACAAAGTTTCTTTTCAGTTGCAAACTCCATTCCATACATATATATGGGGAGGTACTAGCTCCAAATCGGTTTTACACTGAAAACTGCAGGAACTTCAAACCGGCACTAGGAAACAGACTGAGAAAGCAGAGAAAAAGTGTCTCCTGCTACCCGTCCCCTTGGTGCTAGATGAACGAACGTCTCTCCACTTGCTCAGTTCTGAGAGATAAGTGTGTGTGAAAGCCGTCCTTCACCTAGCTTGTTGGGAACACAAAGTTTCTTTTCAGTTGCAAACTCCATTCCATACATATATATGGGGAGGAACTAGCTCCAACTCGGTTTGACAGTGAAAACTGCAGGAACTTCAAACCGGCATTAGGAAACAGACTGAGAAAGCAGAGAAAAAGTGTCTCCTGCAACCCGTTCCCTTGGTGCTAGATGAACGAACGTCTCTCCACTTGCTCAGTTCTGAGAGATAAGTGTGTGTGAAAGCCGTCCTTCACGTAGCTTGTTGGGAACACAAAGTTTCTTTTCAGTTGCAAACTCCATTCCATACATATATATGGGGAGGTACCAGCTCCAACTCGGTTTTACAGTGAAAACTGCAGGAACTTCAAACCGTCACTAGGAAACAGACTGAGAAAGCAGAGAAATAGTGTCTCCTGAAACCCGTTCCCTTGGTGCTAGATGAACGAACGTCTCTCCACTTGCTCAGTTCTGAGAGATAAGTGTGTGTGAAAGCCGTCCTTCACCTAGCTTGTTGGGAACACAAAGTTTCTTTTCAGTTGCAAACTCCATTCCATACATATATATGGGGAGGTACCAGCTCCAACTCGGTTTGACAGTGAAAACTGCAGGAACTTCAAACCGGCACTAGGAAACAGACTGAGAAAGCAGAGAAAAAGTGTCTCCTGCAACCCGTTCCCTTGGTGCTAGATGAACGAACGTCTCTACACTTGCTCAGTTCTGAGAGATAAGTGTGTGTGAAAGCCGTCCTTCACCTAGCTTGTTGGGAACACAAAGTTTCTTTTCAGTTGCAAACTCCATTCCATACATATATATGGGGAGGTACTAGCTCCAAATCGGTTTTACACTGAAAACTGCAGGAACTTCAAACCGGCACTAGGAAACAGACTGAGAAAGCAGAGAAAAAGTGTCTCCTGCTACCCGTCCCCTTGGTGCTAGATGAACGAACGTCTCTCCACTTGCTCAGTTCTGAGAGATAAGTGTGTGTGAAAGCCGTCCTTCACCTAGCTTGTTGGGAACACAAAGTTTCTTTTCAGTTGCAAACTCCATTCCATACATATATATGGGGAGGAACTAGCTCCAACTCGGTTTGACAGTGAAAACTGCAGGAACTTCAAACCGGCATTAGGAAACAGACTGAGAAATCAGAGAAAAAGTGTCTCCTGCAACCCGTTCCCTTGGTGCTAGATGAACGAACGTCTCTCCACTTGCTCAGTTCTGAGAGATAAGTGTGTGTGAAAGCCGTCCTTCACGTAGCTTGTTGGGAACACAAAGTTTCTTTTCAGTTGCAAACTCCATTCCATACATATATATCGGGAGGTACCAGCTCCAACTCGGTTTTACAGTGAAAACTGCAGGAACTTCAAACCGTCACTAGGAAACAGACTGAGAAAGCAGAGAAAAAGTGTCTCCTGAAACCCGTTCCCTTGGTGCTAGATGAACGAACGTCTCTCCACTTGCTCAGTTCTGAGAGATAAGTGTGTGTGAAAGCCGTCCTTCACCTAGCTTGTTGGGAACACAAAGTTTCTTTTCAGTTGCAAACTCCATTCCATACATATATATGGGGAGGTACTAGCTCCAACTCGGTTTGACAGTGAAAACTGCAGGAACTTCAAACCGGCACTAGGAAACAGACTGAGAAAGCAGAGAAAAAGTGTCTCCTGCAACCCGTTCCCTTGGTGCTAGATGAACGAACGTCTCTCAACTTGCTCAGTTATGAGAGAAATTTATGTGTGAAAGCCGTCCTTCACCTAGCTTGTTGGGAACACAAAGTTTCTTTTCAGTTGCAAACTCCATTCCATACTTATATAAGGGGAGGTACTAGCTCCAACTCGGTTTGACATTGAAAAAGGCAGGGACTTCAAACCGGCACTAGGGATCAGACTGAGAAAGCAGAGAAAAAGTGTCTCCTGCAACCCGTTCCCTTGGTGCTAGATGAACGAACGTCTCTCCACTTGCTCAGTTCTGAGAGATAAGTGTGTGTGAAAGCCGTCCTTCACCTAGCTTGTTGGGAACACAAAGTATCTTTTCAGTTGCAAACTCCATTCCATACATATATATGGGGAGGAACTAGCTCCAACTCGGTTTGACAGTGAAAACTGCAGGAACTTCAAACCGGCATTAGGAAACAGACTGAGAAAGCAGAGAAAAAGTGTCTCCTGCAACCCGTTCCCTTGGTGCTAGATGAACGAACGTCTCTCCACTTGCTCACTTCTGAGAGATAAGTGTGTGTGAAAGCCGTCCTTCACCTAGCTTGTTGGGAACACAAAGTTTCTTTTCAGTTGCAAACTCCATTCCATACATATATATGGGGAGGTACAAGCTCCAACTCGGTTTGCCAGTGAAAACTGCAGGAACTTCAAACCGGCACTAGGAAACAGACTGAGGAAGCAGAGAAAAAGTGTCTCCTGCAACACGTTCCCTTGGTGCTAGATGAACGAACGTCTCTCCACTTGCTCAGTTCTGAGAGATAAGTGTGTGTGAAAGCCGTCCTTCACCTAGCTTGTTGGGAACACAAAGTTTCTTTTCAGTTGCAAACTCCATTCCATACATATATATGGGGAGGAACTAGCTCCAACTCGGTTTGACAGTGAAAACTGCAGGAACTTCAAACCGGCATTAGGAAACAGACTGAGAAAGCAGAGAAAAAGTGTCTCCTGCAACCCGTTCCCTTGGTGCTAGATGAACGAACGTCTCTCCACTTGCTCAGTTCTGAGAGATAAGTGTGTGTGAAAGCCGTCCTTCACGTAGCTTGTTGGGAACACAAAGTTTCTTTTCAGTTGCAAACTCCATTCCATACATATATATGGGGAGGTACCAGCTCCAACTCGGTTTTACAGTGAAAACTGCAGGAACTTCAAACCGTCACTAGGAAACAGACTGAGAAAGCAGAGAAAAAGTGTCTCCTGAAACCCGTTCCCTTGGTGCTAGATGAACGAACGTCTCTCCACTTGCTCAGTTCTGAGAGATAAGTGTGTGTGAAAGCCGTCCTTCACCTAGCTTGTTGGGAACACAAAGTTTCTTTTCAGTTGCAAACTCCATTCCATACATATATATGGGGAGGTACTAGCTCCAACTCGGTTTGACAGTGAAAACTGCAGGAACTTCAAACCGGCACTAGGAAACAGACTGAGAAAGCAGAGAAAAAGTGTCTCCTGCAACCCGTTCCCTTGGTGCTAGATGAACGAACGTCTCTCAACTTGCTCAGTTATGAGAGAAATTTATGTGTGAAAGCCGTCCTTCACCTAGCTTGTTGGGAACACAAAGTTTCTTTTCAGTTGCAAACTCCATTCCATACTTATATAAGGGGAGGTACTAGCTCCAACTCGGTTTGACATTGAAAAAGGCAGGGACTTCAAACCGGCACTAGGGATCAGACTGAGAAAGCAGAGAAAAAGTGTCTCCTGCAACCCGTTCCCTTGGTGCTAGATGAACGAACGTCTCTCCACTTGCTCTGTTCTGAGAGATAAGTGTGTGTGAAAGCCGTCCTTCACCTAGCTTGTTGGGAACACAAAGTATCTTTTCAGTTGCAAACTCCATTCCATACATATATATGGGGAGGAACTAGCTCCAACTCGGTTTGACAGTGAAAACTGGAGGAACTTCAAACCGGCACTAGGAAACAGACTGAGAAAGCAGAGAAAAAGTGTCTCCTGCAACCCGTTCCCTTGGTGCTAGATGAACGAAAGTCTCTCCACTTGCTCAGTTCTGAGAGATAAGTGTGTGTGAAAGCCGTCCTTCACCTAGCTTGTTGGGAACACAAAGTTTCTTTTCAGTTGCAAACTCCATTCCATACATATATATGGGGAGGTACCAGCTGCAACTCGGTTTTACAGTGAAAACTGCAGGAACTTCAAACCGTCACTAGGAAACAGACTGAGAAAGCAGAGAAAAAGTTTCTCCTGAAACCCGTTCCCTTGGTGCTAGATGAACGAACGTCTCTCCACTTGCTCAGTTCTGAGAGATAAGTGTGTGTGAAAGCCGTCCTTCACCTAGCTTGTTGGGAACACAAAGTTTCTTTTCAGTTGCAAACTCCATTCCATACATATATATGGGGAGGTAGAAGCTCCAACTCGTTTTGACAGTGAAAACTGCAGGAACTTCAAACCGGCACTAGGAAACAGACTGAGAAAGCAGAGAAAAAGTGTCTCCTGCAACCCGTTCCCTTGGTGCTAGATGAACGAACGTCTCTACACTTGCTCAGTTCTGAGAGATAAGTGTGTGTGAAAGCCGTCCTTCACCTAGCTTGTTGGGAACACAAAGTTTCTTTTCAGTTGCAAACTCCATTCCATACATATATATGGGGAGGTACTAGCTCCAAATCGGTTTTACACTGAAAACTGCAGGAACTTCAAACCGGCACTAGGAAACAGACTGAGAAAGCAGAGAAAAAGTGTCTCCTGCTACCCGTCCCCTTGGTGCTAGATGAACGAACGTCTCTCCACTTGCTCAGTTCTGAGAGATAAGTGTGTGTGAAAGCCGTCCTTCACCTAGCTTGTTGGGAACACAAAGTTTCTTTTCAGTTGCAAACTCCATTCCATACATATATATGGGGAGGAACTAGCTCCAACTCGGTTTGACAGTGAAAACTGCAGGAACTTCAAACCGGCATTAGGAAACAGACTGAGAAAGCAGAGAAAAAGTGTCTCCTGCAACCCGTTCCCTTGGTGCTAGATGAACGAACGTCTCTCCACTTGCTCAGTTCTGAGAGATAAGTGTGTGTGAAAGCCGTCCTTCACGTAGCTTGTTGGGAACACAAAGTTTCTTTTCAGTTGCAAACTCCATTCCATACATATATATGGGGAGGTACCAGCTCCAACTCGGTTTTACAGTGAAAACTGCAGGAACTTCAAACCGTCACTAGGAAACAGACTGAGAAAGCAGAGAAAAAGTGTCTCCTGAAACCCGTTCCCTTGGTGCTAGATGAACGAACGTCTCTCCACTTGCTCAGTTCTGAGAGATAAGTGTGTGTGAAAGCCGTCCTTCACCTAGCTTGTTGGGAACACAAAGTATCTTTTCAGTTGCAAACTCCATTCCATACATATATATGGGGAGGAACTAGCTCCAACTCGGTTTGACAGTGAAAACTGCAGGAACTTCAAACCGGCATTAGGAAACAGACTGAGAAAGCAGAGAAAAAGTGTCTCCTGCAACCCGTTCCCTTGGTGCTAGATGAACGAACGTCTCTCCACTTGCTCACTTCTGAGAGATAAGTGTGTGTGAAAGCCGTCCTTCACCTAGCTTGTTGGGAACACAAAGTTTCTTTTCAGTTGCAAACTCCATTCCATACATATATATGGGGAGGTACAAGCTCCAACTCGGTTTGCCAGTGAAAACTGCAGGAACTTCAAACCGGCACTAGGAAACAGACTGAGGAAGCAGAGAAAAAGTGTCTCCTGCAACACGTTCCCTTGGTGCTAGATGAACGAACGTCTCTCCACTTGCTCAGTTCTGAGAGATAAGTGTGTGTGAAAGCCGTCCTTCACGTAGCTTGTTGGGAACACAAAGTTTCTTTTCAGTTGCAAACTCCATTCCATACATATATATGGGGAGGAACTAGCTCCAACTCGGTTTGACAGTGAAAACTGCAGGAACTTCAAACCGGCATTAGGAAACAGACTGAGAAAGCAGAGAAAAAGTGTCTCCTGCAACCCGTTCCCTTGGTGCTAGATGAACGAACGTCTCTCCACTTGCTCAGTTCTGAGAGATAAGTGTGTGTGAAAGCCGTCCTTCACGTAGCTTGTTGGGAACACAAAGTTTCTTTTCAGTTGCAAACTCCATTCCATACATATATATGGGGAGGTACCAGCTCCAACTCGGTTTTACAGTGAAAACTGCAGGAACTTCAAACCGTCACTAGGAAACAGACTGAGAAAGCAGAGAAAAAGTGTCTCCTGAAACCCGTTCCCTTGGTGCTAGATGAACGAACGTCTCTCCACTTGCTCAGTTCTGAGAGATAAGTGTGT
Organism: Camelus dromedarius; assembly: GCF_036321535.1. Lineage (NCBI taxonomy): Eukaryota > Metazoa > Chordata > Mammalia > Artiodactyla > Camelidae > Camelus > Camelus dromedarius. The sequence goes on from NW_026989840.1 coordinate 249,185, forward strand.
GTGAAAGCCGTCCTTCACCTAGCTTGTTGGGAACACAAAGTTTCTTTTCAGTTGCAAACTCCATTCCATACATATATATGGGGAGGTACTAGCTCCAACTCGGTTTGACAGTGAAAACTGCAGGAACTTCAAACCGGCACTAGGAAACAGACTGAGAAAGCAGAGAAAAAGTGTCTCCTGCAACCCGTTCCCTTGGTGCTAGATGAACGAACGTCTCTCAACTTGCTCAGTTATGAGAGAAATTTATGTGTGAAAGCCGTCCTTCACCTAGCTTGTTGGGAACACAAAGTTTCTTTTCAGTTGCAAACTCCATTCCATACTTATATAAGGGGAGGTACTAGCTCCAACTCGGTTTGACATTGAAAAAGGCAGGGACTTCAAACCGGCACTAGGGATCAGACTGAGAAAGCAGAGAAAAAGTGTCTCCTGCAACCCGTTCCCTTGGTGCTAGATGAACGAACGTCTCTCCACTTGCTCTGTTCTGAGAGATAAGTGTGTGTGAAAGCCGTCCTTCACCTAGCTTGTTGGGAACACAAAGTATCTTTTCAGTTGCAAACTCCATTCCATACATATATATGGGGAGGAACTAGCTCCAACTCGGTTTGACAGTGAAAACTGGAGGAACTTCAAACCGGCACTAGGAAACAGACTGAGAAAGCAGAGAAAAAGTGTCTCCTGCAACCCGTTCCCTTGGTGCTAGATGAACGAAAGTCTCTCCACTTGCTCAGTTCTGAGAGATAAGTGTGTGTGAAAGCCGTCCTTCACCTAGCTTGTTGGGAACACAAAGTTTCTTTTCAGTTGCAAACTCCATTCCATACATATATATGGGGAGGTACCAGCTGCAACTCGGTTTTACAGTGAAAACTGCAGGAACTTCAAACCGTCACTAGGAAACAGACTGAGAAAGCAGAGAAAAAGTTTCTCCTGAAACCCGTTCCCTTGGTGCTAGATGAACGAACGTCTCTCCACTTGCTCAGTTCTGAGAGATAAGTGTGTGTGAAAGCCGTCCTTCACCTAGCTTGTTGGGAACACAAAGTTTCTTTTCAGTTGCAAACTCCATTCCATACATATATATGGGGAGGTAGAAGCTCCAACTCGTTTTGACAGTGAAAACTGCAGGAACTTCAAACCGGCACTAGGAAACAGACTGAGAAAGCAGAGAAAAAGTGTCTCCTGCAACCCGTTCCCTTGGTGCTAGATGAACGAACGTCTCTACACTTGCTCAGTTCTGAGAGATAAGTGTGTGTGAAAGCCGTCCTTCACCTAGCTTGTTGGGAACACAAAGTTTCTTTTCAGTTGCAAACTCCATTCCATACATATATATGGGGAGGTACTAGCTCCAAATCGGTTTTACACTGAAAACTGCAGGAACTTCAAACCGGCACTAGGAAACAGACTGAGAAAGCAGAGAAAAAGTGTCTCCTGCTACCCGTCCCCTTGGTGCTAGATGAACGAACGTCTCTCCACTTGCTCAGTTCTGAGAGATAAGTGTGTGTGAAAGCCGTCCTTCACCTAGCTTGTTGGGAACACAAAGTTTCTTTTCAGTTGCAAACTCCATTCCATACATATATATGGGGAGGAACTAGCTCCAACTCGGTTTGACAGTGAAAACTGCAGGAACTTCAAACCGGCATTAGGAAACAGACTGAGAAAGCAGAGAAAAAGTGTCTCCTGCAACCCGTTCCCTTGGTGCTAGATGAACGAACGTCTCTCCACTTGCTCAGTTCTGAGAGATAAGTGTGTGTGAAAGCCGTCCTTCACGTAGCTTGTTGGGAACACAAAGTTTCTTTTCAGTTGCAAACTCCATTCCATACATATATATGGGGAGGTACCAGCTCCAACTCGGTTTTACAGTGAAAACTGCAGGAACTTCAAACCGTCACTAGGAAACAGACTGAGAAAGCAGAGAAAAAGTGTCTCCTGAAACCCGTTCCCTTGGTGCTAGATGAACGAACGTCTCTCCACTTGCTCAGTTCTGAGAGATAAGTGTGTGTGAAAGCCGTCCTTCACCTAGCTTGTTGGGAACACAAAGTATCTTTTCAGTTGCAAACTCCATTCCATACATATATATGGGGAGGAACTAGCTCCAACTCGGTTTGACAGTGAAAACTGCAGGAACTTCAAACCGGCATTAGGAAACAGACTGAGAAAGCAGAGAAAAAGTGTCTCCTGCAACCCGTTCCCTTGGTGCTAGATGAACGAACGTCTCTCCACTTGCTCACTTCTGAGAGATAAGTGTGTGTGAAAGCCGTCCTTCACCTAGCTTGTTGGGAACACAAAGTTTCTTTTCAGTTGCAAACTCCATTCCATACATATATATGGGGAGGTACAAGCTCCAACTCGGTTTGCCAGTGAAAACTGCAGGAACTTCAAACCGGCACTAGGAAACAGACTGAGGAAGCAGAGAAAAAGTGTCTCCTGCAACACGTTCCCTTGGTGCTAGATGAACGAACGTCTCTCCACTTGCTCAGTTCTGAGAGATAAGTGTGTGTGAAAGCCGTCCTTCACGTAGCTTGTTGGGAACACAAAGTTTCTTTTCAGTTGCAAACTCCATTCCATACATATATATGGGGAGGAACTAGCTCCAACTCGGTTTGACAGTGAAAACTGCAGGAACTTCAAACCGGCATTAGGAAACAGACTGAGAAAGCAGAGAAAAAGTGTCTCCTGCAACCCGTTCCCTTGGTGCTAGATGAACGAACGTCTCTCCACTTGCTCAGTTCTGAGAGATAAGTGTGTGTGAAAGCCGTCCTTCACGTAGCTTGTTGGGAACACAAAGTTTCTTTTCAGTTGCAAACTCCATTCCATACATATATATGGGGAGGTACCAGCTCCAACTCGGTTTTACAGTGAAAACTGCAGGAACTTCAAACCGTCACTAGGAAACAGACTGAGAAAGCAGAGAAAAAGTGTCTCCTGAAACCCGTTCCCTTGGTGCTAGATGAACGAACGTCTCTCCACTTGCTCAGTTCTGAGAGATAAGTGTGTGTGAAAGCCGTCCTTCACCTAGCTTGTTGGGAACACAAAGTTTCTTTTCAGTTGCAAACTCCATTCCATACATATATATGGGGAGGTACTAGCTCCAACTCGGTTTGACAGTGAAAACTGCAGGAACTTCAAACCGGCACTAGGAAACAGACTGAGAAAGCAGAGAAAAAGTGTCTCCTGCAACCCGTTCCCTTGGTGCTAGATGAACGAACGTCTCTCAACTTGCTCAGTTATGAGAGAAATTTATGTGTGAAAGCCGTCCTTCACCTAGCTTGTTGGGAACACAAAGTTTCTTTTCAGTTGCAAACTCCATTCCATACTTATATAAGGGGAGGTACTAGCTCCAACTCGGTTTGACATTGAAAAAGGCAGGGACTTCAAACCGGCACTAGGGATCAGACTGAGAAAGCAGAGAAAAAGTGTCTCCTGCAACCCGTTCCCTTGGTGCTAGATGAACGAACGTCTCTCCACTTGCTCTGTTCTGAGAGATAAGTGTGTGTGAAAGCCGTCCTTCACCTAGCTTGTTGGGAACACAAAGTATCTTTTCAGTTGCAAACTCCATTCCATACATATATATGGGGAGGAACTAGCTCCAACTCGGTTTGACAGTGAAAACTGGAGGAACTTCAAACCGGCACTAGGAAACAGACTGAGAAAGCAGAGAAAAAGTGTCTCCTGCAACCCGTTCCCTTGGTGCTAGATGAACGAAAGTCTCTCCACTTGCTCAGTTCTGAGAGATAAGTGTGTGTGAAAGCCGTCCTTCACCTAGCTTGTTGGGAACACAAAGTTTCTTTTCAGTTGCAAACTCCATTCCATACATATATATGGGGAGGTACCAGCTGCAACTCGGTTTTACAGTGAAAACTGCAGGAACTTCAAACCGTCACTAGGAAACAGACTGAGAAAGCAGAGAAAAAGTTTCTCCTGAAACCCGTTCCCTTGGTGCTAGATGAACGAACGTCTCTCCACTTGCTCAGTTCTGAGAGATAAGTGTGTGTGAAAGCCGTCCTTCACCTAGCTTGTTGGGAACACAAAGTTTCTTTTCAGTTGCAAACTCCATTCCATACATATATATGGGGAGGTAGAAGCTCCAACTCGTTTTGACAGTGAAAACTGCAGGAACTTCAAACCGGCACTAGGAAACAGACTGAGAAAGCAGAGAAAAAGTGTCTCCTGCAACCCGTTCCCTTGGTGCTAGATGAACGAACGTCTCTACACTTGCTCAGTTCTGAGAGATAAGTGTGTGTGAAAGCCGTCCTTCACCTAGCTTGTTGGGAACACAAAGTTTCTTTTCAGTTGCAAACTCCATTCCATACATATATATGGGGAGGTACTAGCTCCAAATCGGTTTTACACTGAAAACTGCAGGAACTTCAAACCGGCACTAGGAAACAGACTGAGAAAGCAGAGAAAAAGTGTCTCCTGCTACCCGTCCCCTTGGTGCTAGATGAACGAACGTCTCTCCACTTGCTCAGTTCTGAGAGATAAGTGTGTGTGAAAGCCGTCCTTCACCTAGCTTGTTGGGAACACAAAGTTTCTTTTCAGTTGCAAACTCCATTCCATACATATATATGGGGAGGAACTAGCTCCAACTCGGTTTGACAGTGAAAACTGCAGGAACTTCAAACCGGCATTAGGAAACAGACTGAGAAAGCAGAGAAAAAGTGTCTCCTGCAACCCGTTCCCTTGGTGCTAGATGAACGAACGTCTCTCCACTTGCTCAGTTCTGAGAGATAAGTGTGTGTGAAAGCCGTCCTTCACGTAGCTTGTTGGGAACACAAAGTTTCTTTTCAGTTGCAAACTCCATTCCATACATATATATGGGGAGGTACCAGCTCCAACTCGGTTTTACAGTGAAAACTGCAGGAACTTCAAACCGTCACTAGGAAACAGACTGAGAAAGCAGAGAAAAAGTGTCTCCTGAAACCCGTTCCCTTGGTGCTAGATGAACGAACGTCTCTCCACTTGCTCAGTTCTGAGAGATAAGTGTGTGTGAAAGCCGTCCTTCACCTAGCTTGTTGGGAACACAAAGTTTCTTTTCAGTTGCAAACTGCATTCCATACATATATATGGGGAGGTACTAGCTCCAACTCGGTTTGACAGTGAAAACTGCAGGAACTTCAAACCGGCACTAGGAAACAGACTGAGAAAGCAGAGAAAAAGTGTCTCCTGCAACCCGTTCCCTTGGTGCTAGATGAACGAACGTCTCTCCACTTGCTCAGTTCTGAGAGATAAGTGTGTGTGAAAGCCGTCCTTCACCTAGCTTGTTGGGAACACAAAGTTTCTTTTCAGTTGCAAACTCCATTCCATACATATATATGGGGAGGTACTAGCTCCAACTCGGTTTGACAGTGAAAACTGCAGGAACTTCAAACCGGCACAAGGAAACAGACTGAGAAAGCAGAGAAAAAGTTTCTCCTGCAACCCGTTCCCTTGGTGCTAGATGAACGAACGTCTCTCCACTTGCTCAGTTCTGAGAGATAAGTGTGTGTGAAAGCCGTCCTTCACCTAGCTTGTTGGGAACACAAAGTTTCTTTTCAGTTGCAAACTCCATTCCATACATATATATGGGGAGGTACTAGCTCCAAATCGGTTTTACACTGAAAACTGCAGGAACTTCAAACCGGCACTAGGAAACAGACTGAGAGAGCAGAGAAAAAGTGTCTCCTGCTACCCGTCCACTTGGAGCTAGATGAACGAACGTCTCTCCACTTGCTCTGTTCTGAGAGATAAGTGTGTGTGAAAGCCATCCTTCACCTAGCTTGTTGGGAACACAAAGTTTCTTTTCAGTTGCAAACTCCATTCCATACATATATATGGGGAGGTACTAGCTCCAACTCGGTTTGACAGTGAAAACTGCAGGAACTTCAAACCGGCACTAGGAAACCGACTGAGAAAGCAGAGAAAAAGTGTCTCCTTCAACCCGTTCCCTTGGTGCTAGATGAACGAACGTCTCTCCACTTGCTCAGTTCTGAGAGATAAGTGTGTGTGAAAGCCGTCCTTCACCTAGCTTGTTGGGAACACAAAGTTTCTTTTCAGTTGCAAACTCCGTTCCATACATATATATGGGGAGGTAGAAGCTCCAACTCGGTTTTACAGTGAAAACTGCTGGAACTTCAAACCGGCACTAGGTAACAGACTGAGAAAGCAGAGAAAAAGTTTCTCCTTCAACCCGTTCCCTTGGTGCTAGATGAACGAACGTCTCTCCACTTGCTCAGTTCTGAGAGATAGGTGCGTGAGAAAGCCGTCCTTCTCCTTGCTTTTTGGGAACACAAAGTTTCTTTTCATTTGCAAACTCCATTCCATACATATATATGGGGAGGTAGAAGCTCCAACTCGGTTTGACAGTGAAAAAGGCAGGAACTTCAAACCGGCACTAGGAAACAGACTGAGAAAGCAGAGAAAAAGTGTCTCCTGCAACCCGTTCCCTTGGTGCTAGATGAACGAACGTCTCTCCACTTGCTCAGTTCTGAGAGATAATTGCGTGTGAAAGCCGTCCTTCACCTAGCTTTTTAGGAACACAAAGTTTCTTTTCAGTTTCAAATTCCATTCCATACATATATATGGGGAGGTACAAGCTCCAACTCGGTTTCACAGTGAAAACTGCAGGAACTTCAAACCGGCACTAGGAAACAGACTGAGAAAGCAGAGAAAAAGTGTCTCCTGCAACCCGTTCCCTTGGTGGTAGATGAACGAACGTCTCTCCACTTGCTCAGTTCTGAGAGACAAGTGTGTGTGAAAGCCGCTCTTCACCAAGCTTGTTGGGAACACAAAGTTTCTTTTCAGTAGTAAACTCCATTCCATACATATATATGGATAGATACTAGCTCCAAATCGGTTTGACAATGAAAACTGCAGGAACTTCAAACCGGCACTAGGAAACAGACTGAGAAAGCAGAGAAAAAGTGTCTCCTGCAACCCATTCCCTTGGTGCTAGATGAACGAACGTCTCTCCACTTGCTCAGTTCTGAGAGATAAGTGTGTGTGAAAGCCGTCCTTCACCTAGCTTGTTGGGAACACAAAGTTTCTTTTCAGTTGCAAACTCCATTCCATACATATATATGGGGAGGTACTAGCTCCAACTCGGTTTGACAGTGAAAACTGCAGGAACTTCAAACCGGCACTAGGAAACAGACTGAGAAAGCAGAGAAACAGTGTCTCCTGCAACCCGTTCCCTTGGTGCTAGATGAACGAACGTCTCTCCACTTGCTCAGTTCTGAGAGATAAGTGTGTGTGAAAGCCGTCCTTCACCTAGCTTATTGGGAACACAAAGTTTCTTTTCAGTTGCAAACTCCTTTCCATACATATATATGGGGAGGTACTAGCTCCAACTCGGTTTGACAGTGAAAACTGCAGGAACTTCAAACCGGCACTAGGAAACAGACTGAGAAAGCAGAGAAAAAGTGTCTCCTGCAAACCGTTCCCTTGGTGCTAGATGAACGAACGTCTCTCCACTTGCTCAGTTCTGAGAGATATGTGTGTGTGAAAGGCGTCCTTCACCTAGCTTGTTGGGAACACAAAGTTTCTTTTCAGTTGCAAACTCCATTCCATACATATATATGGGGAGGTACTAGCTCCAACTCGGTTTGACAGTGAAAACTGCAGGAACTTGAAACCGGCACTAGGAAACAGACTGAGAAAGCAGAGAAAAAGTGTCTCCTGCAACCCGTTCCCTTGGTGCTAGATGAACGAACGTCTCTCCAATTGCTCAGTTCTGAGAGATAAGTGTGTGTGAAAGCCGTCCTTCACCTAGCTTGTTGGGAACACAAAATTTCTTTTCAGTTGCAAACTCCATTCCATACATATATATGGGGAGGTACTAGCTCCAACTCGGATTTAAAGTGAAAACTGCAGGAACTTCAAACCGGCACTAGGTAACAGACTGAGAAAGCAGAGAAAAATTATCTCCTGCAAACCGTTCCCTTGGTGCTAGATGAACGAACGTCTCTCCACTTGCTCAGTTCTGAGAGATAAGTGTGTGTGAAAGCCGTCCTTCACCTAGCTTGTTGGGAACACAAAGTTTCTTTTCAGTTGCAAACTCCTTTCCATACATATATATGGGGAGGTACTAGCTCCAACTCGGTTTGACAGTGAAAACTGCAGGAACTTCAAACCGGCACTAGGAAACAGACTGAGAAAGCAGAGAAAAAGTGTCTCCTGCAACCCGTTCCCTTGGTGCTAAATGAACGAACGTCTCTCCACTTGCTCAGTTCTGAGAGATATGTGTGTGTGAAAGCCGTCCTTCACCTAGCTTGTTGGGAACACAAAGTTTCTTTTCAGTTGCAAACTCCATTCCATACATATATATGGGGAGGTACTAGCTCCAACTCGGTTTGACAGTGAAAACTGCAGGAACTTCAAACCGGCACTAGGAAACAGACTGAGAAAGCAGAGAAAAAGTGTCTCCTGCAACCCGTTCCCTTGGTGCTAGATGAACGAACGTCTCTCCACTTACTCAGTTCTGAGAGATAAGTGTGTGTGAAAGCCGTCCTTCACCTAGCTTGTTGGGAACACAAAGTTTCTTTTCAGTTGCAAACTCCTTTCCATACATATATATGGGGAGGTACAAGCTCCAACTCGGTTTGACAGTGAAAACTGCAGGAACTTCAAACCTGCACTAGGAAACAGACTGAGAAAGCAGAGAAAAAGTGTCTCCTGCAACCCGTTCCATTGGTGCTAGATGAACGAACGTCTCTCCACTTGCTCAGTTCTGAGAGATATGTGTGTGTGAAAGCCGTCCTTCACCTAGCTTGTTGGGAACACAAAGTTTCTTTTCAGTTGCAAACTCCATTCCATACATATATATGGGGAGGTACTAGCTCCAACTCGGTTTGACAGTGAAAACTGCAGGAACTTCAAACCGGCACTAGGAAACAGACTGAGAAAGCAGAGAAAAAGTGTCTCCTGCAACCCGTTCCCTTGGTGCTAGATGAACGAACGTCTCTCCAATTGCTCAGTTCTGAGAGATAAGTGTGTGTGAAAGCCGTCCTTCACCTAGCTTGTTGGGAACACAAAATTTCTTTTCAGTTGCAAACTCCATTCCATACATATATATGGGGAGGTACTAGCTCCAACTCGGATTTAAAGTGAAAACTGCAGGAACTTCAAACCGGCACTAGGTAACAGAATGAGAAAGCAGAGAAAAATTGTCTCCTGCAAACCGTTCCCTTGGTGCTAGATGAACGAACGTCTCTCCACTTGCTCAGTTCTGAGAGATAAGTGTGTGTGAAAGCCGTCCTTCACCTAGCTTGTTGGGAACACAAAGTTTCTTTTCAGTTGCAAACTCCATTCCATACATATATAAGGGGAGGTACTAGCTCCAACTCGGTTTTACAGTGAAAACTGCAGGAACTTCATACCGGCACTAGGAAACAGACTGAGAAAGCAGAGAAAAAGTGTCTCCTGCAACCCGTTCCCTTGGTGCTAGATGAACGAACGTCTCTCCTCTTGCTCAGTTCTGAGAGATAAGTGTGTTTGAAAGCCGTCCTTCACCTAGCTTGTTGGGAACACAAAGTTTCTTTTCAGTTGCAAACTCCATTCCATACATATATATGGGGACGAACTAGCTCCAACTCGTTTTGACAGTGAAAACTGCAGGAACTTCAAACCGGCACTAGGAAACAGTCTGAGAAAACAGAGAAATAGTGTCTCCTGCAACCCGTTCCCTTGGTGCTAGATAAACGAACGTCTCTCCACTTGCTCAGTTCTGAGAGATAAGTGTGTGTGAAAGCCGTCCTTCACCTAGCTTGTTGGGAACACAAAGTTACTTTTCAGTTGCAAACTCCTTTCCATACATATATATGGGGAGGTACTAGCTCCAACTCGGTTTGACAGTGAAAACTGCAGGAACTTCAAACCGGCACTAGGAAACAGACTGAGAAAGCAGAGAAAAAGTGGCTCCTGCAACCCGTTCCCTTGGTGCTAGATGAACGAACGTCTCTCCAATTGCTCAGTTCTGAGAGATAATTGTGTGTGAAAGCCGTCCTTCACCTAGCTTGTTGGGAACACAAAATTTCTTTTCAGTTGCAAACTCCATTCCATACATATATATGGGGAGGTACTAGCTCCAACTCGGATTTAAAGTGAAAACTGCAGGAACTTCAAACCGGCACTAGGTAACAGACTGAGAAAGCAGAGAAAAATTGTCTCCTGCAAACCGTTCCCTTGGTGCTAGATGAACGAACGTCTCTCCACTTGCTCAGTTCTGAGAGATAAGTGTGTGTGAAAGCCGTCCTTCACCTAGCTTGTTGGGAACACAAAGTTTCTTTTCAGTTGCAAACTCCATTCCATACATATATATGGGGAGGTACTAGCTCCAACTCGGTTTTACAGTGAAAACTGCAGGAACTTCATACCGGCACTAGGAAACAGACTGAGAAAGCAGAGAAAAAGTGTCTCCTGCAACCCGTTCCCTTGGTGCTAGATGAACGAACGTCTCTCTTCTTGCTCAGTTCTGAGAGATAAGTGTGTTTGAAAGCCGTCCTTCACCTAGCTTGTTGGGAACACAAAGTTTCTTTTCAGTTGCAAACTCCATTCCATACATATATATGGGGACGAACTAGCTCCAACTCGTTTTGACAGTGAAAACTGCAGGAACTTCAAACCGGCACTAGGAAACAGACTGAGAAAACAGAGAAAAAGTGTCTCCTGCAACCCGTTCCCTTGGTGCTAGATAAACGAACGTCTCTCCACTTGCTCAGTTCTGAGAGATAAGTGTGTGTGAAAGCCGTTCTTCACCTAGCTTGTTGGGAACACAAAGTTTCTTTTCAGTTGCAAACTCCATTCCATACATATATATGGGGAGGTACTAGCTCCAACTCGGTTTGACAGTGAAAACTGCAGGAACTTCAAACCGGCACTAGGAAACAGACTGAGAAAGCAGAGAAAATGTGTCTCCTGCAACCCGTTCCCTTGGTGCTAGATGAACGAACGTCTCTCCACTTGCTCAGTTCTGAGAGATAAGTGTGTGTGAAAGCCGTCCTTCACCTAGCTTGTTGGGAACACAAAGTTTCTTTTCAGTTGCAAACTCCATTCCATACATATATATGGGGAGGTACTAGCTCCAACTCGGTTTTACAGTGAAAACTGCAGGAACTTCAAACCGGCACTAGGAAACAGACTGAGAAAGCAGAGAAAAAGTGTCTCCTGCAACCCGTTCCCTTGGTGCTAGATGAACGAACGTCTCTCCACTTGCTCAGTTCTGAGAGATAAGTGTGTGTGAAAGCCGTCCTTCACCTAGCTTGTTGGGAACACAAAGTTTCTTTTCAGTTGCAAACTCCATTCCATACATATATATGGGGAGGTACTAGCTCCAACTCGGTGTGACAGTGAAAACTGCAGGAACTTCAAACCGGCACTAGGAAACAGACTGAGAAAGCAGAGAAAAAGTGTATCCTGCAACCCGTTCCCTTGGTGCTAGATAAACGAAAGTCTCTCCACTTGCTCACTTCTGAAATATAAGTGTGTGTGAAAGCCGTCCTTCACCTAGCTTGTTGGGAACACAAAGTTTCTTTCAGTTGCAAACTCCATTCCATACATATATATGGGGAGGTACTAGCTCCAACGCGGTTTGACAGTGAAAACTGCAGGAACTTCAAACCGGCACTAGGAAACTGACTGAGAAAGCAGAGAAAAAGTGTCTCCTGCAACCCGTTCCCTTGGTGCTAGATGAAAGAACGTCTCTCCACTTGCTCAGTTCTGAGAGATAAGTGTGTGTGAAAGCCGTCCTTCACCTAGCTTGTTGGGAACACAAAGTTTCTTTTCAGTTGCAAACTCCATTCCATACATATATATGGGGAGGTACTAACTCCAACTCGGTTTTAAAGTGAAAACTGCAGGAACTTCAAACCGGCACTAGGTAACAGACTGAGAAAGCCGAGAAAAAGCGTCTCCTGCAAACCGTTCCCTTGGTGCTAGATGAACGAAAGTCTCTCCACTTGCTCATTTCTGAGAGATAAGTGTGTGTGAAAGCCGTCCTTCACCTAGCTTGTTGGGAACACAAAGTTTCTTTTCAGTTGCAAACTCCATTCCATACATATATATGGGGAGGTACAAGCTCCAACTCGGTTTGACAGTGAAAACTGCAGGAACTTCAAACCGGCACTAGGAAACAGACTGAGAAAGCAGAGAAAAAGTGTCTCCTGCAACCCGTTCCCTTGGTGCTAGATGAACGAACGTCTCTCCACTTGCTCAGTTCTGAGAGATAAGTGTGTGTGAAAGCCGTCCATCACCTAGCTAGTTGGGAACACAAAGTTTCTTTTCAGTTGCAAACTCCATTCCATACATATATATGGGGAGGTACCATCTCCAACTCGGTTTTACAGTGAAAACTGCAGGAACTTCAAACCGTCACTAGGAAACAGACTGAGAAAGCAGAGAAAAAGTGTCTCCTGAAACCCGTTCCCTTGGTGCTACATGAACGAACGTCTCTCCACTTGCTCAGTTCTGAGAGATAAGTGTGTGTGAAAGCCGTCCTTCACCAAGCTTGTTGGGAACACAAAGTTTCTTTTCAGTTGCAAACTCCATTCCATACAAATATATGGGGAGGTAATAGCTCCAACTCGGTTTTACAGTGAAAACTGCAGGAACTTCAAACCGGCACTAGGAAACAGACTGAGAAAGCAGAGAAAAAGTGTCTCCTGCAACCCGTTCCCTTGGTGCTAGATGAACGAACGTCTCTCCACTTGCTCAGTTCTGAGAGATAAGTGTGTGTGAAAGCCGTCCTTCACCTAGCTTGTTGGGAACACAAAGTTTCTTTTCAGTTGCAAACTCCATTCCATACATATATATGGGGAGGAACTAGCTCCAACTCCTTTTGACAGTGAAAACTGCAGGAACTTCAAACCGGCACTAGGAAACAGATTGAGAAAGCTGACAGAAAGTGTCTCCTGCAACCCGTTCCCTTGGTGCTAGATGAACGAACTTCTCTCCACTTGCTCAGTTCTGAGAGATAAGTGTGTGTGAAAGCCGTCCTTCACCTAGCTTGTTGGGAACACAAAGTATATTTTCAGTTGCAAACTCCATTCCATACATATATATGGGGAGGTAGAAGCTCCAAATCGGTTTTACAGTGAAAACTGCTGGAACTTCAAACCGGCACTAGGTAACAGACTGAGAAAGCAGAGAAAAAGTGTCTCCTGCTACCCGTCCCCTTGGTGCTAGATGAACGAACGTCTCTCCACTTGCTCAGTTCTGAGAGATAGGTGCGTGTGAAAGCCGTCCTTCTCCTAGCTTTTTGGGAACACAAAGTTTCTTTTCAGTTGCAAACTCCATTCCATACATATATATGGGGAGGTACAAGCTCCAACTCGGTTTGACAGTGAAAACTGCAGGATCTTCAAACCGGCACTAGGAAACAGACTGAGAAAGCAGAGAAAAAGTGTCTCCTGCAACCCGTTTCTTTGGTGCTAGATGAACGAACGTCTCTCCACTTGCTCAGTTCTGAGAGATAAGAGTGTGTGAAAGCCGTACTTCACCTAGCTTGTTGGGAACACAAAGTTTCTTTTCAGTTGCAAACTCCATTCCATACATATATATGGGGAGGTAGAAGCTCCAACTCCGTTTTACAGTGAAAACTGCAGGAACTTCAAACCGGCACTAGGAAACAGACTGAGAAAGCAGAGAAAAAGTGTCTCCTGCAACCCGTTCCCTTGGTGCTAGATGAACGAACGTCTCTCAACTTGCTCAGTTATGAGAGAAAATTATGTGTGAAAGCCGTCCTTCACCTAGCTTGTTGGGAACACAAAGTTTCTTTTCAGTTGCAAACTCCATTCCATACATATATATGGGGAGGTACTAGCTCCAACTCGGTTTGACATTGAAAAAGGCAGGAACTTCAAACCGGCACTAGGAAACAGACTGAGAAAGCAGAGAAAAAGTGTCTCCTGCAACCCGTTCCCTTGGTGCTAGATGAACGAACGTCTCTCCACTTGCTCTTTTCTGAGAGATAAGTGTGGGTGAAAGCCGTACTTCACCTAGCTTGTTGGGAACACAAAGTTTCTTTTCAGTTGCAAACTCCATTCCATACATATATATGGGGAGGTACAAGCTCCAACTCGTTTTTACAGTGAAAACTGCAGGAACTTCAAACCGGCACTAGGAAACAGACTGAGAAATCAGAGAAAAAGTGTCCCCTGCAACCCGTTCCCTTGGTGCTAGATGAACGAACGACTCTCCACTTGCTCAGTTCTGAGAGATATGTGTGTGTGAAAGCCGTCCTTCACCTAGCTTGTTGGGAACACAAAGTTTCTTTTCAGTTGCAAACTCCATTCCATACATATATATGGGGAGGTACAAGCTCCAACTCGGTTTTACAGTGAAAACTGCAGGAAATTCAAACCGGCACTAGGAAACAGACTGAGGAAGCAGAGAAAAAGTGTCTCCTGCAACCCGTTCCCTTGGTGCTAGATGAACGAACGTCTCTCCACTTGCTCAGTTCTGAGAGATATGTGCGTGTGAAAGCCGTCCTTCACCTAGCTTTTTGGGAACACAAAGTTTCTTTTCAGTTGCAAACTCCATTCCATACATATATATGGGGAGGTAGAAGCTCCAACTCGGTTTTACAGTGAAAACTGCTGGAACTTCAAACCGGCACTAGGTAACAGACTGAGAAAGCAGAGAAAAAGTGTCTCCTGCTACCCGTCCCCTTGGTGCTAGATGAACGAACGTCTCTCCACTTGCTCAGTTCTGAGAGATAGGTGCGTGTGAAAGTCGTCCTTCTCCTAGCTTTTTGGGAACACATAGTTTCTTTTCAGTTGCAAACTCCATTCCATACCTATATATGGGGAGGTACAAGCTCCAACTCGGTTTGACAGTGAAAACTGCAGGATCTTCAAACCGGCACTAGGAAACAGACTGAGAAAGCAGAGAAAAAGTGTCTCCTGCAACCCGTTCCTTTGGTGCTAGATGAACGAACGTCTCTCCACTTGCTCAGTTCTGAGAGATAAGAGTGTGTGAAAGCCGTACTTCACCTAGCTTGTTGGGAACACAAAGTTTCTTTTCAGTTGCAAACTCCATTCCATACATATATATGGGGAGGTAGAAGCTCCAACTCCGTTTTACAGTGAAAACTGCAGGAACTTCAAACCGGCACTAGGAAACAGACTGAGAAAGCAGAGAAAAAGTGTCTCCTTCAACCCGTTCCCTTGGTGCTAGATGAACGAACGTTTCTCAACTTGCTCAGTTATGAGAGAAAATTATGTGTGAAAGCCGTCCTTCACCTAGCTTGTTGGGAACACAAAGTTTCTTTTCAGTTGCAAACTCCATTCCATAATTATATATGGGGAGGTACTAGCTCCAACTCGGTTTGACATTGAAAAAGGCAGGAACTTCAAACCGGCACTAGGAAACAGACTGAGAAAGCAGAGAAAAAGTGTCTCCTGCAACCCGTTCCCTTGGTGCTAGATGAACGAACGTCTCTCCACTTGCTCTGCTCTGAGAGATAAGTGTGTGTGAAAGCCGTACTTCACCTAGCTTGTTGGGAACACAAAGTTTCTTTTCAGTTGCAAACTTCATTCCATACATATATATGGGGAGGTACAAGCTCCAACTCGTTTTTACAGTGAAAACTGCAGGAACTTCAAACCGGCACTAGGAAACAGACTGAGAAATCAGAGAAAAAGTGTCCCCTGCAACCCGTTCCCTTGGTGCTAGATGAACGAACGACTCTCCACTTGCTCAGTTCTGAGAGATATGTGTGTGTGAAAGCCGTCCTTCACCTAGCTTGTTGGGAACACAAAGTTTCTTTTCAGTTGCAAACTCCATTCCATACATATATATGGGGAGGTAGAAGCTCCAAATCCGTTTTACAGTGAAAACTGCAGGAACTTCAAACCGGCACTAGGAAACAGACTGAGAAAGCAGAGAAAAAGTGTCTCCTTCAACCCGTTCCCTTGGTGCTAGATGAACGAACGTCTCTCAACTTGCTCAGTTATGAGAGAAAATTATGTGTGAAAGCCGTCCTTCACCTAGCTTGTTGGGAACACAAAGTTTCTTTTCAGTTGCAAACTCCATTCCATACATATATATGGGGAGGTAGAAGCTCCAACTCGGTTTTACAGTGAAAACTGCTGGAACTTCAAACCGGCACTAGGTAACAGACTGAGAAAGCAGAGAAAAAGTGTCTCCTGCTACCCGTCCCCTTGGTGCTAGATGAACGAACGTCTCTCCACTTGCTCAGTTCTGAGAGATAAGTGTGTGTGAAAGTCGTCCTTCACCTAGCTTGTTGGGAACACAAAGTTTCTTTTCAGTTGCAAACTCCATTCCATACATATATATGGGGAGGTAGAAGCTCCAACTCGGTTTTACAGTGAAAACTGCTGGAACTTCAAACCGGCACTAGGTAACAGACTGAGAAAGCAGAGAAAAAGTGTCTCCTGCTACCCGTCCCCTTGGTGCTAGATGAACGAACGTCTCTCCACTTGCTCAGTTCTGAGAGATAGGTGCGTGTGAAAGCCGTCCTTCTCCTAGCTTTTTGGGAACACATAGTTTCTTTTCAGTTGCAAACTCCATTCCATACCTATATATGGGGAGGTACAAGCTCCAACTCGGTTTGACAGTGAAAACTGCAGGATCTTCAAACCGGCACTAGGAAACAGACTGAGAAAGCAGAGAAAAAGTGTCTCCTGCAACCCGTTCCTTTGGTGCTAGATGAACGAACGTCTCTCCACTTGCTCAGTTCTGAGAGATAAGAGTGTGTGAAAGCCGTACTTCACCTAGCTTGTTGGGAACACAAAGTTTCTTTTCAGTTGCAAACTCCATTCCATACATATATATGGGGAGGTAGAAGCTCCAACTCCGTTTTACAGTGAAAACTGCAGGAACTTCAAACCGGCACTAGGAAACAGACTGAGAAAGCAGAGAAAAAGTGTCTCCTTCAACCCGTTCCCTTGGTGCTAGATGAACGAACGTTTCTAAACTTGCTCAGTTATGAGAGAAAATTATGTGTGAAAGCCGTCCTTCACCTAGCTTGTTGGGAACACAAAGTTTCTTTTCAGTTGCAAACTCCATTCCATACTTATATATGGGGAGGTACTAGCTCCAACTCGGTTTGACATTGAAAAAGGCAGGAACTTCAAACCGGCACTAGGAAACAGACTGAGAAAGCAGAGAAAAAGTGTCTCCTGCAACCCGTTCCCTTGGTGCTAGATGAACGAACGTCTCTCCACTTGCTCTGCTCTGAGAGATAAGTGTGTGTGAAAGCCGTACTTCACCTAGCTTGTTGGGAACACAAAGTTTCTTTTCAGTTGCAAACTCCATTCCATACATATATATGGGGAGGTACAAGCTCCAACTCATTTTTACAGTGAAAACTGCAGGAACTTCAAACCGGCACTAGGAAACAGACTGAGAAATCAGAGAAAAAGTGTCTCCTGCAACCCGTTCCCTTGGTGCTAGATGAACGAACGACTCTCCACTTGCTCAGTTCTGAGAGATATGTGTGTGTGAAAGCCGTACTTCACCTACCTTGTTGGGAACACAAAGTTTCTTTTCAGTTGCAAACTCCATTCCATACATATATATGGGGAGGTAGAAGCTCCAAATCCGTTTTACAGTGAAAACTGCAGGAACTTCAAACCGGCACTAGGAAACAGACTGAGAAAGCAGAGAAAAAGTGTCTCCTTCAACCCGTTCCCTTGGTGCTAGATGAACGAACGTCTCTCAACTTGCTCAGTTATGAGAGAAAATTATGTGTGAAAGGCGTCCTTCACCTAGCTTGTTGGGAACACAAAGTTTCTTTTCAGTTGCAAACTCCATTCCATACATATATATGGGGAGGTACTAGCTCCAACTCGGTTTGACAGTGAAAACTGCAGGAACTTGAAACCGGCACTAGGAAACAGACTGAGAAAGCAGAGAAAAAGTGTCTCCTGCAACCCGTTCCCTTGGTGCTAGATGAACGAACGTCTCTCCAATTGCTCAGTTCTGAGAGATAAGTGTGTGTGAAAGCCGTCCTTCACCTAGCTTGTTGGGAACACAAAATTTCTTTTCAGTTGCAAACTCCAATCCATACATATATATGGGGAGGTACTAGCTCCAACTCGGATTTAAAGTGAAAACTGCAGGAACTTCAAACCGGCACTAGGTAACAGACTGAGAAAGCAGAGAAAAATTATCTCCTGCAAACCGTTCCCTTGGTGCTAGATGAACGAACGTCTCTCCACTTGCTCAGTTCTGAGAGATAAGTGTGTGTGAAAGCCGTCCTTCACCTAGCTTGTTGGGAACACAAAGTTTCTTTTCAGTTGCAAACTCCATTCCATACATATATATGGGGAGGTACTAGCTCCAACACGGTTTTACAGTGAAAACTGCAGGAACTTCATACCGGCACTAGGAAACAGACTGAGAAAGCAGAGAAAAAGTGTCTCCTGCAACCCGTTCCCTTGGTGCTAGATGAACGAACGTCTCTCCTCTTGCTCAGTTCTGAGAGATAAGTGTGTTTGAAAGCCGTCCTTCACCTAGCTTGTTGGGAACACAAAGTTTCTTTTCAGTTGCAAACTCCATTCCATACATATATATGGGGACGAACTAGCTCCAACTCGTTTTGAGAGTGAAAACTGCAGGAACTTCAAACCGGCACTAGGAAACAGACTGAGAAAACAGAGAAAAAGTGTCTCCTGCAACCCGTTCCCTTGGTGCTAGATAAACGAACGTCTCTCCACTTGCTCAGTTCTGAGAGATAAGTGTGTGTGAAAGCCGTCCTTCACCTAGCTTGTTGGGAACACAAAGTTTCTTTTCAGTTGCAAACTCCTTTCCATACATATATATGGGGAGGTACAAGCTCCAACTCGGTTTGACAGTGAAAACTGCAGGAACTTCAAACCGGCACTAGGAAACAGACTGAGAAAGCAGAGAAAAAGTGTCTCCTGCAACCCGTTCCCTTGGTGCTAGATGAACGAACGTCTCTCCACTTGCTCAGTTCTGAGAGATATGTGTGTGTGAAAGCCGTCCTTCACCTAGCTTGTTGGGAACACAAAGTTTCTTTTCAGTTGCAAACTCCATTCCATACATATATATGGGGAGGTACAAGCTCCAAATCGGTTTGACAGTGAAAACTGCAGGAACTTCAAACCGGCACTAGGAAACAGACTGAGAAAGCAGAGAAAAAGTGTCTCCTGCAACCCGTTCCCTTGGTGCTAGATGAACGAACGTCTCTCCACTTGCTCAGTTCTGAGAGATAAGTGTGTGTGAAAGCCGTCCTTCACCTAGCTTGTTGGGAACACAAAATTTCTTTTCAGTTGCAAACTCCATTCCATACATATATATGGGGAGGTACTAGCTCCAACTCGGATTTAAAGTGAAAACTGCAGGAACTTCAAACCGGCACTAGGTAACAGAATGAGAAAGCAGAGAAAAATTGTCTCCTGCAAACCGTTCCCTTGGTGCTAGATGAACGAACGTCTCTCCACTTGCTCAGTTCTGAGAGATAAGTGTGTGTGAAAGCCGTCCTTCACCTAGCTTGTTGGGAACACAAAGTTTCTTTTCAGTTGCAAACTCCATTCCATACATATATAAGGGGAGGTACTAGCTCCAACTCGGTTTTACAGTGAAAACTGCAGGAACTTCATACCGGCACTAGGAAACAGACTGAGAAAGCAGAGAAAAAGTGTCTCCTGCAACCCGTTCCCTTGGTGCTAGATGAACGAACGTCTCTCCTCTTGCTCAGTTCTGAGAGATAAGTGTGTTTGAAAGCCGTCCTTCACCTAGCTTGTTGGGAACACAAAGTTTCTTTTCAGTTGCAAACTCCATTCCATACATATATATGGGGACGAACTAGCTCCAACTCGTTTTGACAGTGAAAACTGCAGGAACTTCAAACCGGCACTAGGAAACAGACTGAGAAAACAGAGAAATAGTGTCTCCTGCAACCCGTTCCCTTGGTGCTAGATAAACGAACGTCTCTCCACTTGCTCAGTTCTGAGAGATAAGTGTGTGTGAAAGCCGTCCTTCACCTAGCTTGTTGGGAACACAAAGTTACTTTTCAGTTGCAAACTCCTTTCCATACATATATATGGGGAGGTACTAGCTCCAACTCGGTTTGACAGTGAAAACTGCAGGAACTTCAAACCGGCACTAGGAAACAGACTGAGAAAGCAGAGAAAAAGTGGCTCCTGCAACCCGTTCCCTTGGTGCTAGATGAACGAACGTCTCTCCAATTGCTCAGTTCTGAGAGATAATTGTGTGTGAAAGCCGTCCTTCACCTAGCTTGTTGGGAACACAAAATTTCTTTTCAGTTGCAAACTCCATTCCATACATATATATGGGGAGGTACTAGCTCCAACTCGGATTTAAAGTGAAAACTGCAGGAACTTCAAACCGGCACTAGGTAACAGACTGAGAAAGCAGAGAAAAATTGTCTCCTGCAAACAGTTCCCTTGGTGCTAGATGAACGAACGTCTCTCCACTTGCTCAGTTCTGAGAGATAAGTGTGTGTGAAAGCCGTCCTTCACCTAGCTTGTTGGGAACACAAAGTTTCTTTTCAGTTGCAAACTCCATTCCATACATATATATGGGGAGGTACTAGCTCCAACTCGGTTTTACAGTGAAAACTGCAGGAACTTCATACCGGCACTAGGAAACAGACTGAGAAAGCAGAGAAAAAGTGTCTCCTGCAACCCGTTCCCTTGGTGCTAGATGAACGAACGTCTCTCCTCTTGCTCAGTTCTGAGAGATAAGTGTGTTTGAAAGCCGTCCTTCACCTAGCTTGTTGGGAACACAAAGTTTCTTTTCAGTTGCAAACTCCATTCCATACATATATATGGGGACGAACTAGCTCCAACTCGTTTTGACAGTGAAAACTGCAGGAACTTCAAACCGGCACTAGGAAACAGACTGAGAAAACAGAGAAAAAGTGTCTCCTGCAACCCGTTCCCTTGGTGCTAGATAAACGAACGTCTCTCCACTTGCTCAGTTCTGAGAGATAAGTGTGTGTGAAAGCCGTACTTCACCTAGCTTGTTGGGAACACAAAGTTTCTTTTCAGTTGCAAACTACATTCCATACATATATATGGGGAGGTACTAGCTCCAACTCGGTTTGACAGTGAAAACTGCAGGAACTTCAAACCGGCACTAGGAAACAGACTGAGAAAGCAGAGAAAATGTGTCTCCTGCAACCCGTTCCCTTGGTGCTAGATGAACGAACGTCTCTCCACTTGCTCAGTTCTGAGAGATAAGTGTGTGTGAAAGCCGTCCTTCACCTAGCTTGTTGGGAACACAAAGTTTCTTTTCAGTTGCAAACTCCATTCCATACATATATATGGGGAGGTACTAGCTCCAACTCGGTTTTACAGTGAAAACTGCAGGAACTTCAAACCGGCACTAGGAAACAGACTGAGAAAGCAGAGAAAAAGTGTCTCCTGCAACCCGTTCCCTTGGTGCTAGATGAACGAACGTCTCTCCACTTGCTCAGTTCTGAGAGATAAGTGTGTGTGAAAGCCGTCCTTCACCTAGCTTGTTGGGAACACAAAGTTTCTTTTCAGTTGCAAACTCCATTCCATACATATATATGGGGAGGTACTAGCTCCAACTCGGTGTGACAGTGAAAACTGCAGGAACTTCAAACCGGCACTAGGAAACAGACTGAGAAAGCAGAGAAAAAGTGTATCCTGCAACCCGTTCCCTTGGTGCTAGATAAACGAAAGTCTCTCCACTTGCTCACTTCTGAAATATAAGTGTGTGTGAAAGCCGTCCTTCACCTAGCTTGTTGGGAACACAAAGTTTCTTTCAGTTGCAAACTCCATTCCATACATATATATGGGGAGGTACTAGCTCCAACGCGGTTTGACAGTGAAAACTGCAGGAACTTCAAACCGGCACTAGGAAACTGACTGAGAAAGCAGAGAAAAAGTGTCTCCTGCAACCCGTTCCCTTGGTGCTAGATGAAAGAACGTCTCTCCACTTGCTCAGTTCTGAGAGATAAGTGTGTGTGAAAGCCGTCCTTCACCTAGCTTGTTGGGAACACAAAGTTTCTTTTCAGTTGCAAACTCCATTCCATACATATATATGGGGAGGTACTAACTCCAACTCGGTTTTAAAGTGAAAACTGCAGGAACTTCAAACCGGCACTAGGTAACAGACTGAGAAAGCAGAGAAAAAGTGTCTCCTGCAAACCGTTCCCTTGGTGCTAGATGAACGAACGTCTCTCCACTTGCTCAGTTCTGAGAGATAAGTGTGTGTGAAAGCCGTCCTTCACCTAGCTTGTTGGGAACACAAAGTTTCTTTTCAGTTGCAAACTCCATTCCATACATATATATGGGGAGGTACTAGCTCCAACTCGGTTTTACAGTGAAAACTGCAGGAACTTCAAACCGGCACTAGGTAACAGACTGAGAAAGCCGAGAAAAAGCGTCTCCTGCAAACCGTTCCCTTGGTGCTAGATGAACGAAAGTCTCTCCACTTGCTCATTTCTGAGAGATAAGTGTGTGTGAAAGCCGTCCTTCACCTAGCTTGTTGGGAACACAAAGTTTCTTTTCAGTTGCAAACTCCATTCCATACATATATATGGGGAGGTACAAGCTCCAACTCGGTTTGACAGTGAAAACTGCAGGAACTTCAAACCGGCACTAGGAAACAGACTGAGAAAGCAGAGAAAAAGTGTCTCCTGCAACCCGTTCCCTTGGTGCTAGATGAACGAACGTCTCTCCACTTGCTCAGTTCTGAGAGATAAGTGTGTGTGAAAGCCGTCCTTCACCTAGCTTGTTGGGAACACAAAGTTTCTTTTCAGTTGCAAACTCCATTCCATACATATATATGGGGAGGTACCATCTCCAACTCGGTTTTACAGTGAAAACTGCAGGAACTTCAAACCGTCACTAGGAAACAGAATGAGAAAGCAGAGAAAAAGTGTCTCCTGAAACCCGTTCCCTTGGTGCTGCATGAACGAACGTCTCTCCACTTGCTCAGTTCTGAGAGATAAGTGTGTGTGAAAGCCGTCCTTCACCAAGCTTGTTGGGAACACAAAGTTTCTTTTCAGTTGCAAACTCCATTCCATACAAATATATGGGGAGGTAATAGCTCCAACTCGGTTTTACAGTGAAAACTGCAGGAACTTCAAACCGGCACTAGGAAACAGACTGAGAAAGCAGAGAAAAAGTGTCTCCTGCAACCCGTTCCCTTGGTGCTAGATGAAAGAACGTCTCTCCACTTGCTCAGTTCTGAGAGATAAGTGTGTGTGAAAGCCGTCCTTTACCTAGCTTGTTGGGAACACAAAGTTTCTTTTCAGTTGCAAACTCCATTCCATACATATATATGGGGAGGTACAAGCTCCAACTCGGTTTGACAGTGAAAACTGCAGGAACTTCAAACCGGCACTAGGAAACAGACTGAGAAAGCAGAGAAAAAGTGTCTCCTGCAACCCGTTCCCTTGGTGCTAGATGAACGAACGTCTCTCCACTTGCTCAGTTCTGAGAGATAAGTGTGTGTGAAAGCCGTCCTTCACCTAGCTTGTTGGGAACACAAAGTTTCTTTTCAGTTGCAAACTCCATTCCATACATATATATGGGGAGGTACTAGCTCCAACTCCTTTTGACAGTGAAAACTGCAGGAACTTCAAACCGGCACTAGGAAACAGATTGAGAAAGCTGACAGAAAGTGTCTCCTGCAACCCGTTCCCTTGGTGCTAGATGAACGAACTTCTCTCCACTTGCTCAGTTCTGAGAGATAAGTGTGTGTGAAAGCCGTCCTTCACCTAGCTTGTTGGGAACACAAAGTATATTTTCAGTTGCAAACTCCATTCCATACATATATATGGGGAGGTAGAAGCTCCAAATCGGTTTTACAGTGAAAACTGCTGGAACTTCAAACCGGCACTAGGTAACAGACTGAGAAAGCAGAGAAAAAGTGTCTCCTGCTACCCGTCCCCTTGGTGCTAGATGAACGAACGTCTCTCCACTTGCTCAGTTCTGAGAGATAGGTGCGTGTGAAAGCCGTCCTTCTCCTAGCTTTTTGGGAACACAAAGTTTCTTTTCAGTTGCAAACTCCATTCCATACATATATATGGGGAGGTACAAGCTCCAACTCGGTTTGACAGTGAAAACTGCAGGATCTTCAAACCGGCACTAGGAAACAGACTGAGAAAGCAGAGAAAAAGTGTCTCCTGCAACCCGTTTCTTTGGTGCTAGATGAACGAACGTCTCTCCACTTGCTCAGTTCTGAGAGATAAGAGTGTGTGAAAGCCGTACTTCACCTAGCTTGTTGGGAACACAAAGTTTCTTTTCAGTTGCAAACTCCATTCCATACATATATATGGGGAGGTAGAAGCTCCAACTCCGTTTTACAGTGAAAACTGCAGGAACTTCAAACCGGCACTAGGAAACAGACTGAGAAAGCAGAGAAAAAGTGTCTCCTGCAACACGTTCCCTTGGTGCTAGATGAACGAACGTCTCTCAACTTGCTCAGTTATGAGAGAAAATTATGTGTGAAAGCCGTCCTTCACCTAGCTTGTTGGGAACACAAAGTTTCTTTTCAGTTGCAAACTCCATTCCATACATATATATGGGGAGGTACTAGCTCCAACTCGGTTTGACATTGAAAAAGGCAGGAACTTCAAACCGGCACTAGGAAACAGACTGAGAAAGCAGAGAAAAAGTGTCTCCTGCAACCCGTTCCCTTGGTGCTAGATGAACGAACGTCTCTCCACTTGCTCTTTTCTGAGAGATAAGTGTGGGTGAAAGCCGTACTTCACCTAGCTTGTTGGGAACACAAAGTTTCTTTTCAGTTGCAAACTCCATTCCATACATATATATGGGGAGGTACAAGCTCCAACTCGTTTTTACAGTGAAAACTGCAGGAACTTCAAACCGGCACTAGGAAACAGACTGAGAAATCAGAGAAAAAGTGTCCCCTGCAACCCGTTCCCTTGGTGCTAGATGAACGAACGACTCTCCACTTGCTCAGTTCTGAGAGATATGTGTGTGTGAAAGCCGTCCTTCACCTAGCTTGTTGGGAACACAAAGTTTCTTTTCAGTTGCAAACTCCATTCCATACATATATATGGGGAGGTACAAGCTCCAACTCGGTTTTACAGTGAAAACTGCAGGAAATTCAAACCGGCACTAGGAAACAGACTGAGGAAGCAGAGAAAAAGTGTCTCCTGCAACCCGTTCCCTTGGTGCTAGATGAACGAACGTCTCTCCACTTGCTCAGTTCTGAGAGATATGTGCGTGTGAAAGCCGTCCTTCACCTAGCTTTTTGGGAACACAAAGTTTCTTTTCAGTTGCAAACTCCATTCCATACATATATATGGGGAGGTAGAAGCTCCAACTCGGTTTTACAGTGAAAACTGCTGGAACTTCAAACCGGCACTAGGTAACAGACTGAGAAAGCAGAGAAAAAGTGTATCCTGCTACCGTCCCCTTGGTGATAGATGAACGAACGTCTCTCCACTTGCTCAGTTCTGAGAGATAAGTGTGTGTGAAAGTCGTCCTTCACCTAGCTTGTTGGGAACACAAAGTTTCTTTTCAGTTGCAAACTCCATTCCATACATATATATGGGGAGGTAGAAGCTCCAACTCGGTTTTACAGTGAAAACTGCTGGAACTTCAAACCGGCACTAGGTAACAGACTGAGAAAGCAGAGAAAAAGTGTCTCCTGCTACCCGTCCCCTTGGTGCTAGATGAACGAACGTCTCTCCACTTGCTCAGTTCTGAGAGATAGGTGCGTGTGAAAGCCGTCCTTCTCCTAGCTTTTTGGGAACACATAGTTTCTTTTCAGTTGCAAACTCCATTCCATACCTATATATGGGGAGGTACAAGCTCCAACTCGGTTTGACAGTGAAAACTGCAGGATCTTCAAACCGGCACTAGGAAACAGACTGAGAAAGCAGAGAAAAAGTGTCTCCTGCAACCCGTTCCCTTGTTGCTAGATGAACGAACGTCTCTCCACTTGCTCAGTTCTGAGAGATAAGAGTGTGTGAAAGCCGTACTTCACCTAGCTTGTTGGGAACACAAAGTTTCTTTTCAGTTGCAAACTCCATTCCATACATATATATGGGGAGGTAGAAGCTCCAACTCCGTTTTACAGTGAAAACTGCAGGAACTTCAAACCGGCACTAGGAAACAGACTGAGAAAGCAGAGAAAAAGTGTCTCCTTCAACCCGTTCCCTTGGTGCTAGATGAACGAACGTTTCTCAACTTGCTCAGTTATGAGAGAAAATTATGTGTGAAAGCCGTCCTTCACCTAGCTTGTTGGGAACACAAAGTTTCTTTTCAGTTGCAAACTCCATTCCATACTTATATATGGGGAGGTACTAGCTCCAACTCGGTTTGACATTGAAAAAGGCAGGAACTTCAAACCGGCACTAGGAAACAGACTGAGAAAGCAGAGAAAAAGTGTCTCCTGCAACCCGTTCCCTTGGTGCTAGATGAACGAACGACTCTCCACTTGCTCTGCTCTGAGAGATAAGTGTGTGTGAAAGCCGTACTTCACCTAGCTTGTTGGGAACACAAAGTTTCTTTTCAGTTGCAAACTCCATTCCATACATATATATGGGGAGGTACAAGCTCCAACTCGTTTTTACAGTGAAAACTGCAGGAACTTCAAACCGGCACTAGGAAACAGACTGAGAAATCAGAGAAAAAGTGTCCCCTGCAACCCGTTCCCTTGGTGCTAGATGAACGAACGACTCTCCACTTGCTCAGTTCTGAGAGATATGTGTGTGTGAAAGCCGTACTTCACCTACCTTGTTGGGAACACAAAGTTTCTTTTCAGTTGCAAACTCCATTCCATACATATATATGGGGAGGTAGAAGCTCCAACTCCGTTTTACAGTGAAAACTGCAGGAACTTCAAACCGGCACTAGGAAACAGACTGAGAAAGCAGAGAAAAAGTGTCTCCTTCAACCCGTTCCCTTGGTGCTAGATGAACGAACGTCTCTCAACTTGCTCAGTTATGAGAGAAAATTATGTGTGAAAGCCGTCCTTCACCTAGCTTGTTGGGAACACAAAGTTTCTTTTCAGTTGCAAACTCCATTCCATACTTATATAAGGGGAGGTACTAGCTCCAACTCGGTTTGACATTGAAAAAGGCAGGGACTTCAAACCGGCACTAGGGATCAGACTGAGAAAGCAGAGAAAAAGTGTCTCCTGCAACCCGTTCCCTTGGTGCTAGATGAACGAACGTCTCTCCACTTGCTCTGTTCTGAGAGATAAGTGTGTGTGAAAGCCGTACTTCACCTAGCTTGTTGGGAACACAAAGTTTCTTTTCAGTTGCAAACTCCATTCCATACATATATATGGGGAGGTACAAGCTCCAACTCGTTTTTACAGTGAAAACTGCAGGAACTTCAAACCGGCACTAGGAAACAGACTGAGAAATCAGAGAAAAAGTGTCCCCTGCAACCCGTTCCCTTGGTGCTAGATGAACGTACGACTCTCCACTTGCTCAGTTCTGAGAGATATGTGTGTGTGAAAGCCGTACTTCACCTACCTTGTTGGGAACACAAAGTTTCTTTTCAGTTGCAAACTCCATTCCATACATATATATGGGGAGGTAGAAGCTCCAAATCCGTTTTACAGTGAAAACTGCAGGAACTTCAAACCGGCACTAGGAAACAGACTGAGAAAGCAGAGAAAAAGTGTCTCCTTCAACCCGTTCCCTTGGTGCTAGATGAACGAACGTCTCTCAACTTGCTCAGTTATGAGAGAAAATTATGTGTGAAAGCCGTCCTTCACCTAGCTTGTTGGGAACACAAAGTTTCTTTTCAGTTGCAAACTCCATTCCATACTTATATAAGGGGAGGTACTAGCTCCAACTCGGTTTGACATTGAAAAAGGCAGGGACTTCAAACCGGCACTAGGGATCAGACTGAGAAAGCAGAGAAAAAGTGTCTCCTGCAACCCGTTCCCTTGGTGCTAGATGAACGAACGTCTCTCCACTTGCTCTGTTCTGAGAGATAAGTGTGTGTGAAAGCCGTACTTCACCTAGCTTGTTGGGAACACAAAGTTTCTTTTCAGTTGCAAACTCCATTCCATACATATATATGGGGAGGTACAAGCTCCAACTCGTTTTTACAGTGAAAACTGCAGGAACTTCAAACCGGCACTAGGAAACAGACTGAGAAATCAGAGAAAAAGTGTCCCCTGCAACCCGTTCCCTTGGTGCTAGATGAACGAACGACTCTCCACTTGCTCAGTTCTGAGAGATATGTGTGTGTGAAAGCCGTCCTTCACCTAGCTTGTTGGGAACACAAAGTTTCTTTTCAGTTGCAAACTCCATTCCATACATATATATGGGGAGGTACAAGCTCCAACTCGGTTTGCCAGTGAAAACTGCAGGAACTTCAAACCGGCACTAGGAAACAGACTGAGGAAGCAGAGAAAAAGTGTCTCCTGCAACACGTTCCCTTGGTGCTAGATGAACGAACGTCTCTCCACTTGCTCAGTTCTGAGAGATAAGTGTGTGTGAAAGCCGTTCTTCACCTAGCTTGTTGGGAACACAAAGTTTCTTTTCAGTTGCAAACTCCATTCCATACATATATATGGGGAGGTACAAGCTCCAACTCGGTTTTACAGTGAAAACTGCAGGAACTTCAAACCGGCACTAGGAAACAGACTGAGGAAGCAGAGAAAAAGTGTCTCCTGCAACCCGTTCCCTTCGTGCTAGATGAACGAACGTCTCTCCACTTGCTCAGTTCTGAGAGATATGTGCGTGTGAAAGCCGTCCTTCACCTAGCTTTTTGGGAACACAAAGTTTCTTTGCAGTTGCAAACTCCATTCCATACATATATATGGGGAGGTACTAGCTCCAACTCGGTTTGACAGTGAAAACTGCAGGAACTTCAAACCGGCACTAGGAAACAGACTGAGAAAGCAGAGAAAAAGTGTCTCCTGCAACGCGTTCCCTTGGTGCTAGATGAACGAACGTCTCTCCACTTGCTCTGTTCTGAGAGTTAAGTGTGTGTGAAAGCCGTCCTTCACCTAGCTTGTTGGGAACACAAAGTTTCTTTTCAGTTGCAAACTCCATTCCATACATATATATGGGGAGGTAGAAGCTCCAACTCGGTTTTACAGTGAAAACTGCTGGAACTTCAAACCGGCACTAGGTAACAGACTGAGAAAGCAGAGAAAAAGTGTCTCCTGCTACCCGTCCCCTTGGTGCTAGATGAACGAACGTCTCTCCACTTGCTCAGTTCTGAGAGATAGGTGCGTGTGAAAGCCGTCCTTCACCTAGCTTTTTGGGAACACAAAGTTTCTTTTCAGTTGCAAACTCCATTCCATACATATATATGGGGAGGTACAAGCTCCAACTCGGTTTGACAGTGAAAACTGCAGGATCTTCAAACCGGCACTAGGAAACAGACTGAGAAAGCAGAGAAAAAGTGTCTCCTGCAACCCGTTTCTTTGGTGCTAGATGAACGAACGTCTCTCCACTTGCTCAGTTCTGAGAGATAAGAGTGTGTGAAAGCCGTACTTCACCTAGCTTGTTGGGAACACAAAGTTTCTTTTCAGTTGCAAACTCCATTCCATACATATATATGGGGAGGTAGAAGCTCCAACTCCGTTTTACAGTGAAAACTGCAGGAAATTCAAACCGGCACTAGGAAACAGACTGAGAAAGCAGAGAAAAAGTGTCTCCTGCAACCCGTTCCCTTGGTGCTAGATGAACGAACGTCTCTCAACTTGCTCAGTTATGAGAGAAAATTATGTGTGAAAGCCGTCCTTCACCTAGCTTGTTGGGAACACAAAGTTTCTTTTCAGTTGCAAACTCCATTCCATACATATATATGGGGAGGTACTAGCTCCAACTCGGTTTGACATTGAAAAAGGCAGGAACTTCAAACCGGCACTAGGGATCAGACTGAGAAAGCAGAGAAAAAGTGTCTCCTGCAACCCGTTCCCTTGGTGCTAGATGAACGAACGACTCTCCACTTGCTCAGTTCTGAGAGATATGTGTGTGTGAAAGCCGTCCTTCACCTAGCTTGTTGGGAACACAAAGTTTCTTTTCAGTTGCAAACTCCATTCCATACATATATATGGGGAGGTACAAGCTCCAACTCGGTTTGCCAGTGAAAACTGCAGGAACTTCAAACCGGCACTAGGAAACAGACTGAGGAAGCAGAGAAAAAGTGTCTCCTGCAACACGTTCCCTTGGTGCTAGATGAACGAACGTCTCTCCACTTGCTCAGTTCTGAGAGATAAGTGTGTGTGAAAGCCGTTCTTCACCTAGCTTGTTGGGAACACAAAGTTTCTTTTCAGTTGCAAACTCCATTCCATACATATATATGGGGAGGTACAAGCTCCAACTCGGTTTTACAGTGAAAACTGCAGGAACTTCAAACCGGCACTAGGAAACAGACTGAGGAAGCAGAGAAAAAGTGTCTCCTGCAACCCGTTCCCTTCGTGCTAGATGAACGAACGTCTCTCCACTTGCTCAGTTCTGAGAGATATGTGCGTGTGAAAGCCGTCCTTCACCTAGCTTTTTGGGAACACAAAGTTTCTTTGCAGTTGCAAACTCCATTCCATACATATATATGGGGAGGTACTAGCTCCAACTCGGTTTGACAGTGAAAACTGCAGGAACTTCAAACCGGCACTAGGAAACAGACTGAGAAAGCAGAGAAAAAGTGTCTCCTGCAACGCGTTCCCTTGGTGCTAGATGAACGAACGTCTCTCCACTTGCTCTGTTCTGAGAGTTAAGTGTGTGTGAAAGCCGTCCTTCACCTAGCTTGTTGGGAACACAAAGTTTCTTTTCAGTTGCAAACTCCATTCCATACATATATATGGGGAGGTAGAAGCTCCAACTCGGTTTTACAGTGAAAACTGCTGGAACTTCAAACCGGCACTAGGTAACAGACTGAGAAAGCAGAGAAAAAGTGTCTCCTGCTACCCGTCCCCTTGGTGCTAGATGAACGAACGTCTCTCCACTTGCTCAGTTCTGAGAGATAGGTGCGTGTGAAAGCCGTCCTTCACCTAGCTTTTTGGGAACACAAAGTTTCTTTTCAGTTGCAAACTCCATTCCATACATATATATGGGGAGGTACAAGCTCCAACTCGGTTTGACAGTGAAAACTGCAGGATCTTCAAACCGGCACTAGGAAACAGACTGAGAAAGCAGAGAAAAAGTGTCTCCTGCAACCCGTTTCTTTGGTGCTAGATGAACGAACGTCTCTCCACTTGCTCAGTTCTGAGAGATAAGAGTGTGTGAAAGCCGTACTTCACCTAGCTTGTTGGGAACACAAAGTTTCTTTTCAGTTGCAAACTCCATTCCATACATATATATGGGGAGGTAGAAGCTCCAACTCCGTTTTACAGTGAAAACTGCAGGAACTTCAAACCGGCACTAGGAAACAGACTGAGAAAGCAGAGAAAAAGTGTCTCCTGCAACCCGTTCCCTTGGTGCTAGATGAACGAACGTCTCTCAACTTGCTCAGTTATGAGAGAAAATTATGTGTGAAAGCCGTCCTTCACCTAGCTTGTTGGGAACACAAAGTTTCTTTTCAGTTGCAAACTCCATTCCATACATATATATGGGGAGGTACTAGCTCCAACTCGGTTTGACATTGAAAAAGGCAGGAACTTCAAACCGGCACTAGGAAACAGACTGAGAAAGCAGAGAAAAAGTGTCTCCTGCAACCCGTTCCCTTGGTGCTAGATGAACGAACGTCTCTCCACTTGCTCTTTTCTGAGAGATAAGTGTGGGTGAAAGCCGTACTTCACCTAGCTTTTTGGGAACACAAAGTTTCTTTTCAGTTGCAAACTCCATTCCATACATATATATGGGGAGGTACAAGCTCCAACTCGTTTTTACAGTGAAAACTGCAGGAACTTCAAACCGGCACTAGGAAACAGACTGAGAAATCAGAGAAAAAGTGTCCCCTGCAACCCGTTCCCTTGGTGCTAGATGAACGAACGACTCTCCACTTGCTCAGTTCTGAGAGATATGTGTGTGTGAAAGCCGTCCTTCACCTAGCTTGTTGGGAACACAAAGTTTCTTTTCAGTTGCAAACTCCATTCCATACATATATATGGGGAGGTACAAGCTCCAAATCGGTTTGCCAGTGAAAACTGCAGGAACTTCAAACCGGCACTAGGAAACAGACTGAGGAAGCTGAGAAAAAGTGTCTCCTGCAACACGTTCCCTTGGTGCTAGATGAACGAACGTCTCTCCACTTGCTCAGTTCTGAGAGATATGTGCGTGTGAAAGCCGTCCTTCACCTAGCTTTTTGGGAACACAAAGTTTCTTTTCAGTTGCAAACTCCATTCCATACATATATATGGGGAGGTACTAGCTCCAACTCGGTTTGACAGTGAAAACTGCAGGAACTTCAAACCGGCACTAGGAAACAGACTGAGAAAGCAGAGAAAAAGTGTCTCCTGCAACGCGTTCCCTTGGTGCTAGATGAACGAACGTCTCTCCACTTGCTCTGTTCTGAGAGTTAAGTGTGTGTGAATGCCGTCCTTCACCTAGCTTGTTGGGAACAGAAAGTTTCTTTTCAGTTGCAAACTCCATTCCATACATATATATGGGGAGGTAGAAGCTCCAACTCGGTTTTACAGTGAAAACTGCTGGAACTTCAAACCGGCACTAGGTAACAGACTGAGAAAGCAGAGAAAAAGTGTCTCCTGCTACCCGTCCCCTTGGTGCTAGATGAACGAACGTCTCTCCACTTGCTCAGTTCTGAGAGATAAGTGTGTGTGAAAGCCGTCCTTCACCTAGCTTGTTGGGAACACAAAGTTTCTTTTCAGTTGCAAACTCCATTCCATACATATATATGGGGAGGTAGAAGCTCCAACTCGGTTTTACAGTGAAAACTGCTGGAACTTCAAACCGGCACTAGGTAACAGACTGAGAAAGCAGAGAAAAAGTGTCTCCTGCTACCCGTCCCCTTGGTGCTAGATGAACGAACGTCTCTCCACTTGCTCAGTTCTGAGAGATAGGTGCGTGTGAAAGCCGTCCTTCTCCTAGCTTTTTGGGAACACAAAGTTTCTTTTCAGTTGCAAACTCCATTCCATACCTATATATGGGGAGGTACAAGCTCCAACTCGGTTTGACAGTGAAAACTGCAGGATCTTCAAACCGGCACTAGGAAACAGACTGAGAAAGCAGAGAAAAAGTGTCTCCTGCAACCCGTTCCTTTGGTGCTAGATGAACGAACGTCTCTCCACTTGCTCAGTTCTGAGAGATAAGAGTGTGTGAAAGCCGTACTTCACCTAGCTTGTTGGGAACACAAAGTTTCTTTTCAGTTGCAAACTCCATTCCATACATATATATGGGGAGGTAGAAGCTCCAACTCCGTTTTACAGTGAAAACTGCAGGAACTTCAAACCGGCACTAGGAAACAGACTGAGAAAGCAGAGAAAAAGTGTCTCCTTCAACCCGTTCCCTTGGTGCTAGATGAACGAACGTTTCTCAACTTGCTCAGTTATGAGAGAAAATTATGTGTGAAAGCCGTCTTTCACCTAGCTTGTTGGGAACACAAAGTTTCTTTTCAGTTGCAAACTCCATTCCATACTTATATATGGGGAGGTACTAGCTCCAACTCGGTTTGACATTGAAAAAGGCAGGAACTTCAAACCGGCACTAGGAAACAGACTGAGAAAGCAGAGAAAAAGTGTCTCCTGCAACCCGTTCCCTTGGTGCTAGATGAACGAACGTCTCTCCACTTGCTCTGCTCTGAGAGATAAGTGTGTGTGAAAGCCGTACTTCACCTAGCTTGTTGGGAACACAAAGTTTCTTTTCAGTTGCAAACTCCATTCCATACATATATATGGGGAGGTACAAGCTCCAACTCGTTTTTACAGTGAAAACTGCAGGAACTTCAAACCGGCACTAGGAAACAGACTGAGAAATCAGAGAAAAGTGTCCCCTGCAACCCGTTCCCTTGGTGCTAGATGAACGAACGACTCTCCACTTGCTCAGTTCTGAGAGATATGTGTGTGTGAAAGCCGTACTTCACCTACCTTGTTGGGAACACAAAGTTTCTTTTCAGTTGCAAACTCCATTCCATACATATATATGGGGAGGTAGAAGCTCCAAATCCGTTTTACAGTGAAAACTGCAGGAACTTCAAACCGGCACTAGGAAAAAGACTGAGAAAGCAGAGAAAAAGTGTCTCCTTCAACCCGTTCCCTTGGTGCTAGATGAACGAACGTCTCTCAACTTGCTCAGTTATGAGAGAAAATTATGTGTGAAAGCCGTCCTTCACCTAGCTTGTTGGGAACACAAAGTTTCTTTTCAGTTGCAAACTCCATTCCATACTTATATAAGGGGAGGTACTAGCTCCAACTCGGTTTGACATTGAAAAAGGCAGGGAATTCAAACCGGCACTAGGGATCAGACTGAGAAAGCAGAGAAAAAGTGTCTCCTGCAACCCGTTCCCTTGGTGCTAGATGAACGAACGTCTCTCCACTTGCTCTGTTCTGAGAGATAAGTGTGTGTGAAAGCCGTACTTCACCTAGCTTGTTGGGAACACAAAGTTTCTTTTCAGTTGCAAACTCCATTCCATACATATATATGGGGAGGTACAAGCTCCAACTCGTTTTTACAGTGAAAACTGCAGGAACTTCAAACCGGCACTAGGAAACAGACTGAGAAATCAGAGAAAAAGTGTCCCCTGCAACCCGTTCCCTTGGTGCTAGATGAACGAACGACTCTCCACTTGCTCAGTTCTGAGAGATATGTGTGTGTGAAAGCCGTCCTTCACCTAGCTTGTTGGGAACACAAAGTTTCTTTTCAGTTGCAAACTCCATTCCATACATATATATGGGGAGGTACAAGCTCCAACTCGGTTTTACAGTGAAAACTGCAGGAACTTCAAACCGGCACTAGGAAACAGACTGAGGAAGCAGAGAAAAAGTGTCTCCTGCAACCCGTTCCCTTCGTGCTAGATGAACGAACGTCTCTCCACTTGCTCAGTTCTGAGAGATATGTGCGTGTGAAAGCCGTCCTTCACCTAGCTTTTTGGGAACACAAAGTTTCTTTTCAGTTGCAAACTCCATTCCATACATATATATGGGGAGGTACAAGCTCCAACTCGGTTTTACAGTGAAAACTGCAGGAACTTCAAACCGGCACTAGGAAACAGACTGAGGAAGCAGAGAAAAAGTGTCTCCTGCAACCCGTTCCCTTCGTGCTAGATGAACGAACGTCTCTCCACTTGCTCAGTTCTGAGAGATATGTGCGTGTGAAAGCCGTCCTTCACCTAGCTTTTTGGGAACACAAAGTTTCTTTGCAGTTGCAAACTCCATTCCATACATATATATGGGGAGGTACTAGCTCCAACTCGGTTTGACAGTGAAAACTGCAGGAACTTCAAACCGGCACTAGGAAACAGACTGAGAAAGCAGAGAAAAAGTGTCTCCTGCAACGCGTTCCCTTGGTGCTAGATGAACGAACGTCTCTCCACTTGCTCTGTTCTGAGAGATAAGTGTGTGTGAAAGCCGTCCTTCACCTAGCTTGTTGGGAACACAAAGTTTCTTTTCAGTTGCAAACTCCATTCCATACATATATATGGGGAGGTAGAAGCTCCAACTCCGTTTTACAGTGAAAACTGCTGGAACTTCAAACCGGCACTAGGTAACAGACTGAGAAAGCAGAGAAAAAGTGTCTCCTGCTACCCGTCCCCTTGGTGCTAGATGAACGAACGTCTCTCCACTTGCTCAGTTCTGAGAGATAAGTGTGTGTGAAAGCCGTCCTTCACCTAGCTTGTTGGGAACACAAAGTTTATTTTCAGTTGCAAACTCCATTCCATACATATATATGGGGAGGTAGAAGCTCCAACTCGGTTTTACAGTGAAAACTGCTGGAACTTCAAACCGGCACTAGGTAACAGACTGAGAAAGCAGAGAAAAAGTGGCTCCTGCTACCCGTCCACTTGGTGCTAGATGAACGAACGTCTCTCCACTTGCTCAGTTCTGAGAGATAGGTGCGTGTGAAAGCCGTCCTTCTCCTAGCTTTTTGGGAACACAAAGATTCTTTTCAGTTGCAAACTCCATTCCATACATATATATGGGGAGGTACAAGCTCCAACTCGGTTTGACAGTGAAAACTGCAGGATCTTCAAACCGGCACTAGGAAACAGACTGAGAAAGCAGAGAAAAAGTGACTCCTGCAACCCGTTCCTTTGGTGCTAGATGAACGAACGTCTCTCCACTTGCTCAGTTCTGAGAGATAAGAGTGTGTGAAAGCCTTACTTCACCTAGCTTGTTGGGAACACAAAGTTTCTTTTCAGTTGCAAACTCCATTCCATACATATATATGGGGAGGTACAAGCTCCAACTCGGTTTTACAGTGAAAACTGCAGGAACTTCAAACCGGCACTAGGAAACAGACTGAGGAAGCAGAGAAAAAGTGTCTCCTGCAACCCGTTCCCTTCGTGCTAGATGAACGAACGTCTCTCCACTTGCTCAGTTCTGAGAGATATGTGCGTGTGAAAGCCGTCCTTCACCTAGCTTTTTGGGAACACAAAGTTTCTTTGCAGTTGCAAACTCCATTCCATACATATATATGGGGAGGTACTAGCTCCAACTCGGTTTGACAGTGAAAACTGCAGGAACTTCAAACCGGCACTAGGAAACAGACTGAGAAAGCAGAGAAAAAGTGTCTCCTGCAACGCGTTCCCTTGGTGCTAGATGAACGAACGTCTCTCCACTTGCTCTGTTCTGAGAGTTAAGTGTGTGTGAAAGCCGTCCTTCACCTGCTTGTTGGGAACACAAAGTTTCTTTTCAGTTGCAAACTCCATTCCATACATATATATGGGGAGGTAGAAGCTCCAACTCGGTTTTACAGTGAAAACTGCTGGAACTTCAAACCGGCACTAGGTAACAGACTGAGAAAGCAGAGAAAAAGTGTCTCCTGCTACCCGTCCCCTTGGTGCTAGATGAACGAACGTCTCTCCACTTGCTCAGTTCTGAGAGATAGGTGCGTGTGAAAGCCGTCCTTCACCTAGCTTTTTGGGAACACAAAGTTTCTTTTCAGTTGCAAACTCCATTCCATACATATATATGGGGAGGTACAAGCTCCAACTCGGTTTGACAGTGAAAACTGCAGGATCTTCAAACCGGCACTAGGAAACAGACTGAGAAAGCAGAGAAAAAGTGTCTCCTGCAACCCGTTTCTTTGGTGCTAGATGAACGAACGTCTCTCCACTTGCTCAGTTCTGAGAGATAAGAGTGTGTGAAAGCCGTACTTCACCTAGCTTGTTGGGAACACAAAGTTTCTTTTCAGTTGCAAACTCCATTCCATACATATATATGGGGAGGTAGAAGCTCCAACTCCGTTTTACAGTGAAAACTGCAGGAACTTCAAACCGGCACTAGGAAACAGACTGAGAAAGCAGAGAAAAAGTGTCTCCTGCAACCCGTTCCCTTGGTGCTAGATGAACGAACGTCTCTCAACTTGCTCAGTTATGAGAGAAAATTATGTGTGAAAGCCGTCCTTCACCTAGCTTGTTGGGAACACAAAGTTTCTTTTCAGTTGCAAACTCCATTCCATACATATATATGGGGAGGTACTAGCTCCAACTCGGTTTGACATTGAAAAAGGCAGGAACTTCAAACCGGCACTAGGAAACAGACTGAGAAAGCAGAGAAAAAGTGTCTCCTGCAACCCGTTCCCTTGGTGCTAGATGAACGAACGTCTCTCCACTTGCTCTTTTCTGAGAGATAAGTGTGGGTGAAAGCCGTACTTCACCTAGCTTTTTGGGAACACAAAGTTTCTTTTCAGTTGCAAACTCCATTCCATACATATATATGGGGAGGTACAAGCTCCAACTCGTTTTTACAGTGAAAACTGCAGGAACTTCAAACCGGCACTAGGAAACAGACTGAGAAATCAGAGAAAAAGTGTCCCCTGCAACCCGTTCCCTTGGTGCTAGATGAACGAACGACTCTCCACTTGCTCAGTTCTGAGAGATATGTGTGTGTGAAAGCCGTCCTTCACCTAGCTTGTTGGGAACACAAAGTTTCTTTTCAGTTGCAAACTCCATTCCATACATATATATGGGGAGGTACAAGCTCCAACTCGGTTTGCCAGTGAAAACTGCAGGAACTTCAAACCGGCACTAGGAAACAGACTGAGGAAGCTGAGAAAAAGTGTCTCCTGCAACACGTTCCCTTGGTGCTAGATGAACGAACGTCTCTCCACTTGCTCAGTTCTGAGAGATATGTGCGTGTGAAAGCCGTCCTTCACCTAGCTTTTTGGGAACACAAAGTTTCTTTTCAGTTGCAAACTCCATTCCATACATATATATGGGGAGGTACTAGCTCCAACTCGGTTTGACAGTGAAAACTGCAGGAACTTCAAACCGGCACTAGGAAACAGACTGAGAAAGCAGAGAAAAAGTGTCTCCTGCAACGCGTTCCCTTGGTGCTAGATGAACGAACGTCTCTCCACTTGCTCTGTTCTGAGAGTTAAGTGTGTGTGAATGCCGTCCTTCACCTAGCTTGTTGGGAACAGAAAGTTTCTTTTCAGTTGCAAACTCCATTCCATACATATATATGGGGAGGTAGAAGCTCCAACTCGGTTTTACAGTGAAAACTGCTGGAACTTCAAACCGGCACTAGGTAACAGACTGAGAAAGCAGAGAAAAAGTGTCTCCTGCTACCCGTCCCCTTGGTGCTAGATGAACGAACGTCTCTCCACTTGCTCAGTTCTGAGAGATAAGTGTGTGTGAAAGCCGTCCTTCACCTAGCTTGTTGGGAACACAAAGTTTCTTTTCAGTTGCAAACTCCATTCCATACATATATATGGGGAGGTAGAAGCTCCAACTCGGTTTTACAGTGAAAACTGCTGGAACTTCAAACCGGCACTAGGTAACAGACTGAGAAAGCAGAGAAAAAGTGTCTCCTGCTACCCGTCCCCTTGGTGCTAGATGAACGAACGTCTCTCCACTTGCTCAGTTCTGAGAGATAGGTGCGTGTGAAAGCCGTCCTTCTCCTAGCTTTTTGGGAACACAAAGTTTCTTTTCAGTTGCAAACTCCATTCCATACCTATATATGGGGAGGTACAAGCTCCAACTCGGTTTGACAGTGAAAACTGCAGGATCTTCAAACCGGCACTAGGAAACAGACTGAGAAAGCAGAGAAAAAGTGTCTCCTGCAACCCGTTCCTTTGGTGCTAGATGAACGAACGTCTCTCCACTTGCTCAGTTCTGAGAGATAAGAGTGTGTGAAAGCCGTACTTCACCTAGCTTGTTGGGAACACAAAGTTTCTTTTCAGTTGCAAACTCCATTCCATACATATATATGGGGAGGTAGAAGCTCCAACTCCGTTTTACAGTGAAAACTGCAGGAACTTCAAACCGGCACTAGGAAACAGACTGAGAAAGCAGAGAAAAAGTGTCTCCTTCAACCCGTTCCCTTGGTGCTAGATGAACGAACGTTTCTCAACTTGCTCAGTTATGAGAGAAAATTATGTGTGAAAGCCGTCTTTCACCTAGCTTGTTGGGAACACAAAGTTTCTTTTCAGTTGCAAACTCCATTCCATACTTATATATGGGGAGGTACTAGCTCCAACTCGGTTTGACATTGAAAAAGGCAGGAACTTCAAACCGGCACTAGGAAACAGACTGAGAAAGCAGAGAAAAAGTGTCTCCTGCAACCCGTTCCCTTGGTGCTAGATGAACGAACGTCTCTCCACTTGCTCTGCTCTGAGAGATAAGTGTGTGTGAAAGCCGTACTTCACCTAGCTTGTTGGGAACACAAAGTTTCTTTTCAGTTGCAAACTCCATTCCATACATATATATGGGGAGGTACAAGCTCCAACTCGTTTTTACAGTGAAAACTGCAGGAACTTCAAACCGGCACTAGGAAACAGACTGAGAAATCAGAGAAAAGTGTCCCCTGCAACCCGTTCCCTTGGTGCTAGATGAACGAACGACTCTCCACTTGCTCAGTTCTGAGAGATATGTGTGTGTGAAAGCCGTACTTCACCTACCTTGTTGGGAACACAAAGTTTCTTTTCAGTTGCAAACTCCATTCCATACATATATATGGGGAGGTAGAAGCTCCAAATCCGTTTTACAGTGAAAACTGCAGGAACTTCAAACCGGCACTAGGAAAAAGACTGAGAAAGCAGAGAAAAAGTGTCTCCTTCAACCCGTTCCCTTGGTGCTAGATGAACGAACGTCTCTCAACTTGCTCAGTTATGAGAGAAAATTATGTGTGAAAGCCGTCCTTCACCTAGCTTGTTGGGAACACAAAGTTTCTTTTCAGTTGCAAACTCCATTCCATACTTATATAAGGGGAGGTACTAGCTCCAACTCGGTTTGACATTGAAAAAGGCAGGGAATTCAAACCGGCACTAGGGATCAGACTGAGAAAGCAGAGAAAAAGTGTCTCCTGCAACCCGTTCCCTTGGTGCTAGATGAACGAACGTCTCTCCACTTGCTCTGTTCTGAGAGATAAGTGTGTGTGAAAGCCGTACTTCACCTAGCTTGTTGGGAACACAAAGTTTCTTTTCAGTTGCAAACTCCATTCCATACATATATATGGGGAGGTACAAGCTCCAACTCGTTTTTACAGTGAAAACTGCAGGAACTTCAAACCGGCACTAGGAAACAGACTGAGAAATCAGAGAAAAAGTGTCCCCTGCAACCCGTTCCCTTGGTGCTAGATGAACGAACGACTCTCCACTTGCTCAGTTTTGAGAGATATGTGTGTGTGAAAGCCGTCCTTCACCTAGCTTGTTGGGAACACAAAGTTTCTTTTCAGTTGCAAACTCCATTCCATACATATATATGGGGAGGTACAAGCTCCAACTCGGTTTTACAGTGAAAACTGCAGGAACTTCAAACCGGCACTAGGAAACAGACTGAGGAAGCAGAGAAAAAGTGTCTCCTGCAACCCGTTCCCTTCGTGCTAGATGAACGAACGTCTCTCCACTTGCTCAGTTCTGAGAGATAAGTGTGTGTGAAAGCCGTCCTTCACCTAGCTTTTTGGGAACACAAAGTTTCTTTTCAGTTGCAAACTCCATTCCATACATATATATGGGGAGGTACAAGCTCCAACTCGGTTTTACAGTGAAAACTGCAGGAACTTCAAACCGGCACTAGGAAACAGACTGAGGAAGCAGAGAAAAAGTGTCTCCTGCAACCCGTTCCCTTCGTGCTAGATGAACGAACGTCTCTCCACTTGCTCAGTTCTGAGAGATATGTGCGTGTGAAAGCCGTCCTTCACCTAGCTTTTTGGGAACACAAAGTTTCTTTTCAGTTGCAAACTCCATTCCATACATATATATGGGGAGGTACAAGCTCCAACTCGGTTTTACAGTGAAAACTGCAGGAACTTCAAACCGGCACTAGGAAACAGACTGAGGAAGCAGAGAAAAAGTGTCTCCTGCAACCCGTTCCCTTCGTGCTAGATGAACGAACGTCTCTCCACTTGCTCAGTTCTGAGAGATATGTGCGTGTGAAAGCCGTCCTTCACCTAGCTTTTTGGGAACACAAAGTTTCTTTGCAGTTGCAAACTCCATTCCATACATATATATGGGGAGGTACTAGCTCCAACTCGGTTTGACAGTGAAAACTGCAGGAACTTCAAACCGGCACTAGGAAACAGACTGAGAAAGCAGAGAAAAAGTGTCTCCTGCAACGCGTTCCCTTGGTGCTAGATGAACGAACGTCTCTCCACTTGCTCTGTTCTGAGAGATAAGTGTGTGTGAAAGCCGTCCTTCACCTAGCTTGTTGGGAACACAAAGTTTCTTTTCAGTTGCAAACTCCATTCCATACATATATATGGGGAGGTAGAAGCTCCAACTCCGTTTTACAGTGAAAACTGCTGGAACTTCAAACCGGCACTAGGTAACAGACTGAGAAAGCAGAGAAAAAGTGTCTCCTGCTACCCGTCCCCTTGGTGCTAGATGAACGAACGTCTCTCCACTTGCTCAGTTCTGAGAGATAAGTGTGTGTGAAAGCCGTCCTTCACCTAGCTTGTTGGGAACACAAAGTTTATTTTCAGTTGCAAACTCCATTCCATACATATATATGGGGAGGTAGAAGCTCCAACTCGGTTTTACAGTGAAAACTGCTGGAACTTCAAACCGGCACTAGGTAACAGACTGAGAAAGCAGAGAAAAAGTGGCTCCTGCTACCCGTCCACTTGGTGCTAGATGAACGAACGTCTCTCCACTTGCTCAGTTCTGAGAGATAGGTGCGTGTGAAAGCCGTCCTTCTCCTAGCTTTTTGGGAACACAAAGATTCTTTTCAGTTGCAAACTCCATTCCATACATATATATGGGGAGGTACAAGCTCCAACTCGGTTTGACAGTGAAAACTGCAGGATCTTCAAACCGGCACTAGGAAACAGACTGAGAAAGCAGAGAAAAAGTGACTCCTGCAACCCGTTCCTTTGGTGCTAGATGAACGAACGTCTCTCCACTTGCTCAGTTCTGAGAGATAAGAGTGTGTGAAAGCCTTACTTCACCTAGCTTGTTGGGAACACAAAGTTTCTTTTCAGTTGCAAACTCCATTCCATACATATATATGGGGAGGTAGAAGCTCCAACTCCGTTTTATAGTGAAAACTGCAGGAACTTCAAACCGGCACTAGGTAACAGACTGAGAAAGCAGAGAAAAAGTGTCTCCTGCTACCCGTCCCCTTGGTGCTAGATGAACGAACGTCTCTCCACTTGCTCAGTTCTGAGAGATAGGTGCGTGTGAAAGCCGTCCTTCTCCTAGCTTTTTGGGAACACAAAGTTTCTTTTCAGTTGCAAACTCCATTCCATACATATATATGGGGAGGTACAAGCTCCAACTCGGTTTGACAGTGAAAACTGCAGGATCTTCAAACCGGCACTAGGAAACAGACTGAGAAAGCAGAGAAAAAGTGTCTCCTGCAACCCGTTTCTTTGGTGCTAGATGAACGAACGTCTCTCCACTTGCTCAGTTCTGAGAGATAAGAGTGTGTGAAAGCCGTACTTCACCTAGCTTGTTGGGAACACAAAGTTTCTTTTCAGTTGCAAACTCCATTCCATACATATATATGGGGAGGTAGAAGCTCCAACTCGGTTTTACAGTGAAAACTGCTGGAACTTCAAACCGGCACTAGGTAACAGACTGAGAAA
Organism: Camelus dromedarius; assembly: GCF_036321535.1. Lineage (NCBI taxonomy): Eukaryota > Metazoa > Chordata > Mammalia > Artiodactyla > Camelidae > Camelus > Camelus dromedarius. The sequence goes on from NW_026989840.1 coordinate 292,166, forward strand.
GCAGAGAAAAAGTGTCTCCTGCTACCCGTCCCCTTGGTGCTAGATGAACGAACGTCTCTCCACTTGCTCAGTTCTGAGAGATAAGTGTGTGTGAAAGCCGTCCTTCACCTAGCTTGTTGGGAACACAAAGTTTCTTTTCAGTTGCAAACTCCATTCCATACATATATATGGGGAGGTAGAAGCTCCAACTCCGTTTTACAGTGAAAACTGCTGGAACTTCAAACCGGCACTAGGTAACAGACTGAGAAAGCAGAGAAAAAGTGTCTCCTGCTACCCGTCCCCTTGGTGCTAGATGAACGAACGTCTCTCCACTTGCTCAGTTCTGAGAGATAGGTGCGTGTGAAAGCCGTCCTTCTCCTAGCTTTTTGGGAACACAAAGTTTCTTTTCAGTTGCAAACTCCATTCCATACCTATATATGGGGAGGTACAAGCTCCAACTCGGTTTGACAGTGAAAACTGCAGGATCTTCAAACCGGCACTAGGAAACAGTCTGAGAAAGCAGAGAAAAAGTGTCTCCTGCAACCCGTTCCTTTGGTGCTAGATGAACGAACGTCTCTCCACTTGCTCAGTTCTGAGAGATAAGAGTGTGTGAAAGCCGTACTTCACCTAGCTTGTTTGGAACACAAAGTTTCTTTTCAGTTGCAAACTCCATTCCATACATATATATGGGGAGGTAGAAGCTCCAACTCCGTTTTACAGTGAAAACTGCAGGAACTTCAAACCGGCACTAGGAAACAGACTGAGAAAGCAGAGAAAAAGTGTCTCCTTCAACCCGTTCCCTTGGTGCTAGATGAACGAACGTTTCTCAACTTGCTCAGTTATGAGAGAAAATTATGTGTGAAAGCCGTCCTTCACCTAGCTTGTTGGGAACACAAAGTTTCTTTTCAGTTGCAAACTCCATTTTATACTTATATATGGGGAGGTACTAGCTCCAACTCGGTTTGACATTGAAAAAGGCAGGAACTTCAAACCGGCACTAGGAAACAGACTGAGAAAGCAGAGAAAAAGTGTCTCCTGCAACCCGTTCCCTTGGTGCTAGATGAACGAACGTCTCTCCACTTGCTCTGTTCTGAGAGATAAGTGTGTGTGAAAGCCGTACTTCACCTAGCTTGTTGGGAACACAAAGTTTCTTTTCAGTTGCAAACTCCATTCCATACATATATATGGGGAGGTACAAGCTCCAACTCGTTTTCACAGTGAAAACTGCAGGAACTTCAAACCGGCACTAGGAAACAGACTGAGAAATCAGAGAAAAAGTGTCCCCTGCAACCCGTTCCCTTGGTGCTAGATGAACGAACGGCTCTCCACTTGCTCAGTTCTGAGAGATATGTGTGTGTGAAAGCCGTACTTCACCTACCTTGTTGGGAACACAAAGTTTCTTTTCAGTTGCAAACTCCATTCCATACATATATATGGGGAGGTAGAAGCTCCAACTCCGTTTTACAGTGAAAACTGCAGGAACTTCAAACCGGCACTAGGAAACAGACTGAGAAAGCAGAGAAAAAGTGTCCCTTCAACCCGTTCCCTTGGTGCTAGATGAACGAACGTCTCTCAACTTGCTCAGTTATGAGAGAAAATTATGTGTGAAAGCCGTCCTTCACCTAGCTTGTTGGGAACACAAAGTTTCTTTTCAGTTGCAAACTCCATTCCATACTTATATAAGGGGAGGTACTAGCTCCAACTCGGTTTGACATTGAAAAAGGCAGGGACTTCAAACCGGCACTAGGGATCAGACTGAGAAAGCAGAGAAAAAGTGTCTCCTGCAACCCGTTCCCTTGGTGCTAGATGAACGAACGTCTCTCCACTTGCTCTGTTCTGAGAGATAAGTGTGTGTGAATGCCGTACTTCACCTAGCTTGTTGGGAACACAAAGTTTCTTTTCAGTTGCAAACTCCATTCCATACATATATATGGGGAGGTACAAGCTCCAACTCGTTTTTACAGTGAAAACTGCAGGAACTTCAAACCGGCACTAGGAAACAGACTGAGAAATCAGAGAAAAAGTGTCCCCTGCAACCCGTTCCCTTGGTGCTAGATGAACGAACGACTCTCCACTTGCTCAGTTCTGAGAGATATGTGTGTGTGAAAGCCGTCCTTCACCTAGCTTGTTGGGAACACAAAGTTTCTTTTCAGTTGCAAACTCCATTCCATACATATATATGGGGAGGTACAAGCTCCAACTCGGTTTGCCAGTGAAAACTGCAGGAACTTCAAACCGGCACTAGGAAACAGACTGAGGAAGCAGAGAAAAAGTGTCTCCTGCAACACGTTCCCTTGGTGCTAGATGAACGAACGTCTCTCCACTTGCTCAGTTCTGAGAGATAAGTGTGTGTGAAAGCCGTTCTTCACCTAGCTTGTTGGGAACACAAAGTTTCTTTTCAGTTGCAAACTCCATTCCATACATATATATGGGGAGGTACAAGCTCCAACTCGGTTTTACAGTGAAAACTGCAGGAACTTCAAACCGGCACTAGGAAACAGACTGAGGAAGCAGAGAAAAAGTGTCTCCTGCAACCCGTTCCCTTCGTGCTAGATGAACGAACGTCTCTCCACTTGCTCAGTTCTGAGAGATATGTGCGTGTGAAAGCCGTCCTTCACCTAGCTTTTTGGGAACACAAAGTTTCTTTGCAGTTGCAAACTCCATTCCATACATATATATGGGGAGGTACTAGCTCCAACTCGGTTTGACAGTGAAAACTGCAGGAACTTCAAACCGGCACTAGGAAACAGACTGAGAAAGCAGAGAAAAAGTGTCTCCTGCAACGCGTTCCCTTGGTGCTAGATGAACGAACGTCTCTCCACTTGCTCTGTTCTGAGAGTTAAGTGTGTGTGAAAGCCGTCCTTCACCTAGCTTGTTGGGAACACAAAGTTTCTTTTCAGTTGCAAACTCCATTCCATACATATATATGGGGAGGTAGAAGCTCCAACTCCGTTTTACAGTGAAAACTGCTGGAACTTCAAACAGGCACTAGGTAACAGACTGAGAAAGCAGAGAAAAAGTGTCTCCTGCTACCCGTCCCCTTGGTGCTAGATGAACGAACGTCTCTCCACTTGCTCAGTTCTGAGAGATAAGTGTGTGTGAAAGCCGTCCTTCACCTAGCTTGTTGGGAACACAAAGTTTATTTTCAGTTGCAAACTCCATTCCATACATATATATGGGGAGGTAGAAGCTCCAACTCGGTTTTACAGTGAAAACTGCTGGAACTTCAAACCGGCACTAGGTAACAGACTGAGAAAGCAGAGAAAAAGTGTCTCCTGCTACCCGTCCCCTTGGTGCTAGATGAACGAACGTCTCTCCACTTGCTCAGTTCTGAGAGATAAGAGTGTGTGAAAGCCGTACTTCACCTAGCTTGTTGGGAATACAAAGTTTCTTTTCAGTTGCAAACTCCATTCCATACATATATATGGGGAGGTAGAAGCTCCAACTCCGTTTTACAGTGAAAACTGCAGGAACTTCAAACCGGCACTAGGAAACAGACTGAGAAAGCAGAGAAAAAGTGTCTCCTTCAACCCGTTCCCTTGGTGCTAGATGAACGAACGTTTCTCAACTTGCTCAGTTATGAGAGAAAATTATGTGTGAAAGCCGTCCTTCACCTAGCTTGTTGGGAACACAAAGTTTCTTTTCAGTTGCAAACTCCATTCCATACTTATATATGGGGAGGTACTAGCTCCAACTCGGTTTGACATTGAAAAAGGCAGGAACTTCAAACCGGCACTAGGAAACAGACTGAGAAAGCAGAGAAAAAGTGTCTCCTGCAACCCGTTCCCTTGGTGCTAGATGAACGAACGTCTCTCCACTTGCTCTGTTCTGAGAGATAAGTGTGTGTGAAAGCCGTACTTCACCTAGCTTGTTGGGAACACAAAGTTTCTTTTCAGTTGCAAACTCCATTCCATACATATATATGGGGAGGTACAAGCTCCAACTCGTTTTTACAGTGAAAACTGCAGGAACTTCAAACCGGCACTAGGAAACAGACTGAGAAATCAGAGAAAAAGTGTCCCCTGCAACCCGTTCCCTTGGTGCTAGATGAACGAACGGCTCTCCACTTGCTCAGTTCTGAGAGATATGTGTGTGTGAAAGCCGTACTTCACCTACCTTGTTGGGAACACAAAGTTTCTTTTCAGTTGCAAACTCCATTCCATACATATATATGGGGAGGTAGAAGCTCCAACTCCGTTTTACAGTGAAAACTGCAGGAACTTCAAACCGGCACTAGGAAACAGACTGAGAATTCAGAGAAAAAGTGTCCCTTCAACCCGTTCCCTTGGTGCTAGATGAACGAACGTCTCTCAACTTGCTCAGTTATGAGAGAAAATTATGTGTGAAAGCCGTCCTTCACCTAGCTTGTTGGGAACACAAAGTTTCTTTTCAGTTGCAAACTCCATTCCATACTTATATAAGGGGAGGTACTAGCTCCAACTCGGTTTGACATTGAAAAAGGCAGGGACTTCAAACCGGCACTAGGGATCAGACTGAGAAAGCAGAGAAAAAGTGTCTCCTGCAACCCGTTCCCTTGGTGCTAGATGAACGAACGTCTCTCCACTTGCTCTGTTCTGAGAGATAAGTGTGTGTGAAAGCCGTACTTCACCTAGCTTGTTGGGAACACAAAGTTTCTTTTCAGTTGCAAACTCCATTCCATACATATATATGGGGAGGTACAAGCTCCAACTCGTTTTTACAGTGAAAACTGCAGGAACTTCAAACCGGCACTAGGAAACAGACTGAGAAATCAGAGAAAAAGTGTCCCCTGCAACCCGTTCCCTTGGTGCTAGATGAACGAACGACTCTCCACTTGCTCAGTTCTGAGAGATATGTGTGTGTGAAAGCCGTCCTTCACCTAGCTTGTTGGGAACACAAAGTTTCTTTTCAGTTGCAAACTCCATTCCATACATATATATGGGGAGGTACAAGCTCCAACTCGGTTTGCCAGTGAAAACTGCAGGAACTTCAAACCGGCACTAGGAAACAGACTGAGGAAGCAGAGAAAAAGTGTCTCCTGCAACACGTTCCCTTGGTGCTAGATGAACGAACGTCTCTCCACTTGCTCAGTTCTGAGAGATAAGTGTGTGTGAAAGCCGTTCTTCACCTAGCTTGTTGGGAACACAAAGTTTCTTTTCAGTTGCAAACTCCATTCCATACATATATATGGGGAGGTACAAGCTCCAACTCGGTTTTACAGTGAAAACTGCAGGAACTTCAAACCGGCACTAGGAAACAGACTGAGGAAGCAGAGAAAAAGTGTCTCCTGCAACCCGTTCCCTTCGTGCTAGATGAACGAACGTCTCTCCACTTGCTCAGTTCTGAGAGATATGTGCGTGTGAAAGCCGTCCTTCACCTAGCTTTTTGGGAACACAAAGTTTCTTTGCAGTTGCAAACTCCATTCCATACATATATATGGGGAGGTACTAGCTCCAACTCGGTTTGACAGTGAAAACTGCAGGAACTTCAAACCGGCACTAGGAAACAGACTGAGAAAGCAGAGAAAAAGTGTCTCCTGCAACGCGTTCCCTTGGTGCTAGATGAACGAACGTCTCTCCACTTGCTCTGTTCTGAGAGTTAAGTGTGTGTGAAAGCCGTCCTTCACCTAGCTTGTTGGGAACTCAAAGTTTCTTTTCAGTTGCAAACTCCATTCCATACATATATATGGGGAGGTAGAAGCTCCAACTCCGTTTTACAGTGAAAACTGCTGGAACTTCAAACCGGCACTAGGTAACAGACTGAGAAAGCAGAGAAAAAGTGTCTCCTGCTACCCGTCCCCTTGGTGCTAGATGAACGAACGTCTCTCCACTTGCTCAGTTCTGAGAGATAAGTGTGTGTGAAAGCCGTCCTTCACCTAGCTTGTTGGGAACACAAAGTTTATTTTCAGTTGCAAACTCCATTCCATACATATATATGGGGAGGTAGAAGCTCCAACTCGGTTTTACAGTGAAAACTGCTGGAACTTCAAACCGGCACTAGGTAACAGACTGAGAAAGCAGAGAAAAAGTGTCTCCTGCTACCCGTCCCCTTGGTGCTAGATGAACGAACGTCTCTCCACTTGCTCAGTTCTGAGAGACAGGTGCGTGTGAAAGCCGTCCTTCTCCTAGCTTTTTGGGAACACAAAGTTTCTTTTCAGTTGCAAACTCCATTCCATACATATATATGGGGAGGTACAAGCTCCAACTCGGTTTGACAGTGAAAACTGCAGGATCTTCAAACAGGCACTAGGAAACAGACTGAGAAAGCAGAGAAAAAGTGTCTCCTGCAACCCGTTCCTTTGGTGCTAGATGAACGAACGTCTCTCCACTTGCTCAGTTCTGAGAGATAAGAGTGTGTGAAAGCCTTACTTCACCTAGCTTGTTGGGAACACAAAGTTTCTTTTCAGTTGCAAACTCCATTCCATACATATATATGGGGAGGTAGAAGCTCCAACTCCGTTTTATAGTGAAAACTGCAGGAACTTCAAACCGGCACTAGGTAACAGACTGAGAAAGCAGAGAAAAAGTGTCTCCTGCTACCCGTCCCCTTGGTGCTAGATGAACGAACGTCTCTCCACTTGCTCAGTTCTGAGAGATAAGTGTGTGTGAAAGCCGTCCTTCACCTAGCTTGTTGGGAACACAAAGTTTCTTTTCAGTTGCAAACTCCATTCCATACATATATATGGGGAGGTAGAAGCTCCAACTCGGTTTTACAGTGAAAACTGCTGGAACTTCAAACCGGCACTAGGTAACAGACTGAGAAAGCAGAGAAAAAGTGTCTCCTGCTACCCGTCCCCTTGGTGCTAGATGAACGAACGTCTCTCCACTTGCTCAGTTCTGAGAGATAGGTGCGTGTGAAAGCCGTCCTTCTCCTAGCTTTTTGGGAACACAAAGTTTCTTTTCAGTTGCAAACTCCATTCCATACATATATATGGGGAGGTACAAGCTCCAACTCGGTTTGACAGTGAAAACTGCAGGATCTTCAAATCGGCACTAGGAAACAGACTGAGAAAGCAGAGAAAAAGTGTCTCCTGCAACCCGTTCCTTTGGTGCTAGATGAACGAACGTCTCTCCACTTGCTCAGTTCTGAGAGATAAGAGTGTGTGAAAGCCGTACTTCACCTAGCTTGTTGGGAACACAAAGTTTCTTTTCAGTTGCAAACTCCATTCCATACATATATATGGGGAGGTAGAAGCTCCAAATCCGTTTTACAGTGAAAACTGCAGGAACTTCAAACCGGCACTAGGAAACAGACTGAGAAAGCAGAGAAAAAGTGTCTCCTGTAACCCGTTCCCTTGGTGCTAGATGAACGAACGTCTCTCCACTTGCTCAGTTATGAGAGAAAATTATGTGTGAAAGCCGTCCTTCACCTAGCTTGTTGGGAACACAAAGTTTCTTTTCAGTTGCAAACTCCATTCCATACTTATATATGGGGAGGTACTAGCTCCAACTCGGTTTGACATTGAAAAAGGCAGGAACTTCAAACCGGCACTAGGAAACAGACTGAGAAAGCAGAGAAAAAGTGTCCCCTGCAACCCGTTCCCTTGGTGCTAGATGAACGAACGTCTCTCCACTTGCTCTGTTCTGAGAGATAAGTGTGTGTGAAAGCCGTCCTTCACCTAGCTTGTTGGGAACACAAAGTTTCTTTTCAGTTGCAAACTCCATTCCATACATATATATGGGGAGGTACAAGCTCCAACTCGGTTTGCCAGTGAAAAATGCAGGAACTTCAAACCGGCACTAGGAAACAGACTGAGGAAGCAGAGAAAAAGTGTCTCCTGCAACCCGTTCCCTTGGTGCTAGATGAACGAACGTCTCTACACTTGCTCAGTTCTGAGAGATAAGTGTGTGTGAAAGCCGTCCTTCACCTAGCTTGTT